>NW_027137654.1:0-391679 GCF_001692895.1 Cenococcum geophilum 1.58
GGAGACTAGGCTAGAAGGTAGTAGAAAAACTAGCTAAAAAAGACTAGCGTAGTTATTTTCTTTTCCTTTTAGAAGTAGAAAAAACTACAAAAAAAAAGGACTTGTTAGGCTTTTGCTAGCAGAAAAGCCCTAAAGGCAATCCTCCTCTTACTAAGGAAAGTCTGACTAAAAGAGATATAGAAAAGTACCTACACCCCCTATTTTATTAGGCTTTTACTTTCTATAGAAGAAAAACCTAGGAAAAGTCTATATTTTGTAGTTTGGTATTGGTAGTGGTGGTAGTGGTAGTAGTTTTGGTGTTCTTGTCCGTGCTTCGCTTATACGCTAGGGCCCCTTTTGCCAAGGCCTCTGTCGCAGAACAAAAGGGGGTAATAAGGGGAACAAGTCTACCTCTAGCTCGCTAGGTAGGCAGAATTAGGTCTTAGGAGTTAGGAAAACAATAGTTTTTGATGGTAAGATGGGTATGCGTAAGTTTGGAAGTGCGGCGCCACCTTTTGGTAAGGTTGCATGTGCGGTGAAGCTTTTTGTAATGTATCTATATAGTCTATAATAGGTAGTTAAAGCTAGTAAGAAACCACCCGGGTATATAGCCCTTATTGTCCTTAAACTAATAAATACCTTATTTTATACACTATTGCACCCATTTCTAAAGCGTATTAAATATCTATTTTCCGGTACTATATCTTATTAATTATAGTGCTTTAAAGATAGGCTAAGTTATAAGTCTTTCTTAGTAAGACTATGGAAGTGATTGCTTGTAAGCTCCTTATATAAGCAAACCCTAGGATAGAAGCTATATTAGTAGAGCGAGAGTAGATAGGTGTAATTAAACGCTATTTAGGAGAAGAGCGCACCATATATCTTGCTAAAGGTAGTCGTTTATATAAACTATTAATTTTATATCTTCCAACTAAGGTGTAAACTAGCACTACCGAGCTATCTTTTTAAAACGTTATAGTGAGTCTAATAACTTTATAGGCTATACTACTACTACATAAGGAAGAATGTTAGCAGGGAGGCAACTAATGGAAGTTATTAAGTAAAATGAAAGAGTGAGTTGGAGTAAAGATTGGCCTGGCTAGGGAGTAGGGTGGAGCGTACCCTTTACTTGCGATAACGCGCCTAAAACTATCTTAACTTAAGAGATTTGTAATACTAAACACCGGACTAATACCTACGCTCTCTTTACCGTCTTTAATCTTTTAAAGACTACCTATTCCCGAATCTAAATAAGGGACGCCTATAATATTAAAGTAGAGAGCATGGCTTTTAATATAAGCTACTTTAGTCTATAAAGGCTTAATTTTTTATCCTATTATGAAAACAAACGCCAATATATTAGAACTGTAGGCGAAATACTACTACCCGTTTTCGTGTGTCTCGTCTATAATAGCTATAAGGAGTCCTTAGAGTGCTAGATAGGGTAAAGGGGTAGTAATCTTTATTTATGTTAAAGAATATTAGTCCCTAGATCTCTCTACTTTATCGGCGTTTTATTACTATATAAATAATGCCTGAGTACCCTAGAATCTAACTTTAACTAATAGAATTGGAAATGTCTGGGTAGATTAGCCTACGCTCTAATGAAATTATGTAGTAACTCTATTGTTTAACTTTATTATTTAACTCTAGTTTTAAAAGAGGTAGGGCCTTTATAAAATTACCCGCGGGACCTTCTAAGTAGTAAGCTAATACTAGCTAGCTATTATATTAGCTATATCTTCCGAGACTAAACTCTTAAAGAAAGACTTAACTCTATTTAAAATTTTATTTATCCTTAATAAGCGTTCTAAGGACCTAATTGTTTAGAGTAACTATAAGGCAGTAAAACGCGAAATATCCACTATAGATAGCAATAAGATCTATCTAGGAGTATTAAAATTTAGCTTAATTATTCTTATATTATACTTATCTCTATTTCTTGCCGGACTTATAAGTATTACCGCTATACCTATTAATGTAAAGTAACTAATACCTTCCTCTTTAAGGATCAAACCGTAATTATAACTGTAGTACCTAAAATTATAGATAACTTTTATGCTTTATAAGATATCGGCTAGTATATAGCGGCATACTTACTAATAATAGCAGTATTTTAGCTTATTTATGGGAAGTTTTTCACCTTTTTTTCTATAAAGCTAGTTTTTCTAGTTGCACTATATATTTTCGAGCTAGGGTCTATTATGTGTGCTATAGCACTATACTCTATAGCGCTAATTATAGGTCGTGCTATTGTGGGACTTAGTGCTACTAGCTTATTCCCTGGATCTATGCTTATTCTTATATACTCTTATCTACTAGAAAAATATCTAACTTTTCTTAGCCTTATTAATGTAATGTTTAGGGTTACTAGTATCGCCGGTCCATTTATTGGAGGTGCTTTTACTAATTATGCTACTTGGCGGTAGTGCTTCTGAATTAACCTTCTACTCGGCGGTATTATATTAGTAGTTGTAACTATTTATGCAGAGACCCCTTTAGATCCTTTAAGTTGGTGCTAGACGCTTAGGAAGAAGATTAGGCAATTTAATATTTTAGGGATAGTAATTATCGTTGCTTCTTTAATCTGCCTTATACTTGCTCTATAATAGGGTAGAGCTATATATCTATAGAGCGACAGTTATATTATAGCTCTATTTATTATATTTAGTGTCTTATTTCTCGCTTTTATTACTAGCTAAATCTTCTTATTTAACTCTTGGACTTTGCTATCTTAGATTCTTAAATATAGAAGCGTTTAGGCCGCTGCTTTATTCGCCGTATATAGTTCTAGATCTATGTTTATTACTATAATATATCTACCTGTATACTTTTAGGCAATAAAAAATATATCTGCACTTGCGTTAGGTTCTATAGTCACCCTACTTATTATAGGATTCCTTATTATAACTATAGTCTCTAGTATAATTATAACTATAGCCAGGTACTATAACCTGTTAATAATAGCCGGCCCAATTTTCTTATCTATTGGTGCCGGGCTTATTATAACATTTACCGTTTATACAGGCAGCCTAAAATGGATTAGATACTAAGCTTTACTTAGGTTTAGCGTTAGGTTTGGTTTTTAATAACCCCTACTTGTTATATAGACTATTCTACTAGACTCCGAAATTCTAGTTGGCGTTGCTTTAATAAATCTCTTCTAGATGCTTGGCGGTGCAATCTTTATAGCAGTCTCTTAAAATATCTTTTAAAATAACCTAAAATCTGATATTTATAGACTCTTTCTAAGTTTTAACGCTAGGAAAATATTTAACGTAGAAGCTATAGGGCTATTATTACTCTTTAATAAGCAGTAGCTGGACTAAGTTCTCCCTATCTACTGTAAAGCTATTACGAGAACATTTTATATAGTGGCTGGTTTGTATACTGCGTCTATTATTAGGGCATTAGGAACGGAATGGAAATTAATAAAAAAGAAAGATTAACAAAACCTAAAAGTATAAAGGTATTATTTTCTGTCTTTATTACCTAGTACTTATTTACTTATATAAGCCGGATCTAGAACTATAATAAAAACGCTTTTAACAACGTGGTTAATCTATGAAATTAACTTATATTTTGTATTTGAGATCCCCGCATATTAGAACTAGACAAGATTTCCTCTACTATTAAAGCGTAAGAACTTAAAAGTACCCGTCCTATAACAGTGCATAGAGGTTTGCTACTATTATTTACTATTTTTATATTGTAAATATAGAAGTGTATACTAATACTATTACTTAGACCCTTAACCAAGAGATTACAGTAGTAGTAGTGTCAATAGCCTTTTAATATCTAAAAATAGGCAAAGATAAGCTAGAACTACGGTCCGACTTTTTACTTATATAAGTTAACTTAGTAAAGCTGTAATTCTTAACTACGTATATAGATAGAGAGAATTCGATTTAAAATTAGTAAAGTAGTAAAGCAATAATTGTAGAAAGTAAAGTAAGTAATAAAAATTTTAATTTAATTAAAAGTCTAGCTGAAAAAAAGGGGCTAGGCTAAGGCGGAATCTATAGGAAACCGAAGATGATAAGGTATTGTAAGGGCTATTATATTATCGGAGATATGTATATAGTAAGTCTGATCTACTTAATAAGGCCAAAAGGAGCACGTATAAGATAAGAGGGAATAAGAGCGGTAATGATAATATGGTGAAGGCTAGGATGGATTAAAGCTGGATAAAAGCTGCTTCTTTTTTGCCCTAAAGATGTTCCTTGTTACCCTTTTATGGTATTTCCCAATAATAAGCTAGCATACCTTACGGCATACTCCCTTTAGTTATAAGCAGCTGCCATTTAAGGGTATAGTCCTATTTAGCGTATTAAGCGGCACTGGGATAGAGCACTAGTAGTTTAGAATAACTCTTTCCAACTAGATATAGGTCACCTTACTGTTTCTATAGGATGCCCCTAACTTAGGGTTCGTTAAATGATAATTATTAGGTATATAAATGAAATAATCTATATCTCCCTTTTTGGTCCGGGCTAAGGCGAATATGAATTGGCGCTTGCCGTACCTGAAATTAGAAACAGCTCGGCAAATAGCTATGTGCCGATCACTTCGACCTACGTAAACCCATAGGTTTTCTTAGTCAAGCACAACTAGTTATGAGGGTGGGAAAGGTGACCGACGTAAAAGGAGGCAGCGCAGCCTTCCTTCTTATATTCCTTTAGATAAATTAGGTTAAGTTTAAGCGCCTATTTGGCTAATATACGTTCCAAAATGCCTAACAATTTGCTGTTATTATTTTTTTGGTTTCTTCAATTAGACGTGGGTTAAATTAGAACGTGAGTTGAGAGTTTGCATACTACCTCTTTGCATCTCATTATAAGTGTGCATTAGTCATGCCGATTATACCTAAAATAGGTAGAAATACATTAAGGCGGTGTAATGGAATACTAGATTTTCGACGAATCTTGGCGATAAACAATATATATCTTTGAATTATACTAATCATGAGGATGGTAATAGACAAATTAGCATAAACAGAGTGCTACTAAATTCTCACAAATCGTATATAGACTATGTGGATGTTAATTAAGTATTACATTACAGGATTAAATATCTCTATAATTGCATTTGTATAACCCAACTTATTTTCCGGTATTAAATGGAGAATTATTATAAAACGGGCGGTTCAATACGGGATATATTAACGCTTGCATTTTGTAAAGCA
Source organism: Cenococcum geophilum 1.58 (assembly GCF_001692895.1). Taxonomy (NCBI): domain Eukaryota; kingdom Fungi; phylum Ascomycota; class Dothideomycetes; order Gloniales; family Gloniaceae; genus Cenococcum; species Cenococcum geophilum. The sequence continues at coordinate 5,165 of NW_027137654.1, forward strand.
ACGCAAAACGGCAAAAGATATAAGATAGCTTTGACTATTATTTACCGCTATAAAAACAAAACTAAATATAGAAGACACTACACTATTATACCGCTTTTAGTATAAGATATAACTTAGTTGTGGTAGACAATATCCTCTACAAACCGGAATTGATTTAATTAGGTACGTTGCTGTAAATTAGTTAGCAAGGCGCCGTATAATAAAAGTAGGTTATTAACTTACGTTCCACTTTAAGTAGCCCAATCTTTGCACGTTTATATAACATTATTATTAAAAGTTTCTGCCTAGATATCCGCTTCCCTCTTTAGTATCTAGACGAAAAGACCTCCTAATATATACTATATAAGATAGTAATAGAGTGGCTAGGAACCTGGGTTATTATTATTTTACTGTAATATAATAAATAAAGGTGTATTAGCGTCCTAAGCATTTTAAAGAATGTATACATTATATCGCTGCAAGTTATTTGTGTTAATAACTATACTATCCTAGTTACTAAAGCCCTTAGCAAGTATATTAAAATTATAACTATAAAGATGTATTAGGTAAGCGCTAAGTAAACTATAGTTAATAAAAATAATATAAATGCTGCTGTTAGAGCTAACATTAATGACGTTCCTATAAGGATAGAATTAGCAAGTACTATTAAAAAATAAGATTAGGAAGATAAACTATTTTTTCTTAAATATTAAATTACCGGCCTTTGTTTTAAGGAGTACTGGGTTATTATAATTACTATAAAAGCTACTGTTATTTATAAACTAGAGGAAGCTTGTTCTGTTTAAGCTAAATATAATATTAAGAGTCTTAACAGTCGTAGGATTTAAGTTAATCTTAAGAGGATAGAAAGGAACGGTTTGATTAAGCGTATTATTAAAGCACTTAGTAAGCTTTGCCACTATTACATCTAATATAGTCTCCAAAATAGATAAAGTATTAGCGTCTTTATAATAGACAGCCGTAACTACATTAGGAGAAACTCTATTATAAAGTGTGTAACAGTTTATAGCTAGCTATGAACGCATCTAGTAAATACTAACAGAATTAGAATGACCTTTGACCTAAAAATACTATTAAAAAATTATAATATATTAGAGAAAAAAATGCCTATAATAATATCCGTGCGCTGACTAATAGTAACTGTAACGACATTAGTAGTATAAGGCATAATAGGTATAAAATCGTTAGCAATGACAGTTATTATATAATTATTAATGCTGAATTTCTAGATACCCTTAGCACTAGTATTAATAATCTAGATAAGATGCTTCTTTCCTAATATAAATTAGAACTTGCTAATGCCAGTATTGGGTGTATATAGCAGCGTTATATTTTTATAAGGATAGTTTATCTTGCTGTTAATTAGGTTATTATTTAAAGGTAGGAAGTTGCCTTCTATAGTTTAGTTAATAAAAGTGAAGTAATCCTAGTAATACTAGTCGGAAACTATAACTAGCCCAATATTGATATTATATTCAGCTGTCCTAGGACTATAGATAATAATAGGTCCGACAGCGCCGCCTAAGTATTAAGCACTGTAATAGCCTATTAAATATTAGTAATTAAACCTATATATTGCTTAAAGAGAATATACTATAATACTAGGAAGTTCTAAATAAATCGGTATAGAAAAGATAGGTTAAGGTATTACTAGGGATAATAGGATATTAAGTGACCGCTAGCACACTATTATACTATAGGGTTCCTAGTTATTTAAGGCTATGCTAATGTAGAGTAGTGCCCTTATTTATAAGATTATTAGTTATATTAACTATAATCCTATAATAAATTAGCTAATATTTATTATATAAGGTGCTAACATACCAATCTCCCTAATTTGCCTTAATTAAAAGACTAGGGAAGCCGCCATTAATAATAATGCCGTTCTTCTAGACACTATTAGGTGCGATGGTTTGGTAAGCTATATTAAGAGTATATATGCAAGTAACGCCAGTGTTTAGCATCTCACTATAGGCCGAAGAAGATAGAGATATAGAAGTACTTGCAGAAATGCTTTCCAAAAGACTTACTAAGATGCTTCCTAAAGGGACCCCTAAGATGCTTCCTAAAGGGATTCCTGAGATACTTATAGAGGGGATTCATAAGATGCTTTCTAAAGGAGTTCCTAATAGGCTTTCTAAAGGGCTTCTAGAAATTGAAGATAATAACCTATATAGTGGCAACCTATCGACCAGAAGATGGGGGCAGTAAATATCGCCCTATTAAGAGTTACTATTAGTGCCGCTTTATAGAATTCCAGGCACTAAGGAGTAGTAGCCTTTAGGAATCTAAGTAGGTGCCTTATATTTATCTAAGGCTTTACCCCCATAAGGGAACGGAGCAGTAGGATAAAGAGTAGGGGTAGTCTCTTTATGGGTTAGTTTGCCTAGCCATAAGAAAGGTAACGAGGAATAATCGTAGGGATTTATATACAGCCTATTAGAATTATACGTTGCACTAGCTAGAGTTGCTAAGGAGTTAGTATAAGGACAGATAGTTACCGTTTTTATAATAATACTAGTTCTTGTTATATTATAGGTAACTAGAAGGTATAATAAAGCGTAATAAACTATAGAAGTTAATATAACCGCGGAGGTTATATAAGGAGCGGCTGCTACTATATTAGTAAGTAATAAATAAGCGTAATTTAATTAAGTAAGAAAATTAAAGAACTAATAAATAGAAAAATAAGTAACTATTAGATACGAGAATAATTAAAAATAATTAAAAGAGTAAAAAGTAGGGATAAGTACGTTTATCACTATACTAGATGCGCCGCTATAAATAGTCCCTAAAAATCATTTTGTATTTTATTCCTAACGTTAGCCCTTAAAAGGACTATAGGGTAGTATATAGGGGTAGATAGCAATACTTGCGTAGAAGGCGTCTAGTGGGCTTAAACTAGTATCTTAACAACTTAAAGGAGTAAAGGAGTACGCTAAGCTAAGGCCTAGAAAAGAAAGGCTAAAATAGGCCAATATAAGAAGTGCTTAGCACTAGAATAACACGAATAAGAGATATAAAAAAAGGGGAGCAAGACCTAGGAGAAATTTGCTATTTTCAGCCATATATGCTAATAAACGCCATTATATCTATAAAGGACTATCACCTAAAAAAAATTGCTTTTTCTAAAATGTTTAAAAACTGCATGTTCTATATAATAAACGTAAAACTAGTATTAGTTAGACTATCTCTAGTAGCTATTAGGCTATTAGGAGGACTATTAGAAATAGGGCAAATTGCCGCTATATACGGCAATTTGCCGTCACGTGAGGCAAGTTGCCGTCACGTGTCGCCGCGGCACTAGCGTGGTAAGGAACCTTAAGTTCCTTACCCTTCCCCTTTCTCAGAAGAATATATACAATAATAATTATCATACTATCTACGAACCGTAGCTACGTAATATCCCCTTATGAGTCCAACACTAATTAGTGGTTAACTTCACTGTTATACCATAGAGCAGCTAGGTATTCCACCAAGAAGAGACAAGCCACTATACTAGTACTACTTGTGCTAAAGAAAGCTGTTTTTTAAGGTCAGAACTGGTCCTAAACCTTAAATAGAACTCTTCTACGAATCTAAGGATCTAAAGGCCAAAACTAGTCCTAAGCCTTTCCAAGATTATAAATTCTTGCGTCCATTATATAGAATAATACACTTTATAAGTCTTTGCGATTTAAGGCTAGAACTAGTCTTAAGCCCTATAATCGCAAATATATATCACGAACGCGTACTAAACAACAATCCCTATACTACCAATATTCCCTTCCTCCGAAGATATAACTATGGCCACTCTAAATAACTAGAGAGACTCCTTACTACTAGGGGTAGCTATATACGCAAAACTTATCAATGAAGATTAGGACGCATTTACCTTTAATATAATAACCTATACCGTAAAATAAGTTAACGGCTTTCTTCTATACTATATTCTATTCTATTAAGATAGCTATTACACCAATTTATAGTTATGGGAATACTTTAGGGAGGATTTTATAGGATGGACCGCCGACACCTAGGCACTTGGCAATATTAATATTATTTAGGATTTTCGAGACTCCCTTTAAAGGAATGGGGTGTACATTACTAAGGACGGTAACCTAATTACTAGTAATATTTACGCCGTTCTTACTAGTATAAAAGAACCAGTATAGACGAAAGCTAAGATTATACGTTAACTACGGAAACCTAAAACCAACCTATATTCTTTAGAAGGCAACTTTAATTTAGAATAAAACCCCTAGAACGCTACTCTCCTACCTAAAGGTGCTCTCCTACCTAGAGGTGCTCTTCCTCTACCTCTACTACCTCTAACTTCTCTATCCCAGCTAACCGATAAGCCTCTATTTTAAGAAGTCACGAATCTAATAAAGGTATATTTAGACGAAGAGAAGAAGTTTAGAGGAGAATTATATAATATGCTCAGAGTAAAACTATAGGTCTTTTATAACTGCTGCAATAAGGTCGGAATTTAATGCCACCAGTTCCATTATGCTTTCTCTATTATATTAAAGGGATAGGCGGCAATATTCTATTATAACCATATCGCAGGTAAAAACTATAGCTTTAATGTAATGCTTTAGCTTACTAGAGCCCACTTTAAAACTAATAAAAACCACCAACTCTATATATCCAAATGGCGGGAGACTATATTTTAGAGAGTTATCGCTTTTAACCCAATAACGACTCGCCTAGAGTGTCTTTAACTACTCTTTAATAAACTCTAGAAAATCTAATATAGTTTTACTAAAACCTACTAAAATAAAAACAGTCTAAGGGACTAGGTTATCTTAGCATGCCGTAGCGTTCCTAAGTATAACTTAGCGCTATATAAACCTACAGATATATTTAAAGGAGTATGTGCCGAACTACGCTCCGCTATAGGCACTATAATATAAATATAAGAACCCCAATAATTCTATATTAAAAACCCTATTTAAACCGGGATTCCAGACTAATATAATTATAACTAGACTAATTAAATATATAGTGGCCGGAGTAGGGGATATAGTAGAGGGTATAATTAACGTCGACTATAAAGTAATCGTGGAGGTCCTTATAGAGGTTTATTTCGGAACGACCGTTAAAAGAAGTGCTATATTTATAAGAAGCCAAATTGCTAGTTAAATAGACACTCTCTTAACGAGCGAAAGGAGGCATATAATAAGTTCCAACAAAGTATAAGAAACGTTGGAAATTATAAGGTTACTACGGCCTACTTCTAAAGCTTTCTAGTCTAATATAAAGGCATAGAAGACCTTAAGGATAAGGTTAATAAGGCTGAATAGCTCCTTATAGATATAGATATTAAGGACTACTCTTCTAACCAATACTTTACTAAGTATAGTAAGGTAAATGGCATATAAACCGTTGCTATCCTTAATGACCAATCTACGTTCCATTCTGTTACAAAGTTAGATATCTTTAATAAGCCAAAGGAAAGTTCCGCGTTCTTCTTTAACGACAGATACTCGGCAAACGTCTTCTATAGTATTATGCCAGATACTAGAGCCGCAGGAGTATCCATAGTAGGAAAACCTTAAGTTTAAGCTCTTTAGCAGCTTAATAGCTCTATTTAAATTAACTAATTAACGGCAGGCCAATATACAATTCGCTTTAGTAAGGGTACTATAATCTCTCTCGGCATAATTAAGGTCCAAACCCCATTAGGATATATTACCTTCTACGTTATTCCCGCGAATACTCTATTCCTATTCTATATCCAAAATATAGATAAATTAGGCGTTAAGCTTAATAACCTTAAAAACATACTTATTTAGGGAGATAATTGGGTGCCCGTTATACGCAAGTAGGGTTACCCTTAATTGCTCCTCTAATAACCAGAAAGGAGCGTTGCTTAAAGTCACTTAACTAAGTTAGAGCTACGTTAACTACACCGTTATTTTAGCCACCCATCCATTCACTAACTGCTTAGGGTTCTTTAACGAGCAGGTTATAAAGTTAAGGTTAAGGCAATTAAGCATCTTATAAAGTACTACTATTACTGCCAAATGAACTAGAAGTCCCCTGGCCGATTTAAGTTTACCCTTAAAGATAACTACGACTTTAACTTCTATATCATTATTAATGTTATATATTTTAACGGCAAGCCAGTCCTCTAAGCTATTAACTTATTAACCTCCTTCTAAGCTATACGTTTCTTAAGGGATATATTAGCTAGAAACGTATAGGATACTCTTTAGTTATGCTAGATTAATATCTACCTAGGACCCCCTAATCAAATCATTTACGATATAGGAAAGAACTTCTTATCTACGGAGTTTCGATAATAGGTAAAAGCAATGGCAATTAAGGTTAAGGAAGTCCCTGTTAAGGCATATAATAGTATTAGAAAAGTAGAGCAATACTATACGCCATTACGCTAAGCATATAAGATTATTTCTTTAGAACTAGAGGACGCTAGCGAAGAAATCATCTTATAGATAGCTGTTAAGGCCGTTAACGATTCCGCTGGCCTAGATGGGCTTATACCTATATTACTAGTCTTTAGCGCCTACCCTCGAATAACTAACAATTCTCTACTATCTCCCTCTATTATATAACGAGCTAAGGCTATTCGCAAAGCAATAAAGGAGGTACGACATCTATACGCTACGCGCCAGGTTAATAACGTACTAGAAATAAGAAATGGCCTAAACACCTTAACTACGCTTAATCTGCTACTCCAATCTAAAGTATAGGTATGGCGTGAAAAGGGAGGATGGTCAGGCCCATATAAACTCATTATAATTAATGGTTAAACTTGTACTCTTTAGATGCCCCATAAACCTACTTAATTCCGTTTAACCGTTATTAGGCCCTACTATAAAGATAACAGTTCCGAGCCTTTGCAGGATGCCCTAGAAGATACCCTAAAAGATGCCCTAGAGGAGAACCATAATTAACGTGCCCTAGAAGGCGACTATAATCCTAATATAATTGTAGTAGACGTGCCGCAACTATAACGCGGTAGAGGTCGCCCAAAGGGATCACGAAATCGCTAACATCTTATTAATTTTAAAGAGCAATTTGTTGCTGCTATAGAGAGTAAAGTTAAGTTATTAATGGCCTTTATAACAGCTAAAGAGAAGGCTAACTTTAAGCTCGCAAAATAGCTCTAAAAGGAAGGTCGTATTATAACCCTAGGAGCTCCTTTCTAAGTATCCGATAAGCAGAAAATCGACAGTCTTATCACAAGAGGAGTCTTTAAATTTAAGAAGTATAACCCTACTAAGTTTAATAGAATTCGCATTTTTAAGTCAAGAATGGTTAATGAGATTAAGGGTAAAGCTACTAACGCCCTATTTAAGAAATTAAGGCTTATTATCTAAGGTTATAACAATAATAGTAAGGAGGTAATTCTTACGCAATCTCCTATAATATAATGAGCTAGTTAGCGAGTTATTATTGCACTAGCTCCCTCCTTAATAAAGAACGAAATAGCAGTTTATTTGCGAGATATTACTTAGGCCTATACCCAATNAGAGACGCGCCTTTAGCGCTTAATACTAGCATACCTTTTAGAGTAAATTCGCTACCAATATCCCGAAGATATAATTATGGTTGTGCTTAAGCCACTATATAGAATTGTAGAAGTAGGAACTTATTAGTAGGCTACCTATAGTAAGCACCATAAAGAGAAGCTTTTAATAACTACTTCTATATTTAATCCCTACTTCCTCATTACAACTATAGGAACTCCATTTAGAATCGTTGGCATATAAACTAATAATATAATTATCTTAGGAGACGACCAATTCTTAGCTCTTAAAGAAGACGAGCTAGTAAAAGCAAATCTTATAGCAAAGCTAAAGGAAAAGCTTAGTTTAATAATACTATTACTCTTTAATAGATATATCCTCTCCCTAAACGAGGATTCTATTGCTCTGCGCTAAAAGGGTTAAGGTAAGAAGATTGACGTTATTAACGCTAATTCTCTAAAACAAGGATACGTGGAACAACGCGCTCGTGGGGCTTATATTGCTTCTATCTATTAACCTAAGGCTTCCTTTAATCTCTCTATTGCCGCCTAATACTAGAAACCAACTAAGGATAACGTTTTTACTCTAAATAAGCGCCTTTCCTAGCAGATAAATCATCTTGACTAAGGGCTACTCTATATACCTATTAATCTCCCCACCGCTAAGATCTTTGTGTTTATTAATAGATCGTTCGCTAATAATAAAGATTTTAGCTCCTAGTTAGGATATAAGATTATTATTACGAACGAATCTGCTAGAGAGAATAACTTTATAATCTACGGTAACCTTATCTATTAGAGCTTAACCAAGAGTAAACGCGTTACTTAAAGCGTTCTAGCGTTAGAGATATACGGAATAGTTAGCGGAGTTAATATAGCAATTGCAATTAGAACTACCCTTAAGATAATTACGGATTAACTTGAAATTCCCGCTATTTCTACAATTATATATACTAACTTATACTCCCTCTATAAGTGTTTAGTTAAGCTTAGCACCACAAAGGAGAAGCATCTTATAATTGATATTATGGTACTTCGGCAATCCTATAAGCGTTAAAAACTCTTTAAGATTTAATAGATTAATAGCTAAGATAACCTAGTAGATATAATAATAAAGGCAAACCTAAACAAGGCACTAGAGACATTTATTAACATAAATACTCTATATATGCGAGTTAAAGGTTAGGTTAAGAGGGAAATTTAGAGAAGTTAAAATCTTATAGAACTTTAACCACCGGTCAAAGTTATCTAATTAGTTAGATTCTTGCTAAGAGCGCCACGCCTAATCGATTTAGGTGGTGGTATAGAGTTCTACCAACGCCATTCGTTAATCTAGCCAATTAGGATTTTCCATGCCCGGCATAGAAAATCGCTATTAGCTCGCTTACTACTAGCGCCTCAGCGGCCCACCCGTCTTCGCGTTAACCCCCTAACACCCTTCCTCTTTTCCTTCTTCCCCTTAGCTTTATACTTTTGTATAGTAGCAATCTATAGGTGTTTGTAGATGGCAACTATAAAAAGAAGAGTTGCTAGTGTTGGGAATAGGGCAAATTGCCGCCATATGCGGCAATTTGCCGTCACGTAAGGCAAGTTGCCGTCACGTGTCGCCGCGGCACTAGCGTGGTAAGGAACCTTAAGTTCCTTACCCTTCCCCTTTCTCAGAAGAATATATACAACAACAATTATTATACTATCTACGAACCGTAGCTACGTAATATCCCCTTATAAGTCCAACAAGGACACTTAATAAATAGCTAAGTGCTATTCTATTATCCTAACTAGGCTTCTAACTAGGTAATATATAATTGGAGGAATATAGAGGAAATATAATCTATGCTTACTTTAAGGAAATAACTTAGGATTCCTACCGTTCTTAAAGGTATTAGCGCTATATTATTATAAGGGTCCCGTGTCTGTATATAAGGGGGTTAAATACCCCCCTACTAGTATAGTAAGTGAAATAACTTAGTCCCTATATACTTTTTAGGACTCGCTTATTCTAATATATAGACTAGTAGAAGGGGGTCTGGCCCATTTATAGTACCCCCTTATAGCTATGGCCCTATAATAAGTCGCCGGCAGCGGTAAGATAAGTCATTACTTTATACTATTAAGATGCTTCTTTTAGATAAGGCGATATACTATAGCTCGCTAAATAATTACTAGCATTTTAGGCACTTTTGGGTAAGTGTACTAGAAATGCGGCACTTCTTAAGTAAGGCCTTTTAATTGCTAGAGGATTCTTAATTTTACTAGGTTTTGGTAATAGAGTAGAAGAGATGCTTAGGGTTTTTCTAGGCATCTAGCCTAGCTAAATGACTAAATTATATAATAATATCTAAATCTAAGAATTCTGCGGTCTAATGGTCCGAAGCCTATATAAGTCGTTTATAGGAGACAGAGTTTTTAGGTCTGTGTATTAAGGCAGCTACGTAGACTAGCCCCTTTAAATTACACATTTATAAGGCCGTTAAAGGAGGCGTCGAGTAGAAACGTCTCTTTGGAAAGGAGAGAGGAGAGACCTAGAGAAAATTGTACTTAGGTATTTAAAGTTAGCTTATGGTAAGTGTTGTGACTTAAGCAGGGCTGGCGAAACGCTATTACACCTAGGCAATTACTAGTTAGTTAGCCCACCTGCTAGTAACTACCGCGGCTATTATCACTATATCTAAGAGCGGCTCTTCCCTTAATAAATAAGTAATTATCAGCATCGGCATTAATATTGGGGAGAAACATTGCTTGTACTGTCTGCATTTATTTTATCGGCATATACTTATATCGGCGTTTTCGCGACTTATCCGCGATATATTAGCTGCTGTTTGTCTAAGTTTCTAAAAATGGTATCCCCGTGCCCTATTTGGCCGGTATACCTGTAGGTCTATCTTGACCGCCTCCGCTCTCCTACTATCCTACTCTCCCGCTATCCTGCTCTTCCGCTATTATCTTTCCTACCCGCTAAGCTCTTATAGGCAACTTTAGCTATTAGGGATCTTATAGTATAAAGATGTATTATTCGTAAAACAAAGGTTTATAGTATTAAAGAAGTTATCTTTACTGTTTTTTTTGGGTACTTATATTAGCCTACTTATAGCGACGTATAGCTTTATAGATACTACCGCTTTACTAGTAAAGTGTATTAATTCTCTTATATATCTTTTATATAAGCCGCCCTCTCTCTATATTAACTTAGAAGGGGAGGATCTATTATATAAAGGATCTATCTCCATTATTACACTTCTTGTTTTCCCTAATAACTATACTTTCCTTATTAATGTCTATAAGCTTAATAAGGCAATATTTATAACTATGGGAAATAAGGAAAAGACCTTAAAGGATATTCTAGAGTTACTACAAATGCTAAAGGTCTTCTTTAATGTCTGTAATAATATAGACGTATTATTTGCCTAGTTCGGCATTGCCTTATAAGGCGTTTAGGATATTTAGCTTATAAAGGATGCTTTTTATTTTACTCGTGGTTTTAAAAAGAGACTTTTTAGCAGTTTTATAAAATATATTAAGAGGGATGCTCTAATAACATCTAAGGTAAAGTAGCGCTGGACTACTATAAGGATAAAAGGAGAAGAGCTCTATAATTTAGAAAAAGGAGGTTCTTATAAAGTTTTTAATAGTTAACTACTTATAAAGGATATCCTGTAGCTTTATATCTAGGATATATAATATATACCACTTCTCTAGAGTCTTTACTAGGGAAGACTTAACTTAAATTAGAGAACTAAGGTAGAAGAAGAGATAATAGTAAGGGTGCGGCTATCCTAAAAAGAGATATATTAGCCTTATAGAGCTAAGAGGGCTTTAAGTCTATGGTAAGGTTCGTAGTATAACAAATCCTGGAATAATTACTTAACTTATAATAATAATGACCATATTAACTCCTTTGTGCCCTAAAGTAACTGCATTAAAGATAATAATCACGTTAATTACATATAGTGGGATAATTGTATTAAAAGTAATAAATTATATCGTTATTAAGACTATAGAGATAATAACTTTAGCGATTGAACTAGTATCCCTTAGCTAAAATAAAAATAATTTCTATAGCTTTTAGTCTTGCTGCGGAATTATTTAAGTTATACTAATTGTATAGAACCCTTTACGAGCTTCTACACATCCTATCTAATATCCCTCTTTGCTAGATTAATTAGTATTTATTAATAGTGGATATATTAATATACTAAACCTTTAAAGATTAGTATATTATCGGTTTCTGTAGATATAGATATATAGATAGTAGCGAAATAGACCTTAGTTATAAAGTTTTGTCTCTATTACTTTTAGCTATAAATACTAGTTGTGTCCTAGATATATATCCTAATAACCCTATACTAAGCTGTCTATTTAAAACCGGCTTTACTTACTTTAAATAATTAGGGTATTACTTTAAGCGGGGTGCGTCAATTATAGGAAATTGGCTTATGTAGGCTGGTTGCCGGCATTTAACTTAACTATATTCGGCTGTATATTAGAATGTTTATTCATTCCACTTAAGCAACCGCAGTAGGATGGGATTGAAAAAGGCGTTGCACTATTTACTAAGGTAAGTAAGCTCGGTTTAACAATGTAGTGATTTTATGCTATATTTGTGCTATATTGGCAGTTTCCCTACCTAGGGACCCTTAGTTACCTAACTTAAAAACAACTATATATTTGTCTAAGGGCTAATCAGCTAACTCTTCCTAAACTAGGTTGCTTACATCCTTTATATTTCCAATCCGACCTTAGTTAATTAGATAGGGCCTAATCTAGGTTATTAAGATCTTTCTAAGCTTATGTCTAGAGTATAGGTCTTATTTGACGCCAATTAGGATCTATATTACTATAGAGATATATAGCAGCTCCAAATGCTACCTAAAATATTATTGTGTTGCTATATCTAATATATAGGATAGTAACCAAGTTTACGGCTTTATAGCGGCCATTGCACCAAAATATAGGAGAGAAGGATATAACTTTTAAGGCTAATGAAATATATATAAAAGCAGATAACTCTAAAGCAAATAGTCTTAAATTCTAGGCAAATACTTAGGTAAAGACTTGTTCTGCCTAATACCGGTATTAGTAATATTAGCGATTAGATTAAACTAATAAGAAAAGGCTAACCAGTTAAAATTCTTAACTAGTTTACTAGTTTATATAGGCTTAGCATTTACTTGGTTTAATAATTCTATATTAATTTAGTTAAGGGCTAAAATTCATAACTTAACCTAACCGCTAATATTACTGACCGGTATACGATTTGTTCTAGATTATTTCTGCCTTAATGCGGAACAATATCGTGTATTGTTTTAAGAGCGTGTATTTTGGAATAAACAACTTATTATAAAATAGATAACTTCTAAGCTAGGCCTAATTAAGGTAATTGTAGAGCTAAGCTGTCCTATATAAGTTAAGGGCCCACAAATCGTTTAAGATCGGCCTATAAAGGATGTCTAAAAGAATATCTAAAAGACCCCAAATCGTAGTTAATGGAACGCCCGTAATTAAGGAAATACAATATATTAAATTTGGAGGTTGTTTAGCATGTTATATAGTTAAAGATATTATTAAATAAGGCAATTGATCTAGAATCTAGACGATTAAAACGATATATAACTTTGTTCCTTTTAAGAACAATTTGTTTTGGAATAATTCGGAACAAGTCTTATACCGGTATTAGGTAGAATAGACTATATTATATCGCGAGTAACTTATTTATTTATTTAAAACAGGAGAATAAGACTTATACTAAATAAGCTTAGGTTAAGAGGATAGCTTATATATAGAGGTACTTAAGAATAGACTATAACTAAATTAAGTGTATAAGATACTATAGATAATATAGTTATCTTCAATTAAATAAAGGACTAGTAGCTTATCATATAGAGCTATATAAACTTGCTAATGACCAGACTATATGTAGTTTGCAAGGCTTATAGCGCAATTAATATTAAGTAGTAGTACTATTAGGCGCTATTCGACCTATTTGGCGATCTATACTATAGTGAGTCATTTGGCTGTCTATAAGACGGGAAGAGCTATCCCTAAATCAACATTATTAGTAAGTCTATTTAAGCGTTTTACTATCTTAGTTTAAGCAGGCGTATCCTAGGGCTGTAAAAACTTCTATTTAAGATAGTGCCTAAAAAGAAGATAGAGTAGGTAGTATGGCACACCAAGTTTAGTAATAACTTAGCAGGTAAGTATATAGCTATAGTGATAGACTAGTTAGATTTTATGTCGTTTCTTCTAAGGTATAATAGTAAGAATAGTTGGTTAGTGCTAAAGATCCGCTTAAATTTAAATGTATTGATTTCCGGAGGTAGTAATAACTAGTACTTTTCTTACTAGTATAACCTAATACCTGCTTAAGAACCCTATAGTTTATAAGACCTTAGTTAAAGAGATCTAGGGAAGCTTCTTGTCACGGGACGGGGCAGTAGCTACAAGACGTATGTATTCGAGGAGTCTACAAGACGTTGCGCGATCGATCGTAAGGGTCAAGGGCGTAAGGAGGTGATATACCTACGCGTAGCTGACATAAGCTATACGCGAGGTGTACGCAAGAGCACGGGGCTCTCCTATAGAGGCCCCTGCGGTGGGGTTCCGTAACACTACCCCCCCTCCTATAGAGGCGGAGCTCTGGCGACGCTATGGTTACTATATACATATAGAAGGGACACTTAGGGTATAGAAAAGAAGAAAGGGGGGTATTACTAAAGGCTTAAAACAACGTTATATAATAAGGCTTGGCATCTAAGAATCCAACTAATTAGATAACTTTAACCGCCGGTCAAAGTTCCTGGATATCTTAACGATATTCCGGTCACGTAATCGCACTTTACCGCAATCTAACGGCAATCTAACGGCAATTTGCCCCTACGTGGCAATATATAACGGTTTAACTCTATAAGGGCTCCTATAGAGGATTAGGTATAAAATCTCTGCTTAGGCCCGGTTTCTGTGGGTTTGTGTAGTAAAAGTCGCTAATTAGATCCTTTGCATTTTTAAAGTCTTCCTATAGTTGCCATTCTGGCTGATCTATATCGAATCCTGTGTATATAGCTCTATAGTAGAGCCGTCGTCCTCTGCCTTTGCCAAAGTATTTAGAGTTAATAATTTGTTCAACGGTCCACTCCTTATAGTTCTTATCTTCGTTCTTATCTCGGATTAGTACTAGTAGGGGTTCGGGCTATATCTACCCCAGTAAGGGGTTAGGCTAGTAAAGGTGTAGTAGCTATAGGTAAAATATAGGCTATATCCCGCGGGTAGCTAGGGCAGGTAGGAGCTCTAGCTTATATACGGCTCCCCTATTAATAACTCATTTAATTAGGTAGGGGCCGAGGTTCTTATAATCGAGTAACTTTATAGGCCTCTATATAGAGATATTGCGTGTATCTAGCCATACCTAGTTGCCAACACGCATCTCCGGTGGTGGCGTTCTATAACAGTTGGCGAAGTAGGCCTGCTTTGCTTAAGCCCAGGCCATTTCTCCCTTATAGTAGTCGAGTAGATTTTTTATACAGTCTATATGCTGGTCGGCAAATAGCATCTTAAGGCGTTTTCTATATGGCAGTTTCTTATTAATAGGTTCTGGTAGTTCTATGCTAGATTAGGGGTAATATCCCTTATTCGCGAAGAACGGGGTAAGTCCTATAGTAGTTAAGATATAGTTATTTGCTGCGAATTCACCTAATAGGAGGTAATCCACCTAGTTATCTTAACTATAGGCGACTACCTGTCGTAGGTACGCTTTTATGCTAGCATTAGCGTTTTCCGGTTGCCCAGTAGTTTTATAGTAGAAGGATGTAGACATCTTAACGGAGATGCTAAGGCGTTAGTAGATTCGTCTCTATATATTAGAGCCGAACTATATGCCTTGGTCGGACATAATTAAGTTAGGTAACCTATATAATCGGTAGATTTTGCGGAGGAAGGCGTTAATAATGTCGCTAACAGCTACGCCTTTAATTAGGACGTAGTGGCGCTCTTTTATAAGTCGGTATATTATCATAAGGATATTCTTATAGGTACGGCCATATCGCTTATAGGGTAGTAGGTTAATAACGAAATCTATGGCGATATCTACCTATCGTTATATAGGTACTGGTAGAGGGTGCAGTAGTCCTTAGTACTTTATATTAAAGGCCTTAGCGCGCTTATAACTGTAATAGGCGCCTATAAAGCGTTCGACTAAGTCTATTATTTTAGGCCAGAAGTAGTATCGGCTAAGAAGCTCATAGGTTCCTCCTTTACTTAGGTGGCCGCTTAATCGGAGGTCGTAGGCCATTTAGATTAGTTGCCGTTGTAGATTTTCTAAGTTAGGGACGAATAGATAGCCTCTATAATAGAGCCTATTCTCTTTTACTTCTAAAGCTGCTATATCAATCTAGCCTAAGCTTTAGAGTTTAGTCGGCAGTGTATAGGCGCCGGCGGTCTTTGCGGCAATAAGTTAATGCAGTAATAGGTTAACAGAGGTATTATATGCCGTAGTAATAAGCTTGTTAATTTTAGGAGGTAATTTTAGTTCTATAGTGTGGAGCTAAGGTATAGTTAGCTCTATTATAGGTAGCATACCTAGGGCTAAATTCCGTGCTTTTAGGATTATTTATTATTGGAACTGGTTATAGGGGTTATCTTTAGACTAAGGAAGGTCTTGTAAGCGGCGTGTTAGGCTATTAGGCTTAGTACCTTATACTCCTGGCCTATATATAATTTTAAAGTTAAAACTAGAGAGGAACTTATTTTAGCGTACTTAGCGTTAATTTAGCTATTTCGTAGTTATAAAGTACTTAAGGTTATAATAATCTATAAGGACTTTAGTTGGCTAGTTAGGTTCTGCTAAGGAGAGTTCTAGTTAGAATTCTTTAAACGCTTGTATAATTGCGAGAAGTTCCTTATTATAGATCTTATAGTTACATTCTTATAGTATAAGCTTAGATGAATAAAATGCGACTAGGTGGAGGAGACCGTCGTCACCCATCTAGGAAAGGACGCCTGCGTTAATGTGGTCTAAGGAGTTAGTCTTAAGATAGAGTTATTGTCCTAGTATAAAGTGAGCTAGGATAGGTGCTTTAGTAAAAGTATCTTTAAGGTCTTAGAACGCCTTCTCGTATTTAAACGTCCAGATAAAACGTAGATATGTTTTTCTTCCTTTCGCGAAAAGGCCCTTCGTTCGCA
Organism: Cenococcum geophilum 1.58; assembly: GCF_001692895.1. Classification (NCBI taxonomy): domain Eukaryota; kingdom Fungi; phylum Ascomycota; class Dothideomycetes; order Gloniales; family Gloniaceae; genus Cenococcum; species Cenococcum geophilum. The sequence goes on from NW_027137654.1 coordinate 21,819, forward strand.
TTATTACTATAAGTAGTACTACAACACCCGAGAAGTTATATATAAATTTTTAATAGAAGTTAGCAAAACCGAGGAAAGCTTGTATATCTTTAATACAGTTAGGGGTTTGCTATTTGGTAATTGTGTATACCTTCTTAGGGTCCATACGGACACCCTTAGTAGTAACAATTAATCTAAGGTATTTTACTTCTATAACTGAGAATTCGCACTTCTTTAAATTAATATAAAGTCCTGCGTCCCTAAGGCGCTGTAGGACCTTTTGAACATGCTCGGTATACTTAGAAGGGTTATTATTATAAATAAGTATATCGTCTAGGTACGCAGAGTAGAAGTCATTAAGGTAGTCCTATAAGGCGTTATTAATATAGCTTTAGAAGCTGCTTGGGCCGTTGTATATACTAAAGGGCATAATGGTATATTCGAATTGGCTAAAGCGCGATATGAATGCGGTTTTCTATTTATCACCTTCTTGTATTCGGAGGCGGTTAAAGGCGGCGATAATATCGAGCTTGGTATAGATTTTAGCTTAGCTAAGCCGCTTAAGAGTCTCACGTATAAGCGGTATAGGGTATTAGTTCTTAATTGTAATAGCGTTAAGTCCTCTATAGTCAACGTAGAATCGAATACCTCCTCTTAGCTTCTTAGTAAGGAGGATAGGGGCGGCTACTAGGGATATGCTGGGGCGAATAAACCCTTTATTGAGGTGTTTGTTGATATACTTTTTAATAACTAGAAGTTCGTCTTTTAACATTAGGTAGGGTCTTTTATAGGGTGGCGTTTTTCCTTATTTAATATTAATGGCATAGTTATTAGGTCAATATGGGGGGAGTATATCTGCGCTCTTTTATAAGCATATGTTAATAAAGTTATAGTACCTTTTAGGGAGGAGCTTGCGGAGTTCCTCGTTGGTAAGTTCTTTTTTAAGCTTTATAAACTTCTTAAAGTCTAAAGGTAAAAGTCCGTAGAGTTCTACGGGGGCATTGTTTTCTAGGAGGTCGACTATATCTATCCTATTACTATAGAGGATATAGTCCTATTCTTTATTAAGCTTATATAGTTGTAATTAGGAGGCTGCGGTAACGGTCCAGCCTTTCCTATATGCTATGCGGTAAAAGGCCGCGGCACTTACGTGGTGGTAGTTAGTCGTAGGTAGGGTAATAAGGGGTTCCTTAGGTTAGTATCCTGGGGAGTAGATAAAGGCGGCTAGGCTATATCCTAGGCAGGTCTCTCTACAGTATTTAGAGTTAAAGGTTACTTCTCTCTTTTTCTAGTTAATGGCGGGGTTATATTATTCGAGCCAGTTTATTCTAAGGATAATAGGGTAGTTAGTAAGTGGTATAATATAGGCCCAGAGTTCTTCCTGGTGCCTATTTATGTCTAGGTAGAGTTATACTATGTAGGTAATCTTCTATACGGTATAACTACTGTCGGCGAGTTATAGGGCGCGGGCTTTAGTAAGGGGTAAGGTAGGTAGGTTATAAGTATACACAAATTAGGTATCTATAAATTTATTAGTAGCTCCGCAATTAATTATGGAACGGCTTTTATATTATTTTTTAGTAGTAGTTCCTATTACGGGTAAAACTATCTATTTCCGTCTATTTATCTTTACTAAGTTATCTATTAAGTAGGCTAATATATAGATCCCCTTATTGTTAGGGCGTTCTAACCTACGACTTAGGGCTAGGACTTGGCGTTTTCCGTTTCCGTATCCAACTCTACCGCTATTACTACGTCTTTGTCTTATACGGTAATAGCACATAGCAACGTATTTAGTGTTTGAGGTACTAAATTAGGTGTTAGGCGGCGGCTACTAAACCTAGCTATTAGGCAGTTTGGGCTATAGCTATAACAGCCTTCTTAATAATATCTATAGTAACACTTTAGCTTCCGGAGTAGCTCGCGTTCTCCGTCTAGTAGCTTTTACGGAAAGGTTGGTATAAAAAGGTCGATATTAGGACTAGTAGTATTACTTAGGGTAGTAGACGTTGGTAGTTTAGTAGGTCCAGAGGGCTTCTATAGGGAGGTCTTTAGGCGGGGGTTTACAGTAGCAATCTAATTTAGTCGTCGTTTAATCTTCTATATAGCTGCTACCATATTATAAATATTATTATAGTTGTGGCTGGCGGCTGCGTAACTAAGGCAATAAGTGACTTTTTTAAGGAGATCTTCCTAGTCTTTAGTATCGTCTCGGGTGAGGGCTCCGGTGTATTCCTGGAATTTAACATAGAACTTATTAAATAATTCGGTAGGGCTTATCTTTAGGGCACATAGTTTAGCTCGGTTAGTGGCTAGTAGGTTATAGTCACGGTATATTAGGTTAAGATTATTAAGGACTTTTTAGTGGGACTACCACTTCTAGGGGCTATTAGTCTCCCATTAGGCGAAGAGTCTGTTAAATAGTATACCCTTTATTCACCTAATAATATAGCTAATCTTAGTATCTTCCGTAGGAAAAAGGTAGGCGCTTTAAGTTAGTTTCTCGCGGATTTACATCTTCTAGTAGCTGTATTCTTTGCGGTCTCCCTAAAAAACTAGGGGATTAGGGTAACGTATATTAGACCCTATAGTGGCAGCTTAGGTTCGGTCGTTATAGCTTTTATTGTCGCTTTAGTAGGGGTTCCCGTTAGGTAAAGCTGCTCGGCGCTAACCCTCCGTTAAGTATTAAGTAGGTAAAGTTGCCGGGGGCATAGAGACTTAAGTGGCGTTATATGCAGTAGAGAGGTGTCTAGCGTTATTACAAATGTGCTTATTAAGCTAAGATTATAAGTATTTAATTATGCCTTCTCTTTTAGTAACCGTAGCAATAAGTGCGATCTCAGCCTTCTTTAACTGTTAGATATTACGTTCAGACACGCGAAGGTTATCTTCGGTTTCTTAACGCGTGTTATTAGCGAGCGCCTCGCGAGCTTATAGGTCTTAGATAATATCGCGATCTTAGGCAGTACGCATCTCGGCTTATATAAGCTTTAAGTAGTAGTTCTGTAGAAGGCGGTAGTATTTATTAGGTTTTTATGCTACTATTTTTACGAACGTCTTAGCGTCTCGTATTTCAATTTTAATAGGTAGTAGCCCTTCCGCTTGCTTATCCGTAGTTATATAGTTAATAAAAGATAAAATATTATCGGTGTCTATCTCCTTAGGGGTTAAGGCTAGGGCTAATAAATTAAATTCTCCTGGGATTAATTGGCGTCGTAGGTTAAGTGTAGGTATTAGATTATTCTTTAGGTTTGATATAGTAGCTAGTAAGGAATATTATCTTACTATTATAGGTTCCTTAGAAGTATAAAGTGAGGTAACTTGTAGGCACGCTGCTTCTAGCAGCGCCTATAGTATTATAAAGACGTAGAATTAGTCGTAGGCTAGGTATTAGTGGTAAAAAGGCGCAACGTAATGTCACGGGACGGGGCAGTGGCTATAAGACGTATGTATTCGAGGAGTCTACAAGACGTTGCGCGATCGATCGTAAGGGTCGAGGGCGTAAGGAGGTAATATACCTACGCGTAGCTGACATAAGCTGTACGCGAGGTGTACGCAAGAGCACGGGGCTCTCCTATAGAGGCCCCTGCGGTGGGGTTCCGTGACACTTCTAGAGCGCGGACGAAGTCTCTATTATAAAGATTGTTAATCTAAAGCACTTAGCCGCAGTTATTAAAGAGGGTTATAGATTTACCTGTTAGTGCCTTTAAATATGCCTAGGGTAATTCTTAATAAGAGATTAATAGTTTGCGGGAAATGGCTTTCTAGGGGAGTATATATTCTCTATCTTTTATAATACTATTAGTGACGCTTATACTTATTTAAAAGACTTTTAATTTATATAGCGCTCTACCTAATGTTTTAGATAAACTTCGCCTAGGCCGAATCGTTTATTTCTGAACGCTGGCTAAAAGATCCTCAATACGTGTCTGACGATAAAGCCGCATTCTAGCCGTTCTCGTCTAGCCTAAGAAATTGTATTAGGAAGAGGTAAAGCCCCGCTATAATATATAGATGGGTAGTAGCTAATACTTTGGAATATAGTCTTGCGTATGCTGAAATGCGCCTTGTTTTTGCGAAACTGCTCTAGAATTTTAATTTTAAACTCCAACTAGAAGCGAAAAATGGTTCCCTTGTTATCTGGAACAGCCCAGCTCTGTATATAAGGCTATACACTATAAATATGGTAAGAAAATTATTATAGGACCCGGTTTTTAGGAATAATATAATTACCTTAGCTGATGGTATTTGCTATAAACCTACGGTATAAAGCGTCTAGGAAGATTAACCAAGACATTTATACTATAGTTCTTAGGGAGCTATATGCAACTAATGGATTTTTATACTAGGCTCTATATATAGCTTCTTAAAGCTTTAGTAGAATTGCTTATCTAGGTTAGAAATTAGTCAGCCTAGTTAGATAGCTTATATAATTAATGAACTTCGAATAAATATAGTGTAAATACTAAAAAACCAGGGCTTGTACCTATCTATTATAACGTTAAAATGGGCCCTTAGGTTATAGATAAGGACTAACTAATTAGATTAGCTAAATTTGGCGCCCGTACTTAAAAATATAATAGTCCTAATTATTAATATAGAGAGGTCGAATTTGGGTAATAGCTAAGACTTAAGAGGAGCTGTTTTCGTAGTCTTATTTAGGGGGGCGTTATATTAAGTCTTCTAAATAAGGTCTGGATTAATTTAAACGCGATTAAAAGGTATAGTGGTGGTATAATTAATAATTGAATTCTACATAGATACACGCGTTGATTTAAAACGGTGCTCCTATATAGACCACTTACTTTAAGGGAGGGATAAAAATGTTCGATTTGCTTTAACGCCCCTTAGCTTACGCCGAACTTCGTCCGCTTAGATTTTAGTGATTTGCCTTTAGAATGCAAGGTTAAGGCTTCTCAATAACACATTTTTAGAAGACCATTTAATTGACTTCTATTTGAGCTTCTTGTACTTATATAGCTTAGATATAGGCTAGTCAAAGCCCTACTAGATAGAATGGATATCTAGAGTTAGTCTGTATACTTTGCCGTACTACGCCTTAACTTATTACTGTAGTTTAATAGTAGGCTACGCGATACCTATAAGTGTTATATTATAGTTGGTTTTTAAGCACTTAACCTACGCGGATGGAAAAGTAGCGCTATAAACAGCATTGGAATTGAAACAGCTTAAAATAATAAGTAAGTTAGAGGGACATAAATATAGAAAATATTATTTAAAATTGGTGCGGTTACTTAACTGGTGCTAATTCCTAGAGTATAATAATGCCAAAATATAAACACTATAATAATAGCTTAATAATTCTGCTAATTTAAAGTGAGGTAGTATTTGATATTTATTAATATTAAGAATGCGGGAAATATTTAATCTAGAGAGTATAGGTATCTAGACTAAAAGTTATATAATAGTAATTTTGATATATAGTTTCTTAATGAGATTAAGGTAACGTTTCTGAATTTTAATATATACGCTAGCGTGGGGCGCTATGGCAATTAATAGGAGAGCTTTAATTAATTATAGGAATATCCACAATAATTAAAAGTCCTTATGTACGCGTGGTAAGCTAGTCGCCCTTTTCAATTACCCTAGAATTGATACTGTAATAATTTATAAGGTAGAAAGTGCTAAGCACACGGCCTAGAAAGACAGTAGTAGCTAATATAGTTTTAGGATTTATTTATTAGAGGTAAGGTAGAGTATTATAGGGGTTGACGCTTACTTTCTTAAAATGTATTAGCCGGAATTTGAGGTCATATATTATCCTAATTGGCGCTGCTAATAGGACCGGTTCTTTTAGTGCCTAGTTAGGGTCAATAAAATAAAAGGCGTAAGGTCGGAGCGCTATACTTTATAATGCTATAAGCCTAATTAAAAAAAGGTCGGAGTATTAAAAGCGTAGCGATAGCGATAGAGAGCTATCCCTGGGTATAGAGAGCGTAATTAGTGTAGGTTGCTGTATTGGGGATAGAGATAAGTAGCTATAGTATATATAAACAGCGTCCAGTCGTTTAGCCGTCTCGATTCTACGTACTTGGTTTTAATCCTCCTATAAGCTATAAAAATTTTGGTAAAAGTTCTAGAATATAAAATAGCTTTATTACTACCTGGTGCTGCTTTATCTTAGCTTGCTGTTATATTAAAGCGGTATATATAAAACTATCTAAAGGAAATTTAGAAAAGCTAATATAGGTAGAGGGAATGTTATAACTTACTGTTCCTTAATTAAGTGTAGTGGCGATCTGCTCGCTCTTAGTATTTGTAGTAATGGTAATGATAGAGATATAACCTAGTAATTGCCCTTTACGCTACATTTCCCAAATGCGCTGTATATAAGTAAGCCTGTTTATAAAAGGCATTTTAAGGTCTATAAGGATAATTAAGAGAGGTTTAGATCCTAAACTAGCTAGGTTTTTATAGTAAAGGGGCAGGACAAATAAGAGCTTAATGCTATATTAACTTAGCTAGTATCCGTAGTAGAAGGCGCATTATCGCGGACTGGTTCTGCGGAAAAGGTAGTTATCCTATTTGCTAGAGTTGCTACGCCATTACTTTCTAATTGATTAGGTTGTCTTTAATAAGCAGAATATATAAGATATGAAATAGGGCTTTTAGATCTGCGCTAAGCTTAGCTAGTCTGTCCTTTATAGGAAATCTAAAAAGAACTAAGTCTATTAGTATAATATCTAAAGAGCCTCGCCTTAAATTGCTCGAAGCTGTACCGTCTAGTACTATTATAGTTAGATCGGGTTTATTTGTAAATTTAGAAGGGTATTAGCGGCCTTTAATATAGAAGGTGGAGGTGCTGCCTTAGGATGCTACTAAATAAACTCTAATCTAGCCTCCCTATAGCTCCGTAAGTTCCCTTAGTATAAATAGGCCAAGACTAGAACCTCTATATTGGGCGTACGTCTTAGGCGATACTTAAGAAAAGTAAAGAAAGAGCAGCGTTATCTCTTTAGTAGTAAGGCTTTATTCAGTATCGCTTATATTAAATTGTAGGAAGACCTCTTTCCCGCTTCCTATTTTCTAGAAGGTTATTTAGTATAAGATTCTCAGCGACGGATATATAATATTTGCCGGGTCTAGATGATGGTTGTTTAAGTAATACGCCAAGTAAAATAGTTATATAGCGCTTACGTAAATCTCTTATAAATTTAATGGTATTTATAAGAAGATTAATAAGGACTTAGAGAAGGCGTGCTAGACTAAGGAGGATATAGTCGATCGCACTGCTATAATAAGATTAATAGATAGAAAACGAAGCTTTAATTCTAGCGTCGCGGAGATAGTGCCTTATACACCTGTAGAGCATTTTTAATAAGTGCAACTAGTTAAACTGGGTAAGGGGGGATTAATAAGAGGTTTGAATTTAACTTGGAAAAAGTAAGAATGTTATTAACAATCCTTTTCTAATACTGAGAGTAAAGGACTATGGTTTATGCAGCATTAACAACTACAGCTTAGGTATAATCTAAGATAGATAATTGGTTTAAAAGAGTAATACTCCTAATTTAATCAGCGTCAAAAGCGGTGTGCTAGTAATTGCTTTATCCTTTTATAATGCGTTATATCTACTAAAAAGCTAGTAATCTTTAGTATATTCCTATGCTTATTGACCTTAGACGTTGCATTTGAGAGAACCTAGCGCCATTTATTAGTCTCTCTATTATTCCTCAGGCCTAGTAATATATTATATATACGAAATTTAAGCCTTAGACTGGCCCTTTAAGTAGACAGCGAGGGTCCTTATAAACCCTTAGCTGGTCATCTAGGTGTAATAGTGTCTTCTACCTATAAGGCTGTTCGCTGTCCGTAATAATTCCGCTTAGATAGCTATAGGCATAATTTTTCCGGAGGGGTTTATTTGGCGGGAAAATAGCTATACTAATAGGAGCCATTTTGGCAAGATTAGTAAAGGTACGTTCTTACTTCTCTACATTCTTCGTTCTGCGCTTTAGCTTACTCTATTCTTTAGACACAGCTGCCTTTATAGTGTAGTCGACTAGGAGCTTAATAAAATTTTATAGTCTTTATTATATGGTCTTTATGGGTTTATTCCTAGAAGTAGAAATTTAACTGTACTAGGGCCGTCTGACTAAATGATAGAGAAGAGCAGCATTATAAACGCTGCTTAGATTATAACCTAAAATCCGAATTACTAAGGATTTTAGAGGGATCTATTATTGATCTATAGTATAACTAGATCCCCTATAGCCTATAATCTCTTAAAGCAGGTATATAAGCCCTTAGGTTCTTTTAGTATTACCATTTTAGGTATAGCCAGAGGTTAATTAGCTTTAATTCTAGCGATACTTTCTAAATTAATACAGCCTATAGTCGTTAATTTGTCTAGAGTTTTAGGTTTAGCGTTATTTATAACTAAATGTAAAAGTATAAAGGGACACTTCACCGCACATGCAACCTTACCAAAAGGTAGCGCCACACTCCAAAACTTACGCATACCCATCTTACCATCAAAAACAATCNATTTTCGAACTTTTAAGACTTAATTCCTACTGCCTAGCGAGCTAGAGGTGGATTTATTTGTCGTTTTACCCCCTTTCCCCCAACAGAAAATTCTTCTTAGGGTGGTCCTAGCTTATAAGCGAGGCACGGATAGGAACACCAAAATTAAATACTAAAACCACGAAATATAGAGGCTAGGTTTTCTACTACCTTTTAGCCTAATCTCCCTAGAAATCTTCTAGTAGGATTAGTAAGGAGAAAGGGTATAAAGATAGTAAAAACTAGGAAATCCCCCTATAAGATACAAAATGCTAAGGCCTAAGAGGTCTAAAAAAAAACCTCCTATAGAAATAAGTGATGAAGATTCTACATCTACTTTTTCTTCCCCTTCTCCTTCTCCTAGCCTATTTAGGACAGGAGAAAAAAGAGGACATCCTTAGTCTTCTCCTAAAAAAGAAAACCAAAAACCTGCAAAAAAGATAACAAAACCAACTACTACGGATAGTATGGCTAATACAGGTCCCTTTTCCTTTTCTCTAGAATAATATCTAAGCTTCGCTCTAGAAAGCCTAACCCAGGCCTGTATAGGGCTAGAATAAGAAAAAGAAAAAGAAGAAATAAAAGAACAAGTTAAACAGCTAGTGTACTATACACGAAGTATCCTATTAGGAGAAAACCCCTTTACACAAAAAGAAGAAGAAGAAGAAGAAAAAGAGAACGTAAACAATATCTTAAAAGGACTAGTAGAAGAAATAAGAGCTCTCCGTAAGGAGGTAGCCCCTATTAAAGAAACTTATGCAGAAAGACTAAAGAAGGACCTCCCTTCTTNNTCCTCCTNCCTACCCTCCTNATCACTACCATCTCCTACCACTTCTACTAGAAGTAAGAAAAAGNAGCTANAAGAAAGGAAGCTAGTCCTAGTTACAGACGAAAAGGACCAACCCCTAGATACCTTCTCTATACGAAACAAAGTCAATCAACTATTTNCATNAAAATTGCAAGTAAAAAAGCCAGTTTTAGCATCGATAGCTANAACAAAAGGAAAACAAAATATTCTCCTTACAACTACAGAAGAGTATAATGCAGATTTCTTAGTTAAATATAAGGATATCTGGCATAACTGCTTTACCTTTTAAAGAGAACAAAAACTAGAACCATGGGTTCAAATTATAGCCCACGGGGTTCCTACCCTACCTTTTCTAGGAGAAGGAGGCTCTAAGCTCCTAAAGGAAGAAATTGAGACCTTTAATCCTATAAGGATACAAGGACTACCTAGATGGATCTTATCTAGTGAAAAAAGACACAATCTATAGACCAGATTTGGCTCTATAGTTTTTACTATAGAGAACGAAGAAAAAAGACAAGAAATCCTTAAGCAAAAAGAGATATCAATTGCAGGTACAGCTACTAAGGTAGTAAAATACCTCGAAGTCTCTCCTACTACGCAGTGTACGAGCTGCCAAAAATTTGGCCATATAGGAGACAGGTGCTCTACTAGGGCCTGCAGATACTGTGCAGCTGCACATTTATCTAAAGACCATTCCTGTTCTACCTGTATAATAACAGGTAAGCCTTGCCAGCATACCACCCCTCTTTGCATTAATTGTAAAGAAAAACACTTTGCTAATAGTAAAGACTGCGAGACTCTTAAAGCAGCTAAACTAGTACGTGAAGAAGATTCTATGGAAGAATAAAATAGATAGGATTCTAGAAGGAGGCAACTCCTACTAGGCTCTTAAAAAGATATTAGAGAGCAAAAGGACAGAAATAAATTGCAAAAGGACAGGGATAGGTGTTAGGATTTTCTATAGTTTTTCCTACCGTTTTCTTATTCCCTAGTAGTTGCAGCACCTTAGTGTTTTATTAAGGAGCTATATACCCTTAGGGGTTTATAAACTACTAGGACATAGCTACTAGTACATATTAAGCTGCCTAGAAAGGATTCATGTATATAGAACTATAGCGCCATAGCCTAGAGGCTGCATGCGCAGTATTGTACGTAGTATAATACAACGGATAAAAAAAAAAAAAAAAAAGTATAAAGGGGAAATCCTGCTGGTTTAATTCGAGTATATTAACTACGTAGTTCTAGAACTTGGTGAGATTTTAAGCTATATCTATTTTCTTAACCATGTTTAAAGTTTCTAGCTTCCTTTGGCTAATACCCGTTAAGTTATCTCTATAGGCTCTTTAAGCACGCTAACCGCGGAGCTATCTTTGGCCAATATTGGGAGCAAAGTATAAGACTAGTAGGTTTCTTTTGGATGGAGTCTATTGCGCAATATTAGGAGCTAATAGTCCCTAATAGTTGCTTTTCCCGTCTTAATTATGCTTTTTGTATTACGATATAATTGTTCCCATTCTATAGCAAAACCAATAGCTCTAGGTAGACCAAATATGCCTAAATGCTTCTCTCCTATAAGTGCTGTGTATGGTCTATTGTAAATAATTATAAATTCTAAGCCTTAAAGAACTCTCGGAGTCGGGCAGTTTATTATTATAAATATATAAGAACAGAGTTTATCTCCCTAGTTTCCTATAAGCCCTAAAGCGGTTTGTAACTAATTAAAACTTTAAAAGAATCTAATATAACTAGAAAGGTCTAAAATAGCATATCCTATCCAGTCTAGTAAAGGGTATACTACTTCCTCTCCCAGTTTTATACGCGACTCTAGTAATAGGAGGTATATAGGAGCATTCTGCTTATATAATTTATTATTATATACTTATAAGGATAATACGGGCTAATCTGTGGAAAGTTATTAGGCTTCTATAGTCGCGTTACGCTGCAGCTACTTAAAATAGTATTATTTAAAAAAGCTAAGGGTGCATAGATTATGGTAAGGAAGCCCCTATCCTTACCAGAGTATTATCCTAGTCTATTTTACCAAGCTTTAGAGCCACGTAAAGACTAAGTAGATAGATTAGTGGCCTACTCTAAAAGAGTATCTTATTCCATAACCTAATAACTAAATACTGCATTGTTGTATACTAAAGGAAGCCTAGTGACCTTTAAGGCGTTAATATATTTAATAGCAACAGTCAGTCTTTTATTATAGTTAAGGTGATTAGTTAGAAGTCTAAGGCTGTTTACTGTAACTAGTATTCCAGTGTGTATACTTAGTGGGCCTTATATAACAGTTAACGGGGAAGTAAGACTTAAGGCATTAAATTGTGTAGTGGAAGATATAGAGGCATCCAAAGGGGATTATAAACGAGGTGAGGGCGTTGGTACGGTGTTAGCGCCGGGGTTGTTGTTAGATTGAATGTAACAGCGACTTCGCGGCGACCAGCTTCGAAGGCGATAACTTAGGTCAAAGGCGATAACTTAGGTTGAAGGCGATAACTTAGGTCGAAGGCGATAACTTAGGTCGAAGGCGATAACTTAGGCTGAGGGCTTTAGGTTTTATAGAGAGACTAGAGTTAAATTAGGGATTAAATTGAAGTGAAGGAGATAATTATTTAAGCCTTAATGGTCGACCCAAGTGCTAGCGAAAGGGTGGGGTGGTGTGGAAAGCAAGAGGGATTAAACAGTTGGTAGAACTGTAAATTAAGCGGGTGTGGCCGTTTCCTGGTACTTGCGGCAAGCTATAGGCTACTTACAGCTCGCTTTATAGCCTAGCTAACTAGCGGCCCTGGCAATACCTTGCGTAGCTGTATAGCACTTTTGAATTAAGTAATAGGAAATACTAACACCAAAAGACGCCACTGGCTTGTCTATTAGGCCATAAATTGCCTATGGCTGTATCAAATGGCACCCATTCCTATTGCTACTATATAAAAATCGTATATTAGAGACCTGGTTAGAATACTTACGACTATGCCCGCTAGTGGATATATCCGCAATTCGGTTTTAGATGCGTCCTAAAGTGTCTTGAAAGACATTGGAGTGTTCCAAGCGAATACGGTCACTCCTAAAAGACACTTACTCTAAACTTATAATATAAAGTGCGGCACCGCTCTTTTTTAGTTGCTCTAGGAATAATATATACTAGCCTAGCTATCTCTTATCTCTGGCTTGAGGGTTTAATACCATCTAAAAGACGCTGCGCTTACTTATTATAAAATTTTAGAGTGGTTAACTATAAGAGCTAATGTCTATGCAGTTAATGCACTGTATTGGACTTCCCCAACTAATGCCTAGACTGGCAATGCCGTAAATTGAAGATAATGGAAAATAAGGGCATAAATTCTGGGCGATGTCGAGGTGGCCGCGTTTAGTGGAGTTGCTAATATGGGGAAGTCTGGTGGTGGCTGTAGGGCGAGCGGTAATAGGGCGGCGCGATGGATGGGTGTGATGGATAGGTGTGGAAAGACTGGTTCTTGACGAGCGAGCGGGCTTTATAGCTGTATGGGCGGTTATATTACCCCTATAGTGTTAATCAAGCCCTGACGTAAAGGATTTCGTTATTGGGCAGACTACGCAGGAATACTTGGGGCTCTTCCGACAGCTGCACAGCACGACAATAGCCATGCTAGTGGCGTCTGGGGGGGGCGTGTTTGTGATTTTGATAGGTCTAGGGCGAAACCTCACTAATTCGGCGATGGGGTCACCCCCTTCCCACATTCCCCGTTCTTAACTTATAACCCTTAAGATAGGATATACAGACTCTGCTAGAGTATAATTGCCTCTTATTTATTAAATGGGCATTTTATAACACCTTTATCGCAGCTAGTCCGCCTCCCCACTTTAATAGTTAGGAAGGTCTAAGCCTTTTTTAATAGCTTATATCTATTAAACTGTATAATTATGTCTATATGCTAACCCCAACTATATAAAGATACTTTTATTAGTATCTAATCTAGGATTCGCGTAAGGAGTTTTTTATTTATTCCATATTTAAGTTCCTAACATTCTTTACCTCTTAAAGTACTCTGCTCTCTACTGTCGGAACCTTAACTATACCGCTTCTCTAGCCTCTTTCTATATGTTTCCGATTTTAATATTATCCCCTTAACGCTTTTAGTAGTAGACGCTATAAATCCTTAACGAATTAAAGTTAGAAGGAAGGGCTTGTTTAATTAAGGACAGAAATAATCTATTATATCCTAAATAAGCCTATACTCTTAGTATAATGCCTAGAAGATTAATATAATAAGCCTTAATCTTTAAAAAATCCCACTTACTCTTTCAGCTTCTAACTATAAACTCGTCACTATAACCTATTTTCTATTACCGCTATAGCCTCCTCTTTCTCTGGTATGCGCTTTTAGTAAACTACGTATACTAATTGCCCTTAAATTTATTTCTAATTGTTTTAACTTTAGCTCTTACTATTTTAATCTAGAGCTAGTTATAGGGCTCAGAGATAGCTTTAATAAGAGCGACTTAGAGACTTTATTTTCGCTTAGTTTAGAGGGCCGGACTGATCCAAACTGCTTTTCGAAAAATACTCTCTTACGTAGTTTAAATCATGTTGTATTCTTAAATTACGAGATTGATTATACGCCAGAAAATACTACTGATAGTAACATTACACTATCTACGGTATATTATTGCATACCACCATCTATATACTGAATTTAATGCGCCTATCAATCGCCCGTAGGACAAAGACGTATTTTATTTCACTTCCTCTTAGTGTCTCCGCTTAATTACTAAAAAGCTATCCCTACTTTCCCCCCTCTATACGCATATAAAAGCGACAACGTAAGAAAAAGAGGAAAAAATAGTTAATATATCGCCATTTTCTAGGAGGAAACTAGAGATTTTATCTAGCTATTTATGCCCAATTGCCTAGCCACCCAGGAGCCCCTAAACTTCGCAATCCCCCCCTATAATAATGTACCTAGTAGTGCGGCCTATAAAGACGCCGTTCCTTTAGGATTTAGTCACTCTAAAGATAAGACCAGTATTTAAGATGCGAAGGAACGAGAGGCCAACCGTCTAGAAGAAGGATGGGTAGAGGTAAGGATACTAATGCTGAATTGGTTCTCCTTAAGTATAGAAAGCAAGTAGGTAAAGGTGCTAAGGCGGCTGCCGCAGCCTAAGAAGATTCTAGTAATAATAGTGCAGCGGGCTAAAGTTAAGGATGATTACAGAGGTGTTAGTGGCGGAGGATACTGTCTCTTAGTATAAGAGGCTGGAATAACGTATTAAGTATGTTATTAGGGTCTCGGTTTGCTTTAGTATAAGTTGGCCAAGGCTAAGCCTTTCATTGGGTTTAAGCTGTCCTTCCTAGCTTATACGCTTTTGTGGTATTTTACTTTTCGCGGGTTCGGTTATACTGTAACGCCTCTAGGACACAGTCGCTTTATTAGCGTAAAGTAGCATTATTATTAAATAATATTCTGCTATAAAGCATCTAGGTAGATTTGGGTATTTTAGAATAAATTTAATTAGAGTATACTTTACGCATATTTGTTTTTAGAAGCTTTATAATAGTTTGGTATAAAGTTTTTATATTAATTAAGGAGGGTTCTTTAAACTCCCTTTATAGAAATTTGGAGCTTTATAAAGATTCCTAGAGCTTCTAAATTTGGTTTCTATTAGGAGATATATAGTGAACCCCGTATATAGACTACTAACCTTCCTGGTATATTAGTACTACTTATTAGTAGAGCTGAAAAATTTCCTATATTTAATACTAATACGATTTTGTTAGAGATATAAAATTAATAGCTTGTTATAAAAGTCCTATCCCTCCCCGTCGCAACATAGAGCATAAATTTCATTGTTGGACAACCAATCCTGTATCACGGCATCGGCTAGTAGAATATTAAGGAAAATTGCTAATATTTAGTTAATGCTATCTTTTTATAAATCCGGTTAGATAAAGCTAAGAAGCCACTATAATATTAAAACAACGCTGTCCGCATTTCTGGTCCCGCCCTTAACGGTCTTATAAAGTTAGATTAAATTATCTAGCATTCTGGAACTGAGCCTATAATGCTAGCTATTAGTAAACATATAAGAATATAGAAATGATTTCCGGGACATCCTACTACTGTAGCTACCAATATAGTAACCCGAGACATACTATCCGGCTGAATTTTTATACCAGACACTATAGATAGTTAGCTATGTTCTAAATAGAATTGGTAAAAGGAGAGGATAGAGAACATACCTGTTGCCGTTAATAGGGGTAGTATTAGTGTTAGTATAATATTTAAGGGTCACTTTTGTGCCCTTAATATACTGCCTGATAGCGTCGCAGGAGGTCCTTGGGCACCTCCGGTAGCGAACACTATTGCTAGTAATTGTGTAGTGGAGGTTACGGCTTTCTAGCTCTGCGGGAGCCGGTTCCGGATTGCTTATAGGGCTTGAGTTGATAATAAGAGGTAGGAGAAGGGCGAGGAAGGCTGGAGAGAGCTTTATATTTGTGATCTGTATAAATGTCTTTTGGCGGGGATTAGATAGATAAGCGACTGGATTAAGTTTAAAGGTAAATAAGGAGGTCGAGTCTAGCTTGAGGTTCGAAAGCGGGACTGGAAGGTGATCTATATAATGTTTGCTAGCTACGTTATAAGACTAGATAACAAACTGATATTGCAGAGTTTCCACCGCTTAAGGAAATGTGCCCGCCGTATTATCTAATAGAAAGCAAAGATATATGCAAAAATAGTAATGCTGAAGTTAAATGGGAACTTCTACGGGGTGCATCCGTTGTATTCTCTACTTGGCTATATAATGTTTCGCCGGATACGAGCATTTAATTTAAGCTTATACTCCCTTGAGCCACTTCCGGAACAGATCTGTAGGGATGATTGGCGACGCTAAAGGAGCGGCTGGTTAACGATCTGCGACTTTACTTGATTCGATTCGGAGCTCCCGAAACCCCACTACTAACAGCAAGCTATCTCAACTCACGCAACGTAATTAACTACGGCACGGCCTAAACTTGTTCGCTGCGGATATACGAGATTAATATCCTCTAATAACCTCCCTTTTCGAGGAATCATAGTGCAAATGGAAGATGCTAGGCTTGGAAAGCAAATTGCAGCTTTTATTGCCGAGGTATAGCCTGGGTCTCAAACGTTCGTGTTAAGACCTTGGATGGATAATTATCCACTATCCATGGATATCCATCCATATGGATTGGATGTGTTGTAATATTAGCAGGAGACTTAAGTTCGTATTTATTAAGGTCTACGGTAGTCGCTGCCCAAAGTTTTTGCACCTTCCTAATTAGGAAGTTAACTTACTAACTCTATTAGTATATTATTAAATTTATATTTTTATATTTTTATATGAAATTTTATAAGCATTATATACATTCTAAATTAAAATTATTACATAATTAATAGTGTTAAAGTAGTTATTATAACTCAAAATTTATTAAAAGTTATTAGTGCTATAATTTACGCAGCCGGTATTGCAGCTTACGTAGCAGTGCTAAAAATTACGCACTTGTAGCGAGATCGTGACTAAATTTACGTGGGATAGGCTGATAGCTGCGCACCCGTGATTGTGCGTGCGCAGTTGCATAACTTCCTAATTAGGAAGGTGCAAAAACTTTGGGCAGCGACCACCGTACGGAGATCGCTGTTATAAGTTCTTGCACCTTCCTAATTAGGAAACTAGCCTAAAATATTACGGATTTCCTCGTAAATCGATTAAAAGCTGCCTAAAAGGCTTTAAATAAAATACGATGTTAATGCGATTAGTTTATCAATTAATTAGTTATGCATTTTAAACGTTACGAACTCTACGCGACTATATAATCCTACTCTATACTAGTTTCTCTACTAAATCTACAAGCTCCTCTAGTTATAAATCTACCTTTTGTCGCTACCGTCTTTCTACCTGTTTAATATTTGTTTATATAGACTTTTAGTATTATAGAAGCTCTAGAGGCTTTATAGAATAATCCGTAGGTAGCTCTATTAACTTCCTTCTATTAATTAAGCTATTAATAGACACCCCGCCCCTATTTAGAGGCTTCGTAGAAGTAGTAGTAGTAGAGTCCTTTTACCTTACTAGCTTCCTTATAGATTAATTAATTATATACCACCTAATATTTACTACTTCGTATTAATCTTCCTACAGCTACAGCTTTTGCTAATATCTATTCTATAGCTACCTAATTTAAGACTCTATAAAGCTAACTTTAAATATTATCTTTTTAGTATTTCTACCCTTTATATTTAGTCGATTTTAAAGCTCTCGCGGCTAAAAAGGAGGAGGCTTAGCGGGCGGTAGAGGCTTAAGAGGAGGCTTATAGGAGAAAGGCTTTTAGAAGGAAGATATTACGGAGGAAGTATAAGCGACGATAATATATAACGAAGTGGGTATTGTTAGGCTGCGTATATAGGCTACGTAGTAGAGTTAAGACATTACGTAAGGAAGAACGTAGAAAATAGAAGAAAGGGATATATATTATTTACTTTGTTACTAAGTTAATAGATGCCATACTATATATAGAGTAGAATAGGATTTAGGTAGCGGTCCTAGTGGAACTTAGCAGACCTAGTAAGGTTTGGTAGACTTAGTAGAATTCGGTAGAAGCTATAGATATTGCAGATATTATAGATATTATAGTAGAAATAGATAGGCAGATTATAGTAGATTATAGTAGATTGTGGTCTTATAACTAGTCTTTAATTACTAAGTTAGTAGAAATGGGTAGGAGTATATAAGGTATTATAGGGATATCCTATAATAGAAGGTTTTAGCTAAGTAGGCGGCTAATAAAGGGCCTATTTAGCTTGACGTTAGCGGCGCTACTTTAACTTAGGATTATTATATAGAAGCTCTAGATTTAGGAGTTTATTTAGAAGCTAAGGTCCTATTTATATACGTTATAAAAGCTTTAGTTCCTATATTTTTCTTAGTAGAAGCTCTTTAGAGTTAATTTAATTAACCCTTAAAAGTACCTACTATCGTATACAAGTAATTATATCGCGCTATGCACTTTAAAGCCTTTTAATTACGAGTAGAGTTAGTAGCGCCTTTAACGTAGTTATTACTATCTTTATAGCAAATTACCTCTTAAATATATCGTAGTATTCGCTTAACCCAAGCTTAAATTCGCTACTACTTAAGCTCCTCCTAAGCCTACCACTATATCCGTTTAGCTTCTACTCGAGACTTTAGCACTCCCTTTTTTATAGTAACTCGTTTAAAATATATCTAAGATAGCTTAATTATATTTAGATTAGGTAAATTACCTAGCTAAATAAGACGTTAGAGGCCTACTATATTAAAGTAGATCTACTAATAATACAATATATAAGATAGAGCCTTATCCTCTTAGATAATAGTATCTAGTTAATTTAATATTTAATGCTAAAAGGAATAAGGAATAGTAGGAGAATTGTTATTAGAAGCGGTACTAATTAATACCGCCTTTCGCGCTAGTTTGTTTAAAGGCGCTATTTACTTCTATTATATAGAACTAAGGCTTTCTACCTAGCTTATTATAAAGCTTAAGTCATTATATACTAGTATTAAACTCCTTAGCTTTATAAAGCTCTAGTTTAATTATATTATTAATTACTTTAAGCTTACGCTTTACGACTTCTTTTTCTACTATAGTTTCTAGTTTCTAAATATAGTAGGATAACTTCCAATTATATAAGAAGGCGCCCTAAAATATAAACTCTATCCCTTTAAGAAAGCGTGGTTAAATTACCTTCTTATTTGCTATTATAAAGACAATATATTATATACAAACGCTAGATAAACAAGCATTAGATTTAAAGAATTTGTTAGCGACTTAGTCAATTAAGGCATGAGTACGGCAAGAGGGACGCGCAAGCCTGTATGATTGGATTGTCTATAAACGAGGATTTAAAGCTAGAGAAAGGAAAGGAGAAGAACGGAAATACCGCTTGAAGTTATATACAATCCTCTAGTTACGTAATAGCAACTTACCGTTATATAACGGCAATTTGCGGTAATCTAACGGCGATTTACCGGTACTATAATACTACCCCCCCCTCTAAAAAAGCCTACCCTTAGGCTTTATATGTCCGTATTACACCTATAGGGCATTATTATCTTTATACTCCTCCAGTAATTTATTATCCTTACTATACTAGTACTCTATCTACTTATCTAAGTACTTAGCGGTCTAGGTTTATTAGGGTAACGGCTATAGAACTCTTATAACTTATAGTGGCTACCTATAAAATTCTATATAGAGTACTAGGTAGGGTCTGGATTATATCCTTTCTAACTTATATAGTACTTTAGTATTCCTCTTATAAGTTTATAGGCTAATATTTCTTTAATATCCTATTTACTATCGCCATTAACTTAAATTAGTAGGGGCGGTTTATTCTTTTATCTAGGCAATAGGTTATCTATAGCTTTTTATAGCTTATCTAGTAAGAAAATAGGGTAGATCTTAATTAAATCTAGGAGCTTTACCTTATATAAGTTGCCTATCTTCTTAAGGACCTTATATAGTCTTACTATCTAGTAGTCTAGCTTATAGCTAGGCCGTTTTATTTTCTAGTTCTTTATTATAACCTAGACTATATTACTTATAGTAAAGTTAGGTTTACGCCTATACTTATTTACCTACTATTTTATTAATTTTTAGGCCTTTTCTAAGTTTATACGGGCTACCTTCTAGGCTTCTTCTAAGTATTTAGCGTAATACTAGGCTTCTTTATAAGACAGTTTTTCGTGTATAGTCCGTAGCCCTTCCGTTCTTTCCTAGTTAAAGCTTATATAGGGTAAGTACCCTATTTCTAGCTAGATAGGTATAAATCCTATAAAGTTATAGGGTAGGGTAGCCTGGGCGTAATCTATTAGGGGTAGTAGTTTAGCCTAATTATTCTAAAAGTAGTTAATAAAAGGTTAAAGTCTCTAGTCTAAATACTAGTTTATAATCTCTATCTAGCTATCTATTTAGGGATAGTATACTATAGAGAGCTTTAGCTTAATGCCTAAGATCTAGGTAAACTCGTTCTAGAAGGCTAATATAAACTACGGCCTATAATTAGATATAATAGTATCTAGCGGTCTGTAAATTTAATAGACGTAGTAGATATATAGTTAGGCCGCCTCTTTAGTATTAATATTCTTATAGTAGGGGATTAAGAATAGACGCTTGCTAAAGCGGTTGACTATAACTATAGCTATATTATATCCGTTACGGTCTATAGATAGCTTATAGAAATCTATAGAGATATACTACTAGGGGCGCTCTAGTATTAGGAGTGGTTTTAATAGTCCTAGGGTCTTATCTTATAGGATTATAGACCTATAGCAGTTATTATAGTTTTGTACATAGCGATTAATATCTATAACTATTCTAGGCTAGTAGTAACGGTTAGTAATAATCTTGCGGGTCTTATTCTTTCTAGGGTAGGCTGTAAAGACCTAGCTATATGCTTTTAGTAATAAGCCGCGTCTATAAGTTCTACTCCTCTACTACTAGCCGTTTATAGTACTTAAGAAGTCTATTTTTAAGGAACTATAGGTTTATAGCGTCCTTCGCCTTTTTATAGTACTCTTATAATAAAGGGGCCGTATAATTTACTTATAGTAGTTTATTAATAAGGTTAAGTTCTATAGGGTTAATAGGATATATCTTAGCATTTACAGAGTCTATATTTAGTTCTACCTATATTTAGGGGTTAAGGTACTCTAGTTATAGTAGAGTCTAGGTCTATAATAAGATCTTTACAGCTGTCTAGTTATCTAGGTCCTGCTTACGCCTTATAAGGGCGTCCGTACGGTATATAGCGCCTGGTCTATATATAATTAAGAAGTTAAACTAAGATAGGATGTCCGCCTAGCGTACCTACTGGGCCGTAAGGGCCTTTATTGTTATAAAGTATTCTAAGGCCTTATAATCTAATACTACCTAGACGGGTTTAGGGGTTCCCTCTAGCTATATACGCTAGTACTAGAAGCTAGAGATAATAGCTAGCATTTCTTCATTATAAATATGGTAGTTTAGCTTAGTATCTATTATAGTCTTTAAATAGTATATAATAGGGTGCTATTCTCTATCTACCTACTTTTATAAATAAACGCTAGCTATAACACCGTCTAAGGTATTAGTTTTTAGTATTAAGGGCCGTTCTAGGTTAAAGTGGGTAAGTAAGGGGGCGGAGACTAGTCGTTTCTTAAGCTCTTCGAAGGCCTACCTATAAGCGGCGTTAAAGTAAAAGGGCTGGTCCTTTTAGGTAAGGCGGCTAAGGGGCTAAGTAATCCTACTATAGTTTTTTATAAAGCGTTAATAGAAGTTACAGAAGTCTAAAAATAACTATACCCCCTTTACAGTCCTTAGGGGTGCCCACTGCTTAATTACGGCCGTCTTTTTGGGGTCTACCTTAATTCCGTCCGTACTAACAATAAACCCTAGGTACTTTATACGCTTTATACTAAATTCTAATTTCTAAATATCTGCCTAGAGGCTAGCCTTATAGAGCCGTTATAGGACCTTATAGACGTGCTTATTATATTCTAACTCGTTCTTAGAGTAAATTATAATATTATCTAGGTAGGCTGTATAGAAGTTATTAAGGTAGTTAAAGAGTATATTATTTATATATTGCTAGTATATAGCTAGTCCATTAGTTAGTCTAAATGGAAGTACTTTATATTTATATAATCTGTAACGGGTCCAAAATATAGTAAGATCTATAGATCTAGGATCTATCCTAATTTAGTAAAAGGCCTAACGGATATTAAGCTTTATAAAAACCTTAGCTCTACTTACTTGGGCTAGGGTTTTATCTAGTAGAGGTAGCGGGTAGCGGTCCTTGCGGGTTATATTATTTAGCTTATAGTAGTTAATATAGAAATGGAGTCCTCTATTTAGCTTTTTTATAAAGAGAATTAGTAAGGTAAATAGGACTTAGCCGCTAGGCTTAATAAAGCCCTTATCTAGGTTATTAATAAGATACTACTTTATAGCCTATAATTTGGCGGTTAATTACTAGCGAAGGGGGCTATAGCTAAGGGTGTTTTCCTTATCTAGCTTGATTTTAATCTTATAGTTATATAGTTAGTAAGGCGGAAGTATATTAGATACTGCCTTAGAGAATATATCCTTAAACTTCTAATATTAATAGGGTAGTTTCTATTTTACCAGCTCCTTATTTATAAGCTTACTTTCTTATCTACTAAGCTCGCTTTCCTTTTCCTTAATTATTTAATTAATTTTATATAAGCTAGTAGTAAAGGTAATAGTATTAGATTAAACCAAGTTCCGGTAGAATCCTACGGCACTAATATAGTAGATATTAACTGGGGGAAGGTCCATAGGTTTCTTTATAGATTTTTATTAGGCCGTATTTTGCGGTATAAGGTTTATAGTCTTCTTTAGCTCGCGTTCCATTTTCCATAAGTCATTCTTCCGGTCTATTAGTTTAGTATAGCGCACGGTATTCCTAGCCTTCCTTTATAGCTATATAGGGCCTAAGTCCTCCGCGGGGGACTTAGCTAGGTTACTACTAATTTCCTAGGTCTTTAGTGCGGGTGGCGTAATATAGGTAGTCTGGGGGCGGCGTAGTATACAAATCCGTTACGGATTAAGCTATATATCTTTCTTAAAGGCCTAGTCCCTACGTATAGTATTAGCTTAGTAGGTAGTATTAATCTAGGGCCGTATAAGGTTCTCTATTGTAATACTAATTTCTTTTATAAAGGAAGGGGTTAGGGATAGAGATTTGGGCCAGATAAGCCGTCTACTCTATACGTTAAGCTATAAGTCTAAATAGGCTAGCCATTTCCTTTCTAAGATTATATTATAGCTTCCTAGGTCCGTAATAAGAAAGGGGACGTTATATTGCCTTCGTCTGTCTATATAAAGATAAATCCGTAAGATGGTTGTAATAGGGGGCCCTATCCGTCCGTTATACCCATAAATAGGAATTAGCTTAGGCAGTTCTTTAAGGGGTGTATTAAAAAAGGTAGCCAGTTTTACGGCGCACTAAGTGTCTATTAAGGTAAAGGTATTTACTCTAGAGTTAGCTAAAGTAGAGGTTAAAACTTAATATTTATTGCGAAATAAAGTATAAGGGATAGTATAGCTTCTTCTACTAACTAGCTGACCTAGATTAATATATAATATATTAATTCCTTTTAACCCTAGAGAGGAGTCTTTCTCTAGGGTTCTTCTTTTTCTAACTCTATACTATCCTCCTAGATTAATAGAATCTTATCTACTATTACTTTTACTAGGTAGTCCTTTATAAAGTAGTCCTTCTAGCCGTATAAGAAGTAAGCTCCTTAATTGCTAAGGGCCTGTTTATAGGGGTCGCTATATATAGGCCGGGTGTGCGCTAGGCCCGTAGTAGGACTAGCTATATGACTAGCTGCTAAGTTAACGGCGGGCTGTATAGCTAGTGCCGTAGGAGTTATAGATCGTGCCGGAGTGTTATAGGCCGTCCTTATAGTACTTATAGTTTGGTTTAGAGAGCTTTTAGCTTTATACCGCTTAGCTTATACCTTAATTTAATGGAGGCCTTGGTTAATAGCTAGGCAGTAGTCTATAAGTACCTTTAGCGTCTATATAGTAGTAAAAACTAGCAGTATAGCGCGCTATAGGTCTAGGGTAAGCTTATTAAAGAGGTCTAGTATTAGGTCTTTATAGGGAATTTAGGCTTAGCCAGCTAGGTATAGAAAGCAGGTCTAGAAGGCTAAAAAGGTCTCCGTTGTCTTTATATTAAGAGCTTTATAATCTAGGCCGGCGTTCTATATCTTAAAGGGGTCCTTATAAATAGAAAATAGGTAGTTAATTATTTCTTCTCTAGAGAGGAAAGGGTCTACTAAGTCCTAGGCGTATTGCGGACGTAGATACGTCTATATGTCCCTACTAGTACGGCCAAAGACATAGGCTATCTTAGCTTAAGTAGTAGGGAAGTAGTCCGTATTAACTTTAAGCTTATCTTATAGTTAAAGCTTCTAATTATTAAATATAGGGTTAGTTCTATCTATAAGTAATAGGGGGTCCGCGACCTTTATAGACCGGGATAATACTATACGCTAGGCTAGGGCCTTAAGGATAGTAGCAAGTCTGTCTAATAAGTTATTAGTTAATATAGGGGTATCTCTAGCTTTAAGCAGCTCTCGCAGTTATTTAATTTCGATATTAGCTGCCGTAAGTTCCGCCTAGGGGGTTAAGACAGTAATTGTTTTATTATTAGAGGTATTTAAGGGTCCTATAGCGGCTTTACCAGCTACTATATTCCTTAGTATAGTAGTAGGGGTATTAGGTAATTTTTAGTATTTATTTATTTTCTAGGGGTTCTAGTTCGTGCGTGTCCTATTCTTAGGATCCGCGTTTTATTTATATTCTTTTAGTTCTATCCTATCCTTAGGGTCCTATTCTATATTCCTATCCTATTTATTGTCTATAGATATATTTAAGTTCCTTCTTAGGAAGAAGAGTAGATAATAAGCTTTGGATAATATTAGCGACTTAGTTAATTAAGGCACGAGCATAGTAAGAGGGTCGCGCAAGCCTGTATAATTGGATTGTCTATAAATAAGGATCTAAAGCTAGAGAAAGGAAAGGAGAAGAATAGGAACACTGCTTGAAGCTATATACAATCCTCTAGTCACGTAACGGCAACTTGCCATTACGTGACCGCGATTTGCGGCAATCTAATGGCAATTTACTAGTACCGTAATATAAACTAAGATAGGATATTTACCTAGCGTGCCTACTAGGCTATAAGGGCCTTTATTATTATAAAGTATTCTAGGGCCTTATAATTTAATACTACCTAGATAGGTTTAAGGGTCCCCTCTAGCTATATACGCCAGTACTAGAAGCTAGAGATAATAGCTAGTATTTCTTTATTATAAATATAGTAGTTTAGCTTAGTGTTACAGGACACCTCCGTGACACCTTATATACGTCTACCTATTTCTACTAACTTAATAACCAGGGACCGACTACAAGATTGCCGCCATCTCTGGCAATCTACGGCAATTTGCCGATTTCTACCATATTCTGCTATATTCTGCTAAATTCTACTAAGTTCCGCTAGGACTACGACCTAAAGCCTATTCTGCCCTGTATACGTATTAACTAAGCAACCAAGTTAATAATATATACCCTTTCCTCCCATTTCCTTACCTTCTTTCCTTACGCAATATCTTAACCTTATTACATAGTTTATATACGTAGCTTAATAATATCTACTTCGCTATATATTATTATCGCTTATACTTACTCCGTAATACTACATTATATTAAACCTATACTCTATACCGCCCTATTTAGTATATAAAATAACCTAAAAGCCCCTATATCTACAACTAACCTACGTAATATATTTACTAAATAAATAAAGAGCCTATAATAAGCCTTTATAGACACCCTTACTAAATAAGAAGCTTAATATTAGGAAATAATTGGATCCCTAAGAAAAGAAATTAAAGAGATCCGTTATAATCCACCGTCTACCACACCGTTGCCCCTACCCGTTCCTACTAGTATTAACCTATAAGTACTAGATAGAAAAAACGCGTCTAGGACTAGCTCCTTAACCCTAAATTTACTAACTACTACTCCCCTAACTAAGTTAACTAAACGCCTCCCTAACCCTTCTGCTTATTCGGGTAGAAGGAGTAAGCTACACTCCTTTCTTAACTAACTCTATAATAAGCTTACTGGCAACGCCAATCGCTACCCTACCCCTAATAGCCAACTACGTTACGCTATAAGCCGTTTAACAGGAGATGCCGTAGAAACTATATACCCGTTCTAGCCAAGTACTATATAAGGACTAGTTACTATACTAGAAGCATCCTATAGTAACCCTAACTAAGTTATTATAGTATAAAGAAAACTAAATAAGATAATATAAGGCTCTAAGAACTTCCTATTATACTTTACTAAGTTCTACCACTACGCTAAAGAAACTAGATAGAACGAACCCGCCTTAATTAATCGCCTAGTAGAATCTCTAAACCCTAAACTAAAAGTATCGCTTATAGAAGTTAAGCTGCTAGATACTATTACTGCCTGCGCTAATATTATTAATGGCTTATATAATAATATACTACGCCTTACCCTAAAATATACGCCTTAATACTCTACCCCCTAACTACCTGAGACCTATAAGGATCTAGACGCTATAGATATTAATACTAGAACTCTCTCCTACGCCCTAAAAGGATCTGCTAAATAAGAACGACGTATTAAGCACGGTCTCTGTTTTAAATGCGGTAGCAACACTTATATCTCTAACTACTACTCTATCCCCTTCTAAAAGAATATATAAACGGCCGATACTAGCAGCCGTTTACTATACCAATCCCTTAGCCGCCGCCCCTATTCCTCTCCGTCTATCTCTAGTTCTTTATCTAGTAAAAGTCACTAATAAGGGCGAAGCTCTAGCATACGATTACCCCTAGGAACCCCCTCTCGCTTACTACTAAAAGGAACGTCCTAGAGTTAAGTCGCTCTTTAGGATAGCTATATTATAAGATCTCGTTAAACGTATTAGATATCGCAAACCCTAACTCTTAGGATTGTAGTATAACTATTAACTACCGTCTTTAGCAAAAAGGTTAATAGGCTAACGCTTAAGTTCTAATTAATATAGGAGCTAGCTGTATAGGATTTATTAATAAGATCTTCGCGTAAGATAATAGTTTTACTCTAATACCCCTTAACTAGCATATTAACGTATTTAGATTTAATAGCAAACGCACCATTTTAGGCTGTATTACTAACGTAGTAGCCCTAAGACTCTAATACCTAAACCATAAAGAACTAATTAAGCTTTTTATTACTACCCTAGGTTACCTAGTAATCCTTAGATAACCCTAGATAAAGCTATATAAGGTAGTTATTAATTAGAATAACCTTAAGCTTTTATTTACTACCCCTCGCTATAAGTAAAAATACTCTATAGTATACCGCCCTAACTTTAAACTAAAATCTAGGAAATTTACTAAAACCTACTAGCCTAAGATTTCTACTAGTATCTACTCTACGCCTAAGGAATCTACCAGATTCTATTAACCTAGGAATTCTACTAAATTCTACTAATATAAGATTTCCACCAATATCCATTAAGGACTTGGAAATTCTACTAAACCCTATAAACCGACCCCGAATACTATACCACCCCACGCTAAGTAGAAGCTTAAGCTTACTATATAAAAATACTAGAAGGACTGGTATCCTACTATAAAGAGGATACTTAAAGAACCTAAACCTAAATCTAATACTAACTCTATACCTAATACTAAACCTAAAGTTGAATAAAAAACTATATAAGAAACTAAGGACAATCTAAGCTCGCTTAATACCTTAGATATCTATATAATTAGAGCTACCCTACTAGTACGGCTTGCCAAGAAACTAGAATATATAATCTTTACTATTACAATGGCCAATATTAAGAAGGCCTTAGCACTAAAGAAGTATACTAACCCCGCTACGAAAGTACTAGTAGAGTACTATAATTATCTAGATATATTCTTATAAAAGGAAGCTAATAAGCTACCGGAACGCCGTCTATATAATTATAAGATTATAGTTAAAAAGGGAGAATATCCTAGATTCGGACCTATATATAGGATATCCTAAAATAAACTCTAAGTACTATAGAAGTACTTAGATGAATATCTAAATAAAGGATTTATTAGAGTAAGTTCCTTACCTATAGCCGTACCAGTAATCTTTATTAAGAAACCTAGCAGTAGTCTACGCTTCTACGTAGACTATTAAGCTCTTAATGCTGTTACTGTTAAGAACTAATACCTAATTCCGTTAATCTAAGAGACACTAAACTAATTAAGTAAAGCTCGCTTCTATATAAAGCTTAATATTATCTATATATTTAACCGTCTCTATATTACGAAAGGAGACAAATAGCTTACTACATTTCGCACTCAATACGGACTATTTAAGTACTTAGTAATACTATTCGGCCTCGCAAACGCCCTAAGTTTATTCTAATACTTTATAAATAATACCCTACGCCCATACCTAGATATCTTCTATACTACTTATATTAACAATATCTTAATATATAGTAATAATCTGGCTAAATACTGAAAATACGTTAAACTGGTCCTATAAGCCCTACGTAGAGCTAGCCTATAATTAGATGTAGATAAATACGAGTTCTATAAAACAGAAGTCCTATACCTTAGACTTATTATTTCTATAGACGGTATATAAATAGACCCTAAGAAAGTTAAAATAATTATAAACTAGTAAGAACCTAAGAACGTTAAGGACGTAAGAGCCTTTATAGGATTCGCTAACTTCTATTAACAGTTTATTAATAACTTCTCCGCCCTAGTTTTACCCCTTATAGCCTTAACCTAAAAAGATAAAGCCTTTACCTTTAATAAGGAGTATAAAAAAGCCTTCGCTTATCTAAAGGTTATATTTACTACTATACTAGTGCTCTAATACTTTAACCTAGATTAAATAAGTATTATAGAAGCCGACTTATCCAATTACGTTACTAGAGGCATTCTATCTCAATATAACAAAAAGGGGTATTATACCCTATAGTATACTTCTTAAAATAACTAAGCCTAGCTAAATATAACTATAAGATCTATAATAAGGAACTACTAGCCATTATTAGATGCTTTAAATAATAGTAACCCAAACTAGAAGGCGCTAGATTCCTAATTAAGGTCCTTAGCGACTATAAGAATCTGTAATACTTTATAACTATAAAATAGCTAAGTTATCGCTAGGCCCGCTAGTTAGAATACCTATCCCGTTTCTAATTCTTAATTATATACCAACTAGGCGTTTAAGGCTAGAAGCCTAATGCCTTAACCCAACGTTTATAAGACGCACTAGCTTAAGAAGAAGCACGCTCCTACTATAATTAGACCCTACTCCGCCCTAAACTATTTAAACCCCCTACTAAAGATCTTATAGTATACGTCCTTAAAATAACCGATTAAACTGTTAAACAGATTATAGCCAATAAATACCTAAACGACAAGTTTATCTAAGAGACGCTTAAGCTAATTTAAGATGGCGTTAGACGCTCTAATAGGATTTCTCTAAGTAAGTATAAAGCTTATAGAGACCGCTTATACTACTAGAACCGCCTAGCTATACCTAACCACAACGAACTTAAGCTTAAGCTCCTCAAACATATACACAATCTACTAGCAGCCGGCTACCTAGGCTGAGGAAAGACACTAGAACTACTCTAACGGGAGTACTACTAGCCAAACATATATAATACGACACGAAGGTATATCTCTAGCTACTATACCTGCCGACGAGCTAAAGCTTTATATAAGACGTATAACGGCTTTCTAAAGCCACTACCTATTCCAGACCAGAGATAGAAGGATATCTCAATTAACTTTATTATTAATCTCCCCGTAAGTAAAGGCTATATAAATATTATAGTAGTTATAGACCGACTATCTAAAATAAGACACTTAATCGCCTGCCCTAATATATTAACGCCTACCGTTACCTAACTATTCCTAGATTACGTATAGAAACTCTATAGACTCCCTAAAACGATTATCTTTAATAGAGGCAGCTAGTTTATCTCTATATTCTGGAAAAAACTAACTACTTAACTCCGTATTAAAGCACTATTATCTATGGCATACTACCTAGAGACGGATAGTTAAATAGAATGTGTAAATGCTATAATAGAATAGTATATTTGGATATACACGTTATATTTATAGGACGACTGGATAGACTAGCTTATATTTACTAAGTTTACTATAAATAATTCCATTTCAGAAACCATAAAGGTCTCCCCATTCTTGGCCAACTACGGCTAGTATCTGCGAATAGGTTTTAAACCCTTTAGTAATACTCCCCGCCCCACTTATTATACCTTATAAGTTATAGAAGCAAATAAATTTATAAAGAAGATGGAAGAACTATAAGAATTCCTAACTAACGAAATAATATGGGCCTAATTTATCTATAAAGCCGCAGCAAATAAGAACCAAACCCTAGCACCGGCCTACTAAATTAGTAACTTTATCTGGCTAGATATAAGAAATCTAAACATAAAACGACTTACTAAGAAACTTAATTAGAAAAATGCTGGCCCTTATAAGGTCAAAAAAGTTATCTCTCCTTATACCTACCGACTAAAGCTCCCTAATACGGTTAAAATCCACCCCATATTCTATACGTTAGTTCTTTACCCTACCGCCCCTATATTAGACGCCTTGCCTAGATAGATCTAGGACCCTCCCCTACTAGTTAAAGTAGATAGTAAGGATAAGTACTTTATTAAAAGAATTGACAATATTAAGTACAATAAACGGAAACGCTAATATATATACCTTACGAAATAGAGAGGCTTTACTAAGCCTTTACAGGAACCTATTAACTCTATAGGACTTATATAAGCCGTAGAAGACTTTTATAAACTCTACCTAGAACTACTATAGCCCTATCTTGCAGAAGCTCGAGTTTAAGGGGGGGGTACTATTACAGGATACCTCCGTAACACCTTATATACGTCCACCTGTTTCTACTAACTTAACGACTAGGGACTAACTACGAGATTGCCGCTATCTCTGGCAATCTACGGCAATTTGCCGATTTCCACTATATTCCGCCATATTCTGCTAAATTCTACTAAGTTGCCAAATTCTACTAAATTCTACTAAGTTCCGCTAGGACCACGACCTAAAGCCTATTCTGCCCTGTGTACGTATTAACTAAGCAACCAAGTTAACAATATATACCCTTTCCTCCCGTTTCCTTACCTTCTTTCCTTACGCAACGTCTTAATCTTATCACACAGTTTATATACGTAGCTTAATAATATCTACTTCGCTATATATTATCGTCGCTTATACTTACTCCGTAATACTTAGTATCTATTATAGTCTTTAAATAGTACGCAATAGGGTGCTATTCTCTATCTGCCTACTTTTATAAATAAACGTTAGCTATAATACTATCTAAGGTATTAGTTTCTAGTATTAAGGGCCGTTCTAGGTTAAAGTGGGCGAGTAAGGGGGTAGAGACTAGTTATTTCTTAAGCTTGTTAAAGGCCTACCTATAAGCGGCGTTAAAGTAAAAGGGCTAGTCCTTTTAGGTAAGGCGGCTAAGGGGCTAAGTAATTCTGCTATAGTTTTTTATAAAGTATTAGTAGAAGTTATAGAAGCCTAAGAATAACTATACCCCCTTTATAGTCCTTAGGGGTACCTACTACTTAATTATAGCCGTCTTTTTAGGGTCTACCTTAATTCTATCTATACTAATAATAAACCCTAGGTACTTTATACACTTTATACTAATTTCTAATTTCTTAATATTAGCTTAGAGGCTAGCTTTGCGGAGCTATTATAGGACCTTATAGATATACTCCTTATATTCTAACTCGTTCTTAAAGTAAATTATAATATTATTTAGATAGGCTGTATAGAAGTTATTAAGGTAGTTAAAGAGTATATCGTTTATATATCGCTAGTACGTAGCTAGTCCGTTAGTTAGTCTAAAAGGAAGTACTTTATATTTATATAATCTATAATAGGTCTAAAATATAGTAAGACCTATAGATCTAGGGTCTTTTTTTTTTTTTAATCCGATTGTATTATACTACGTATAATACTGCGCATGCAGCCTCTAGGCTATGGCGCTATAGTTCTATATACATAAATCCTTTCTAGGTAGCTTAATATGTACTAGTAGCTATGCCCTAATAGTTTATAAACCCCTAAGGGCTTATAGCTCCTTAGTAAAATACTAAGTTACTACAACTACTAGGGAATGAGAAAACGATAGGAAAAATCCTAACCCCTATCCCTGTCCTTTTGTAATTTGTTTCTATCCTTTTACTCTCTAATATCTTTTTAAGAGCTTAGTAGGAGTTGCCTCCTTCTAGGATCCTATGCTTTGTCTATTCTTCCACAGAATCGTCTAAGCTAGTACTATATACTAGTTTAGCTGCTTTAAGTGTCTCGCAGTCTTTGCTATTAGCAAAGTAATTTCCTTTACAATTGATGTAAAGAGGGGTAGTATATTGACAAGGCTTGCCTATTATTGTACAGGTAGAATAGAGGTGGTCTTTAGATAAATGTGCAGCCGTATAATATCTACAAGCTCTAGTAGAGCATCTGTCTCCTATATGGCCAAATTTTTGGCAGCTAGTGCACTGCGTAGTAGGAGAGACTTCGAGGTATTTTACTACCTTAGTAGCTATACCTGCAATTAAGATCTCTTTTTACTTAAGAATTTCTTATCTTTTTTCCTCGTTTTCTATAGTAAAAACTATAGAGCCAAATCTAGTTTATAGATTATGTCTTTTTACGCTAGATAAAATCCATCTAGGTAGTCCTTGTATTCTTATAGGATTAAAGGTCTCAATTTCTTCTTTTAGAAGCTTAGAGCCCCTATCTCCTAGGAATGGTAGGGTAGGAACACCGTAGGCTATAACTTGAACCCATAGTTCTAGTTTTTGTTCTCTTTAAAAGATAAAGCAGTTATATAGGATCTCCTTATATTTGACTAGGAAATCTGCATTATACTCTTCTATAGTCATAAGGAGAATATTTTGTTTTCCTTTAGTTCTAGCTATAGACGCTAAAACCGGGTTTTCTACTTGCAGTTTTAATGCAAATAGTTAATTGACTTTGTTCCGTATAGAGAAGGTATCTAAAGGTTGGTCCTTTTGGTCTGTAATTAGAACTAGCCTCCTTTCTTATAGCTGTTTTTTCTTACTTCTAGTAGAAGTAAAAGGGGTAGGAGATGGTAGTAATAAGGAGGGTAGTGAGGACGAAGAAGAAGGGAGGTTCTTCTTTAGCCTCTCTGCGTAGGTTTCTTTAGTAGGGGCTACCTCCTTACGGAGAGCCCTTACTTCTTTGACAAGTCCTTTTAGGACCTCTTTTGTCTTTTCTTCTCCTTTTATAAAGGGATTTTCTCTAGCTAGGATACTACGTGTATAGTCCTCTAGCTGTTTAACTTGTTCCTTTTTTCTTCTTCTTTTTCTTCTAGCCCTTTATAGGCCTGGGTTAGGCTTTCTAGGGCCTTTTATAGATATTGTTCTGGAGAAAGGAGAGGGAAAGATATACTAGGTATACTAGCCGAGAAAGTTATTAGTTTTGTTATCTTTTTTTATAGGTTTTTGGTTTTCTTTTTCAGAAGACGACTAAGGATATTCTCTTTTTTCCCCTACCCTAAATAGGCTAGGAGAAGGAGAAGGACTAGTAGAAAAAGTGTATGTAGATATAGAATCATTATTACTTATTTCTATAGGAGGTTGTTTTTAGGGCCTGTTAGGTACAGATAAGAGTTCGTTATCACTTGTCTCTGTAGTATATTCGCCTCTAGGAGGCTTTTTAGGCTTTTTTTTAGGCTTAGTAGCCTAAGTATTCTTTGGTATAGTTTTACTACCCTTATACCCCTCTCCTTACTAATCCTACTAGAAGATTTCTAGGGAGATTAGGCTAAAAGGTAGTAGAAAACTAGCCCCTATTTGGTGTTCCTGTCTGTGCCTCGCTTATAAGCTAGGACCACCCCTAAGTAGAATTTTCTGTTAGGGAAAAGGGGGTAAAACGACGAATAAATCCACTTCTAGCTCGCTAGGCAGTAGGAATTAGGTCTTAAAAGTTGGAAAATCGATAGTTTTTGGTGGTAAGATGGGTATGCGTAAGTTTGGAAGTGCGGCGCCACCTTTTAGTAAGGTTGTATGTGTGGTAAAAGGTTCAGATCTAGGGTCTATCCTAATTTACGGAAGTCGCTAACATACCCAATTGCACCTGCCTAATTAGGCAGTTTGGCTTACCGCCCACCGGCAGAATAAATTCTGCAGCTTCAACCCCGCTATTACACCGACACTAACGCCACTAGAGCCATAATCCGTATAGAAATAGCCTGTAAGTAACCCTGGAACTTTAGAATCCCTATACTAATTATAGTCTTCTACTAGCTCGCGACTAAGGCGCAAGCCCTAGCTATAAAGGCTATGGGAACTATATTGGAGCATATTTAAAATATTACTTAAATTAAACGACGCGCTCTTTAATATTTGTTTAAAAAGGCTCTTAATTACGGCTGGAATCCTACTATAAACCCTTTTATCCTTAACGGCTATATTATTAACGCTTCTTAGGCTAGTAGAAAGTATAAAGTTACCCGCGAATTTAAGTAGTAAATCCTTAAAAAAGTTACCTACAATCAATATGGTAGAGAAAGTCTTACGCCTATATTGCTGCCGAATACGGCTGTTTAGCTTAAACTATATAGCGAGTTCTATGACGTTATAGATATAGGAAGACAAAGCTGACTAAAAAGCCCTACCTCTTACCCGCGATAAAGGAAGCTCGCCTTTAGTTCGCCCTCTGTTATTAAAATTAGACAATTAACGATTAGAAAAATATTATCTAGACTAATAAAACGGGCATTATTCTACACTATAGAAAAGGTAAATATCGGCTCTAGCGCTTAGCTGCGGAACGTGTTAAGAAGTTGTCTATTCGTCCTTAATTTATAAAGGCTAACAAATTTATATTCTAGGGCAGTTTTTTATATAACTAGAAAGGCCCATACTATATCTAGAGGCCTAAAACTATAAATAAGAAGAAGGCGTTAAAGCTAGAGCTTAAGATAATAAATAAGGCAATAGAGCCAAAGCTTTAAGAGGCGTGGGAGCTTACCACTAGCCTATAACGACTGGGCCTTTATAATAAGCTAGGTAGGAAGCTAAGCTTCCGTATAAATAAGGAGAATAGAGCTTTTAAGCGAAACTCTAAAAAAGGCGGTATTAATTGGTATCGCTATCTCACTAAAATCCTCCTTCCAATTCTTATCCCGTTCGCTATTAAGTGCTAGATTAATCGTCTAGATACGCTTATATAAGAAGACAAAGCTCTAGCTTACTTATTAAAGCACCAGCAGATATATTTTAACGCGGCTGGCCTCTAATAGTTACTTTAGCCAGGTAATTTACCGGATTTAAATATAATAGAACTATACTGGAACTACCTAAAGTAAGTCACTATAAAGAAGGGAGCATCTAGAAACCGAGTAGAAGCTAAGCGAGCTTGGCGGAAGGCGTGGGAGGAGCTTAAATAGTAGCGAATTTAAGCTTGGATCGTGCGGATTCCACGTTATATTCAAGAGGTTATTCGCTATAGAGGAGGGAACGACTATCGCGAAGGCGCTTAAGAAGCTGGATCGACATCGCCGTCAAATAATTGCTTATATGCGACAGCAGGTGCTTTTAAGCCTTAATCGAGTTAATGAGAACGAGCCTCTATTAAGGAAGCCCGAGCCGCTAGAGCTTCCAAAGCTTATGTAAATGGGCCCTCATCTACCTCACGATTTAATTAATTTAAAACCTCTATATAACAATCAAGATCTAAAGCTTCGCCACCGATATCGTGACAAATAGGACCCCTCCCAGCCGTCCACTTAATCAAAAGCTTCCTCCCTCAAGCCTCTACTTAAGCCTCTGCCACCTATTAAGCCTCCTCCTCCTCCTTAGCCGTAATTAATCCAGAATCGACTAGATACAAAGGGCCGGAATATAAAAAAGTTAGCGTTTAAAGTTAGCTTTATAGAGCCTTAAATTAGGCAGTAGCAGGGGGGGTAGTAGTAGGAGCGGCAGTAGCAGGAGTAGTAGTAGGAGGAAGAATATTAGAAGGATATAAACACTAGGTGGCAGACAATTAATAATCTAAAAAGGAAGTGGGTAAGGAAGAAGGACTCTACTACTATATCTAGCGGAGCCGTAGATAAGGGCAGAGCCTCTACTAAGGCCTCTGCTAGTAGGGCAATTAACGTTAAATTAAGCTCTGTAGAGCCTTATATAGATCCTTTGCCAGAGGCTCTGCTATATTAAGGCTCTATATAGAAGATTCCAAAGAAGGTAGAAAGGCAGCGACTTGAATATGGAGAGGGCTATATTTAACCAGTAGAGGACGTTCCTAAGCCTCTATAGGGCCGGAAGCTACGCCAGCGCAGAGCTTAACACCCTCTAATTAGCTAGTATATTAATTAATCAACCAAAAATATATATATAGCATTTTATTTAAGGCTTTAAGAATGAATTTTATACGTCTGGCGTTGAATTTCATATTCTGCCGGTAGGCGGTAAGCTAAACTGCCTAATTAGGTAGGTGTAATTGGGTATATTAGCGACTTCCGTAGTAAAAGGCCTAATAGATATTAAGCTTTATAAAAACCTTAGCCCTACTTATTTAGGCTAGTGTTTTATTAAGTAGAGGTAGTAGGTAGTAGTCTTTACGGGTTATATTATTTAGCTTATAGTAGTTAATATAGAAATAAAGTCCTCTATTTAGCTTTTTTATAAAAAGAATTAGTAAGGTAAAAGGGACTTAACTACTAGGCTTAATAAAGCCCTTATCTATATTATTAATAAAATACTCCTTTATAACCTATAATTCGGCGGTAGATTGCTAATAAAGAGGGCTATAGCTAAGGGTATTTTCCTTATCTAGCTTAATTTTAATCTTATAGTTGTACGGTTAATAAGGCGGGAGTATATTAGATACTACCTTAGAGAATATATCCTTAAATTTCTAGTATTAATAGGGTAGTTTCTAATCTACTAGCTCCTTATCTATAAGCTTACTTTCCTATCCACTATACTTACTTTCCTTTTCCTTAATTATCTAATTAATTTTATATAAGCTAGTTATAAAGGTAATAGTATTAGGCTGTTTTAAGTTCTAGTAGAATCCTATAGCGCTAATATAGCAGATATTAACTAGTGGGAGGTTTATTAGTTTCTTTACGGACGTTCCGTAAACTATATTCTGCGGTAGAGGGTTTATAACCCTTCTTAGCTCCTATTCCATCTTCCATAGATTATCTTTCCGGTCTATATATTTAGTATGGCGTCTAATATCCCTTACTATTCTTTATAGCTATATAGGGCCTAAGCTAGCTAGCTTATTACTAACTTCTTAGGTCTCTAGCGCCAGTAGCGCGGCATTAGTAGTCTAGGGGCGGCGTAGTATACGGACCCGTTACGGATTAAGCTATACGTCTTTTTTAAAGGCCTAGTCCCTATATATAGTATTGGCCTAGTAAACGGTATCTACCTATAGCCGTATAAGGTTTTCTATTATAATACTAATTTCCTTTATAAAAGAAGGTATTAGGGGTAGGGTTTTAGGCTAGATAAGCTGTTAGTTCTATATATTAAGCTATAAGCCTAAATAGGCTAGCTATTTTCTTTTTAAGATTATATTATAGCTTCCTAGGTCTGTAATAAGAAAAGGGACGTTATACTACCTTTATCTATTAACGCGGAGGTAGATCTATAAGATAGTCGTAATAGGTAGCCCTATCTATCCGTTATACCTATAAATAGGAATTAGCTTAGGCAGTTCTTTAAGGGGTATATTTAAAAAGTTAGCTAGTTTTACGGCGTACTAAGTATCTATTAAGGTAAAGGTATTTGCTCTAAAGTTAGCTAAAGTAGAGGTTAAAACTTTATATCTATTGCGAAATAAAGTATAAGGGATAGTATAGCTTCTTCTACTAACTAGCTGACCTAGATTAATATATAATATATTAATTCCTTTTAACCCTAGAGAGGAGTCTTTCTCTAGGGTTCTTCTTTTTCTAACTCTATTGTTACGGACGCTTTAAGTACGATATTACGGCTACTAGGAGAGGAGTTGGAAGCGGCCCGTTAGATAATGGATGCACGGTCTATAATGGACCCCATTAAGCCATATAACGAGGAATGGTAACCAAGGTTATATAACGAGCTCTATAAGCTCTACGAGCTCTATAAGGAACGTCTCGCGTACCTTACGTAGCTTACGTACCTCACGTATAAGGATAATTTCTTAGGAGTACGGTTGTGTATTTAAAGGACCACATTCCCTACCTAGATAGTTTCCTTCCTTATAGTAATTCTTAGAATATAATTAGAGTTAATCTATTAGGTAACTACTCCACTAGTTATTATAAGTGTTGATTATTAAGCGTTACCTATATACCCGGCCCATTAATAGAACCCACTGTAGTATTTCCTATAAGGTTCCGTTATATAATTACTACCATAGTTACGGTAAAAGCGATAAGTCGACACGATACCACCAAAAGCGCCAGACACAATACCTTCGATAGCAGCGACTACCTTATATACTAGTGGCGATACTAGTATAAGGAGTGCTAGCACATAATATGTCACTATAGATTAGTTATAAGAAATAGTAGACTAGTTAACGAATAACAATAGACTACTTAAAGAAAGACTTAATAGTGTAGGAATGGTAAAGGTTAAGTTACCTTTAATCGAACGATTCTTAGGTAAGAAGTTAAAACTTAAGGGATTCCTAACCTAGATGTACTTTAAGGTTATATAAGAGGGACCGAAATTAGTAACGATATTGGACTAAATAGCCTACGTAGGGTTATTCCTATTAGGTTAAGCACTTAAATAGTTTAAACCTTACCTTACTAAAATATAGCTTCACGGACTAGCTACTACTAATTTAGATATATAATATATCTTCTCTAGCTAGGAAGGGTTTATAAAACGACTAACGCAGATATTTGGGGACCCGGAAGTATTAGTTATAGTAGAAAGGAAGCTATAGAACCTAGTATAGAGGATATTAGCAATCGACTATAGGGTATAATTTTAGACGTTAGTAATATAGGTTAAATAGAACGATAGAGCGCTTATAGTATAATATAAGGTAGGACTTAAGGTAAAAGTCTAGGATGCAATTATTCTTATAGAAGACGCAGATACCTAATAAGAACTAATTAATTAAGCAATAAAGATTAATAATAGGATCTATTAGAGGGAATAAGCCAAGAAAGGGCAAGATAGAGTTCTATAATTGTATAAGGCGTAGAGCACGTAATAACGAAATTAGAAACAATAGCAACTATAGAACTATAGGCTAGAACTAATAGATTTAAGTAGTACCAAAGAATCTTATAAGAAGAAAAGTTTATAGAAACCTAGAGGGTAAGGATTAAGTAATTAAAGACCTAAGGAGTAGAGGCCGAACTAGGGATCTTAATAGTAGAAGATATTTAGGGGGACTCTATAATAAGAAAAGTAGTATAAAGAAGGAGCTTATATAAA
The DNA here is from genome assembly GCF_001692895.1 of Cenococcum geophilum 1.58. NCBI lineage: Eukaryota > Fungi > Ascomycota > Dothideomycetes > Gloniales > Gloniaceae > Cenococcum > Cenococcum geophilum. Next base: position 61,203 of record NW_027137654.1, read on the forward strand.
TTATAGGAAATAGGGTTATTTCGCCAGAAACTATAAGGACGGTTAGAGTTACTAAGGTTACGTAGTAAAGGGAATAAGACTAGCAACAGGTATATACGTATAGAGGGATAATAATATATTGCGAGGAACTAAGGAATGTTCAATTAACAGTTTTACGTATTATTATAATAACGCATACCCAATTTATAAGGACGCTAAGTACGGCGTAAGCTATTAGCTATAAGAACCTAAGTTAAAAGAACTTAGGGGTATAAGAGAGTTGGATAAGGAAGTAGACTAAATCTATAAACTAAGCTAGGACGAAGACGGTATAGCGAGCTAATAGTCGGTAGAGAAATTTCTCGAATGTTAGTTCTATTAGGCAGTAAAATCTAAGGATTAAGATAATCGGACTATTAGCAGTAATAAGGAGGTAATAATAGTAGCTTACTAGGAGTATATAAACCTTAAGGATGCAACAAATAAGGTAGAGGTTAGATTAGTAGCAACTAAATTAACAGTAGGGTATAATACTCTATTAGATACGATATCTATCGCTTCGCAAGATAGAAGAAGAGGACAGTTTTAGAGTAAACTTAGCAGGCAATTGTACGCTATAGCTACCTTACCACTTGATAAAGGCAAAGAGCTATAAACTTAAGATTCTTAGGACGAGATAAGAGAATTCTAAGATTCCCTAAGTAAGATAAGAAAGATTTAAGATTCTTTAAAGGCGATAAGGATATAGGCCAGTTACCTACGAGGATAGATTAGGGCTAGACTACCTAGCGACATAGATCTATTATATGGATTAAATAAAACGTAGAAGTATATAATAAAGGAATAAGAGCTTCCTAAGGTATAAGAGTCTCTAAGCAAGATAAGTAAGATTTTAGATTCTTAAAAGGAGATAGGAACACCTAAAACGTCTAGTAAGACTAGGACAGGAGCGCAGCTTAAGAAGGAAGTACGCTTAAAACTAGAACTACCGCAGGACCTTAGAATAAAGGTTAAGATATAGTAATAATACTAAGAATATAAAGGGATAAGGGACTAGAGAGTTAAGATACCTTTATAACGTATTATTAATAGGCCTAGAGTAGGAATACCTAGGGCTAAGTAGTTAGAAGAACTGGAATAAGAAGAGAATCTAGGGATTCTATCTAGATTTGAGGAAAGACACTTAAAGGGCTATAACAACGCAGTAATAATAAGATACTTTCTTAAAGACAAACTATACTTACTTATAGAGCTGTACCAGAAGTGGTATAGAGAGCGGCATAATAATAAGTGGAAAGACTTCTATATATGGTTAGACGAGTATATTATCTAAGACGTAGCAATTATAGAATAACGCATAAACTATATTAAGGGGGCACTAATTATAACGCCCCGTAACTTAGAAGAATAAGCAGTAGACTAGAGAGCCGTATGGGCAATCTTAGTACTAGTAAATAATATACTAACGTTTAGAGAATAAAGCTAGAGGTTTAAACTTAAGGACGAAGACGAACTAAGAGTTAACCTAAAGCACCTAGCGCATTATATATTAGTTTAGATTATATATATAGATAACTAGTACAAAATGTATAAGGCACTAAAGGTAAAAAACAAGAAATACCCGTTTAGGATATATTGGGCGCCAGACGAGCGATAATACCGGAATGTAAAGTTTATGCACGGTTAGTATCTAGCTAAAACTACTAATATAGGAGACTTGACGTTATAACTAGGAAGATTCCTAACGGAAGAATACTTAGACGGACGATAGTAGTGGGAATATCCTAAGAATATATATTTATGGTATATTAAAGACAAGAAACAAACTAGGTATTGGCTAGCAAATAAGTTAAGTACCCTAGGATTAAGCTAATAGTTAGGAAAAGTAGAGGCCTATAGGACTAGAGGGAGCCAGTAGTAGAGCCTTAGACCCTTAAAGGAATTTAAGGTTAGCACCTAAATTTGCAAGTAAAGTAGTAAGATTAGTAATTCGAAGTATTAGTAGATAGTAGAGTAATAAGGAACTATATATTACTAGCAGCAGTATAGAGGATAGGATTACCGCACAGACAGAAACGAAATCTATATCTACTAGTAATAATTTTAGGAGATTTAATAGCCTACGGAGGAGGTATTATTAATCTTAAAATAGGACCTATTTAGTTAACCATTAAAGGGAGACAAGTTAAGATGTCTTTTAATATCCTACCGTTAGGGAAGGATAAGGCGGTTCTAGGAATGCCTTAGTTATAGGAATATAACCTAAAGATTGATTAGGTTATAGGTTAGGTCGATATTAAGGATACTTAATAACGTAAGATATAATAATAAACCAAGATGGTATAGTACTAAGTTGGAGCGATATACGAAGAGACTAATTGAGGATTAAGTTATATACTAAAGAGATACTATAAGTACGGAAAAAAATTATAGAGTCTAGAAAGTAAAAAGCTAGTAGAATATATAGTATAGGACTATAAAATAGAGTTAGAACTAGGAACGAGTCTAAGGTTCTTTCTAATCTATAAGCTTACTAAAATAGAGTCAGTAGCGCTTAAGGAGTTCGTTTAGGAAAACCTAAGAAAAGGATATATTGTGGTGGGGTAAAATGGGCCACTGCTTAGTGCCTTGGCATTTTCCTGTATATATCGAGCCTTCGGCTTCTCTCCTTCTCTCGATCACGACCGACCGGGAATACATTCTTTCCTTTCTTCTTACTGACTGCTTTCCTACTGATTGATTACGACTGACTGACCGACCGACCGACCGACCGACCGACTGACCGACAGACAGACAGCACTGTGACTTTCCTATCTGAGAGTGGTCGTACCCTCCCACAATATTAGGCCTTTATAGTTATTAGCAGGTTATCTAGTACTATTTATACTAAAAAAGAACAGGAAACTTAGGCTATATATTAACTACAGATAGTTAAATAGCATTACTTAGAAGGATAGATATCCTTTACTATTAATTAGCGAAATCTAAGATAGGATAGGTAATATATAAATCTTTACAAAGATAGATCTAAGATGGGTATACTATTAAGTTAGGATTAAAAAGGGCAATAAATAAAAGGTAGCTTTTAGATTAAAGGAAGGACTATATAAGCTATTAGTTATGCAATTTAGACTTATAAATGCACCAGCAATATTCTAGAAGAGGATTAATAATATATTAGGAGAACACCTAGATAAATTTATTATGGTATACCTTAATAACATTATTATTTACTTAATAAGCGAGGAAGAATACGGAGAATATATTAAATAGGTCTTAAGGAGACTATAGGAGGAATAGATACTAGTAGTAATTAAGAAATATAAGTTCTTTATAAGTGTCGGGAATAAGGCAAGCGGTCGTCACGTGTCGTCACGTGTCGCCGCGGCACTAGCGTGGTGAGGAACCTTAGGTTCCTTACCTACCCCCTAATTCTAATTAATAAGCTTTATTAACCAACATTACTATAACCCTACTCGAGTAGTCGTTATTGGTGAGTTACCCTATGTAACCAACACTAATTAGTGGTTAAATATATAGTCAACTATAGAGCAGCTAGGTTATTAATAGAAGAGATAGTCTTGTATAGGGGTGCTATATACGCTTATATGGAATGGATCCCGGCGATACTATACTACTTTAGACTTGCGGAAAACTAGTAATAGAAGTGTTACTAAGTACTAGGAGATACTAAGTTGCGTCCATTATATAGAACAATTACGTTTATAAAGATTTGGTTAAGTACTTTAGGTTAGAAGTATTACTAAACCTAAGGTTTTAAGTTGACGTCTGAAACGCGTTGAATAATATCTTAAATTGCCTACCTTTAGATAGCAAACCTATAAGATTTTATAAAACCGAAAATCCTGCCTACCTTTGATGTACGACACCTCGTCGATTCTACTTACTATAGCGTTAACCTATCCAAAAAAGTATAAGAAAGATATTAACCCGGAGATATAGGATAGAGCCGTAACTAACTTTATAACCGCTAAGCAATAGGACCTAAATGGATTCTTAGTATACCGTATGGAACACTATAAAGATAGCGAATACGATAATACCGCGCTATGGTATTGTATAAAGGAGGACTTTATTAGATAGATAAAGGAAATATAGGTTCCTATAAATAAAGATATCGTATAGGACTTCCGTAACTTCCTTTAGGAGTATAGAGTATTTGTCCCTATGGATGGGGGTAGTATTAGGGATAATATTTAGGAACACGTTATTAATGCAAAGGAAGAGTATAAATGGACTCTATAAGAGATTAAGCACTAACTACACACTATAAAGAAGCTTAAATTACGATGGAACCTAAGTAATATACTACTAGAGACGCGTTCTAACTCTATTACTCTAGGTATAAGTTTTAACATTCTACATCTATTGCCTCTACCTCTATCTTTAACTCCCCTATATTAACTAGCTTAACCTATAGCCTTAATTAATAACCCCTAATAAGCGTAAGATCCCCTTACTTCGCGGTTTAATAACCTTTAAACTCCGCTAACTAGATCTACGTTACTATTGCAGCCTATAATATAATACAGCTAAACACCAATTAGAGGCACTTTAAAAATGCTTATAGAGCTTATAAAGCTCTATTTAGAATAGGAGAAGAAGTTTAGTAGAGAACTGTATAATATCCTTAATTTAAAGTTACGTATCTTCTACGACTGTTGCTAGAAGGTTAGACTAGAACCTAATTAATACTATATTACTTATTTAGTTATACTTAAGGGCCGAGCTAGTACCTTCTATTATAATCGTTTGGTAGGAAAAGGATACGATTTTAACCGAATAATATATAAAATAAGATGCTACTTTAAAATAGAGGAGAATAAGCAGCAGTATATATTGGAGTGGAGAGAGACTACCTTCCTAAGAATTATTGCTATAAACCTAGGTGCCTCTTAACTTGATTATCTTTAAAAGCTCTTTAATTAACTCTAGATAATTTAGCGTGGTTTATCCAAATTATATTAAGAGGACTTCAGCCTACGTGATTAAGTTATTAGCGTATGCCGAGGTGTTAAAGAATATAACCTTACTCTCTTTAACCCTATAAGTACTTATAAAGGAGTGTATGCTTAATTAAGATCCTCTATTAGTACTACCTTACGCTCTTAAGAAGTATAGCAATTTAACGCCTAACTCTAACCTAATTTAATTAACCTGGCTGACTAATACGATTATAACTAGACTGATTAAATATATGGTGGTTGTGGTAAGGGATACGGTAGAGGGTATAATTAACGTTAACTATAAAGTAATCGTGGAGGTCCTTATGGAGGTTTATTTTATAATAATTGGTAGAAGAAATACTACATTTATAAGAAGCCAAATTGCTAGTTAACTAGATACCCCCTTAATAGACAAAAGGAGGTATATAATAAGTTTCGCTAAAGCGCACAAAATATTAGAAACTAAGAAGTCACTATAGCCTACTTTTAAAGCTTCCTAGTTTAATATGAAGGCGAAGAAGATCTTAAGGGTGAGATTAACGAGGCTGAACAGCTCCTTATAGATATAGAAATTAAGGACTACTCTCCCAACCAATACTTTACTAAGTATGGTGAGGTAAATGGCGTATAAACCGTTGCTGTCCTTAATAACTAATCTACGCTCTATTTTATCACAAGGTTAGATATTTTTAATGAGCTAAAGGAAAGTTCCGCGTTCTCCTTTAATAACAGATACTTGGCAAACGTCTTTTATAGTATTATGCCAGATACTGGAGCCGTAGGAGTATCTATAGTAGGAGAACCTTAAGTCCGAGCTCTTTAGTAGCTTAATAGTTCTATCTAGATTAACTAATTAACGGCAGGCCAATATACAATTCGCTTTAGTAAGGGTACTATAATCTCTCTTAGCATAATTAAGGTCTAAACCCCGTTAGGATATATCACTTTCCACATTATTCCCGCGAATACCCCGTTCCTATTCTGCATCTAAGATATAGATAAATTGGGCGTTAAGCTTAACAACCTTAAGAATATGCTTGTTTAGGGAGATAATCGGGTACCCGTTGTACGTAAGTGGGGTCACCCTTAGTTGCTCCTTTAATAGCTAAAAAGGAGCGTTGCTTAGAGTCACTTAACTAAGTTAGAGCTATGTTAACTATATCATTGTTTTAGCCACCTATCTGTTTACCAACTGCTTAGGGTTCTTTAACAAGTAGGTTATAAAGTTAAGGTTAAGGCGATTAAATATCTTATAAAGTACTACTATTACTGCTAAATAAACCAGAAGTCCCCCGGCCGATTTAAGTTTACCCTTAAAGATAACTATAACTTTAACTTCTGTATTATTATAGATGTTATATATTTTAGCGGCAAGCCAGTACTCTAAGTTGTTAACTTCTTAATCTCCTTCTAAGCCGCACGCTTTTTAAAAGATATATTAGCTAGGAACGCATAGGATACTCTTTAATTATGCTAGATTAATGTCTACCTAGGACCCCCTAATTAAATCGTTTATAATATAGGAAAGAACTTCTTATCTGCGGAGTTTTAATAATAGGTAAAGGTAATAACAATTAAGGTTAAGGAAGTCCCCGTTAAGGCATATAATAGTATTGGAAAGGTAGAACGATACTATATACTATTACGCCGCGTATATAAGATTATTTCTTTAGAACTAGAGGGTACTAGTGAAGAGCTTATCCTATAGATAGCTGTTAAGGCTATTAACGATACCGCTGGCCTAGATGGGCTCGTACCTACGTTGCTAGTCTTTAGCGCCTACCCTTAAATAACTGACGATTCTCTACTATCTCCCTCTATTGTATAATAAGTTGAGGCGATTTATAAGGCAACGAAGGAGGTGCGATGTCTCTACACTACGCGCTAGGTTAACGACGTACTAGGAATAAGAAATGGCCTAAATACCTTAACTACGCTCGATCTGCTACTCTAATCTAAGGTACGCGTATAGCGTAAAAAGGGAGGATAGTTAGGCCTATATAAACTTATTACAATTAATAGTTAGACTTATACTCTTTAGATGCCCTATAGACCTACTTAATTCCGTTTAACTGTTATTAAGCCTTACTATAAAGATAATAGTTCTGAGCCTTTATAGGATACCCTAGAAGATACCCTAGGAGATACTTTAAAGGAGAACCACGATTAACGTGCCCTAGAAGGCGACTACGACCCTAATATAACTGTAGTAGATACGCCGTAACTATGACGCGGTAGAGGTCGCCCGAAGGGATTACGAAACCGCTAACACCTTATTAATTTCGAAGAGTAACTCGTTGCCGCTATCAAGAATAGAGTTAAGCTATTAATGGCCTTTATAACAGCTAAAGAGAAGGCTAACTTTAAGCTCGCAAAACAGCTCTAAAAGGAAGGCCGTATTATAACTCTAGGAGCTCCTTTCCAAGCATCTGATAAGTAGGAGATTAACGGTCTTATTATAAGAGGAGTTTTTAAGTTTAAGAAGTATGACCCTACTAAGTTCGATGGGGTTTGTATATTTAGGTTAAGAATGGTTAATAAGATTAAAGGCAAAGCTACTAATACCCTATTTAAGAAGTTAAGGCTAGTTATTTAAGGTTATAATAATAACGGTAAGGAAGTAATTTTTATATAATCCCCTATAATTTAACGAGCTAGTTAGCAAGTTATTGTTGCGCTAGCTCCCTCCTTAATAAAGAATAGAATGGCGGTTTATTTACGAGATATTACCTAGGCCTATACCTAATTAGAGACACGCCTTTAGCGCTTAATACTAACATACCTTCTAGAGCAAATTCGCTACTAATATCCCGAAGATACGATTATAGTTATACTTAAGCTACTATATAGAATCGTAGAGGCAGGAACTCATTAGTGGGCTACTTATAGTAAGCACTATAAAGAGAAGCTTTTAATAACTACTTCTATATTTAATCCCTGCTTCCTTATTATAGCCACGGGAACTCTATTTAGAATTGTCGGCATATAAACAGATAATATAATTATCTTAGGAGACGACCAATTCTCAGCTCTTAAAGAAGATGAGCTAGTAAAGGTAAACCTTATAGTAAAGCCAAAGGAAAGACTTAATTTAATAATACTATTACTCTTTAATGGATGTATTATTTCCCTAAATAAGGATTCTATTGCCCTACGCCAGAAAGGTTAAGGTAAGAAGATTAACGTTATTAACATTAATTCTCTAAAGTAAGGATATATGGAGTAACGCGCTTGCGGAGCTTATGTGGCTTCTATTTATTAACCCAAAGCTTCCTTTAATCTTTTTATTGCTGCCTAACACTAGGAACTAACTAAGGATAATATTTTTAACCTAAATAAGCGTCTTTCCTGGTAAATAAACCATCTCGATTGGGGACTACTCTACGTGCCTATTAATCTTCCTACCGCTAAGCTATTTGTATTTATTAATAGATCGTTTATAAATAATAAAGATTTTAGCTCCTAGCTAGGATATAAGATTATTATAGCGAACGAATCTACTAGAGAGAATGACTTTATAATCTACGGTAATCTTATCTATTAGAGCTTAACTAAGAGTAAATATGTTACTCGAAGCGTTTTAGCGTTAGAGATATATGGAATGGTTGGTAGAGTTAATATAGCAATTGCAATTGGAACTACCCTTAAGATAATTATAGATCGACTTAAACTTCCTATTATCCCTATAATTATATACACCGACTTATATTCCCTCTACGAGTGTTTAATTAAGCTTAGTACCACAAAGGAGAAGCGCCTTATAATTAATATTATGGCACTTTGGCAGTCTTATAAGTATTAAGAACTCTTTAAAATCTGATAGATTAATAGCTAAGATAACCTAGTAGATGTAATAACAAAGGCAAACCTAAATAAGGCACTAGAGACGTTTATTAATATAAATACTCTATATATGCAAGTTAAAGGTTAGGTTAAGAGGGAAATTTAGAGAAGTTAAGATCTTATGGAACTTTAACCGCCGGTTAAAGTTGTCTAATTAGTTAGATTCTTGCTAAGAGCGCCACACCTAATTAATTTGGGTGGTGGTGTGGAGTTCTGCTAACGCTATTTGTTAAGCTGGCCAATTAGGATTTTCTATCCCCGGGATAGAAAATCGCTATTGGCTTGGCTAAGAGTGGTAAGCGGAACTAATATCTTTGCACGAACCCGTACATCTACCTACGCTACCTCTTCCCCTTTATTTCTTCTTCTTCTTCTCCTTAGCTTTGTATCTTTATATAGTAGCAATCTATAAGTGTATATAGATGGCAACTATAAAAGAAGAGTTGCTAGTGTCGGGAATAAGGTAAGTGGTCGTCACGTGTCGTTACGTGTCGCCGCGGCACTAGCGTGGTGAGGAACCTTAGGTTCCTCACCCACCCCCTGATTTTAATTAATAAGCTTTATTAACCAACATTACTGTAACCCTACTCGAGTAGTCGTTATTGGTGAGTTACCCTGTGTGACTAATAATAAGGAAGACCAACTTTATTAGATTTATTATTAAACTAGGAAAAATTAGCATAGACCTAAAGAAAATTAAAGCTATAGTAAATTGGTAAGAACTAGAGAACGTTATACAGTTAAGATTGTTCCTAGGGTTTTATAATTACTATAGGAGGTTTATAGCACAATAGTTAAAGANTATTAAACTATTTACTAGACTTATAAAGAAAGAGGAACTATAGATATAGGGAGAGGAATAGAAAGAGTTATTTAAGGAACTTAAGAGGTTGTTTACCTAGGAACTAATCCTTAAAATCTACTAACCTAAGCTAGAAACGGTTATTAAGATAAACGCATTGGACTTTATACTAGGAGTATGCTTGCTATAGAAATACGAGAATATATGGCATCTAGTGGCATATTATAGTTGGAAGATAATACCACTAGAACTAAACTACGATATCTATAATAAGGAGTTATTAGGTATAGTTATAGCACTTAAGGAATAGAGAGCGTTCTTATAAGGTATAGAAAAACTATTTATAGTTAAAACGGATTATAAGAACTTAATAGGATTCCTAACGATGAAGGAACTTAATTAAAGATAAGTTAGATAGGCGGAAATGCTTATAGAATACCATTTTGAAATTTAGTATACTAAGGGTACTAAAAACGCAAGAGCAGATACACTTAGTAGAAGGGCTGAACTATAGAATAATAGGAAACTATTAGGAGCAATGCTACGCAGAGATAGTAACGGATTAATTAGATACAATTATCCTAAATTAGTAGTAACTTATAAGGCACCAAAAAGCGATTAGGTAAAGAAAGTTAAAGAGGTATAACTAGAGGACCTAGAAACGGATTAATATAAATAGAGAACTAATATATATATTCTAAGATCTATTATAGAAGAGTTTATTAAAGATTTCTATAGGGGAATAATATAAGGTCATATAGGAGCTAACGGCTTAGTAGTAAGACTTTAAGAGGAATATATTATTTATAGAATTTAGGGTATAGCATGAAAAATTATAAAGGAATATCTAGATTACTAAAGGAATAAACTAGCAAGATATAAACTATATAGGAAGCTAAATCCTATAGAAACACCGGAAGGACTATAGGAAACTATATTATAGGACTTTATTATAAAATTACTAAAGTTAAAGGATTATATTACCGGATAGATATATAACGCGATCTTAGTAATAGTAGATAAGCTTATAAAGTAGGGATACTTTATAGCATATATAGAAGAAATCTTAGTAGAAGATATAGCTAGAATCTATATTAAAGAAGTATTTATAAGATATAGAGCACTAAATAAGATTATATTAGATAGAGATCTAAGATTTATAGTAGTATTTTAGGAGGTATTCTTAGCAGAATAAGGGGTTTAAGTAGTAATATTAACTGTATATTACCTATAGATAGATAGTTAAATAGAAAGATTAAATTAGATACTAGAGCAGTATCTAAGATATTATATTAATTATACACAGAATAATTAGGTATTGCTATTACCAGTTATATAGTTTATATATAACGCGATACTATAGGAGGGTGTCACGGAACCCCACCGTAGGGGCCTCCATAGGAGAGCCCCGTGCTCTCGCGTACACCTCGCGTACAGCTTATATCAGCTACGCGTAGGTATATCACCTCCTTACGCCCTCAACCCTTACGATCGATCGCGCAACGTCTTGTAAACTCCTTGAATACATACGTCTTATAGCCACTGCCCCGTCCCATAATATTACGTTGCGCCTTTTTACCACCAACACCTAGCCTATAACCAATTTTACGTCTTTATAATACTATAGGCGCTGCTAGAAGCAGCGTGCCTATAAGTTACCTTACTTTATACTTCTAAGGAACCCACGATAGTAAGACAATATTTCTTACTAGCCACTATATTAAACCCAAAGAATAATCTAATACCTACACTTAACCTATGACGCCAATTAATCCTAGAAGAATTCGATTTATTAGCTCTAGCCTTAACCCCTAAGGAGATAGACACTGATAATATCTTATCTTTTATTAACTATATAACTACAGACAAGTAAGCAGAAGGGCTACTACCTATTAAAATTAAAATATAAGACGCTAAGATGTTTGTAAAAATAGTAGTATAAAAACCTAATAAATACTACCGCCTTCTATAGAACTACTACCTAAAGCTTATATAAGCCGAGATGCGTATTGCCTAAGATTATAATATCATCCAAGACCTACAAGCTCGCGAGGTGCTTGCTAATAACACGCGTTAAGAAACCGAAGATGACCTTTGCGTGTTTAAACGCGACGTCTAACAGTTAAAGAAGGCTAAGATCGCACTTATTGCTACAGTCACTAAAAGAGAAGGCATAATTAAATACCTATAATCTTAGCTTAATGAGTATATTCGTAATAACGCTAGACACCTCTCTACTGCATATAACGCCACTTAAGTCTCTACGCCCCTAGCAACTTTACCTACTTAATACTTAATGGAGGGTTAGCGCCGAGCAGCCTTACCTAATAGGAACCCCTACTAAAGTAATAATAAAAGCTATAATAACCGAACCTAAGCTGCCACCGTAGGGTCTAATATATATTACCCTAATCCCCTAGTTTTCTAGGGAGACCGCAAAGAATATAGCTACTGGAAGATGTAAATCCGCGAGAAACTAACTTAGAGCGCCTACCTTTTTCCTATAGAAGATACTAAGATTGGCTACATTATCAGGCGAATAAAGGGTATACTATTTAATAGACTCTTCGCCTAATGGGAGACCAATAGCCCCTAAAAGTAGCAGTCCTACTAAGAAGTCCTTAATAATCTTGACCTAATATACCGCGACCATAACCTACTAGCCACCAACTGAGCTAAACTATGTGTCCTAAAGATAAGCCCTACTAAATTATTTAATGAGTTCTATGTTAAATTCCAGAAATACACCAAAGCCCTCGCCTAAGACGATACTAAAGACTAGGAAGATCTCCTTAAAAAAGTTACTTATTACCTTAGTTACGCAGCCGCCAGCCACAACTACAATAATATTTATAATATGGTAGCAGCTATATGGAAGATTAAACGACGACTAAATTAGATCGCTACTGCAAACCCCTACCTAAAAACCTCCCTATAGAAGCCCTCTAGACCTACTAAACTACCGACGCCTACTACCCTAAGTAATACTACTAGTCCTAATATCAACCTTTCTATACTAACTTTCCCGTAGAAGCTACTAGATGGAGAATATAAGCTACTCTAAAAGCTAAAGCGTTGCTATAGATATCGTTAAGAAGGCTATTATAGCTATAGCCCAAACTACCTAATAGCTAGGTTTAGCAGCCGCCGCTTAATACCTAACCTAGTACCTTAAACACTAAATATATCGCTACGTACTATTACCGTATAAGATAAAAACGTAGTAATAGTAGTAGAGTTAAATACGGAAATAGAAAACGCTAAGTCCTAGCCTTAAGTTATAGGTTAGGACGCCCTAACGATAAGGGGATCTATATATCGGCCTGCTTAATAGATAACTTAGTAAAGATAAATAGACGGAAATAGATAGTTTTACCCGTAATAGGAACTACTACTAAAAAACAATATAAAAGCCGTTCTATAATTAATTACGGAGCTATTAATAAATTTATAGATACCCAATTTGTGTGCACTTATAACCTACCTATCTTACCCCTTACTAAAGCCCGCGCCCTACAACTCGCCAACGATAGTTATACCGCATAGAAGATTACCTATATAGCATAACTCCACCTAGATATAAATAGGCACTAGGAAGAACTCTAGGCCTATATTACACTACTTGCTAACTACCCTATTATCCTTAGAATAAACTAGCTTAAATAACACAACCCCGCCATTAACTGGAAAAAGAGAGAAGTAACCTTTAACTCTAAATACTGTAGAGAGACCTGCCTAGGATATAGCCTAGCCGCCTCTATCTACTCCCTAGGATACCAACCTAAGGAACCCCTTATTACCCTACCCATAACTAACTGCCACTATGTAAGTGCCGCGGCCTTCTACCGCATAGCACGTAGGAAAGGCTGGACCGTTACTATAGCCTCCTAATTACGACTATATAAGCTTAATAAAGAACAGGACCACGTCCTTTATAGTAATAGGATAGACATAGTCAACCTTCTAAAAAACAATGCCCCCGCAAAACTCTACGGACTTTTACCTTTAGACTTTAAGAAGTTTATAAAGCTTAAAAAAGGACTTACCAACAAGGAACTCCGCAAGCTCCTCCCTAAGAGGTACTATAACTTTATTAACGTGTACTTACAAAAGAGCGTAGATATACTCCCCCTATATTAACCTAATAACCATACCATTAATATTAAATAAGGAAAAACGCTACCCTATAAAAGACCCTACCTAATATTAAAAGACGAACTTCTAGTTATTAAAAAGTATATCAACAAACACCTTAACAAAGGGTTTATTCGCCCTAGCATATCCCTAGCAGCCGCCCCTATCCTCCTTACTAAGAAGCCAGGAGGAGGTATTTAATTCTACGTTAACTATAGAGGACTTAACGCTATCATAATCAAAAACCAATACCCCATACCGCTTATATATAAGACTCTTAAGCGGCTTAGCCAAGCTAAAATCTATACTAAGCTTAATATTATCGCCGCCTTTAACCGCCTCTAAATACGAGAAGGTAACAAATGGAAAACCACATTTGCATCGCGCTTTGGCCAATTTAAATATACTATTATGCCCTTTAGCGTATGCAATGGCCCAGGCAGCTTTTAAAGCTATATTAATAACGCCTTATAGGACTACCTCAATGACTTCTACTCTGCGTACCTAGACAATATACTTATTTATAGTAATGACCCTTTTAAGCATACCAAGCACGTTTAAAAGGTCCTATAGCGCCTTAGGGACGTAGGACTTTATATTAATTTAAAGAAGTGCGAATTCTTAGTTATAGAAGTAAAATACCTTAAACTAATCGTTACTACTAAGGGTGTCCGTATAGACCCCGAGAAGGTATATATAATTACCGAATAGCAAACCCCTAACTACATTAAAGACGTATAAGCTTTCCTTAGTTTCACCAACTTCTATTAAAAATTCATATATAACTTCTCGGGTGTTATAGCACTATTTATAGTAATAATACGAACGAAGGGCCTTTCTGTAAAAGAAAGAAAAACATATTTACGTTTTATCTAGACGCCTAAATATAAGAAGGCGTTCCAAGACCTCAAAGATGCTTTTACTAAAGCACTTATCCTAGCTTACTTTATACCAGGACAACAACTCTATCTTAAGACTAACTCCTTAGACCACGTTAACGCAGGCGTCCTCTCCTAGATAGGTAATAATAGTCTCCTCTACCTAGTCGCATTCTATTTATCTAAGCTTATACCACAAGAATATAACTATAAGATCTATAATAAGGAACTTCTCGCGATTATATAAATGTTTAAGGAATTCCAACCGGAACTCTCCTTAGTAGAACCTAACTAGCTAACTAAAGTCCTTACGGATTATCGCAACCTTAAGTACTTTATAACTATAAAATAGCTAAACTAACGCTAAGTACGCTAGAACGAGTTCCTCTCTAATTTTAACTTTAAAATCGCATACAGGCTAGGAGTATAAGGTACTAAGCCTAATAGCCTAATACGCCGCTTATAAGACCTTCCTTAGTCTAAAGATAACCCCTATAACTAGTTCTAATAATAGATAATCCTAAAAGCACGGAATTTGGCCCTAGGTATGCTACCTATAATAGAGCCAACTATACCTTAGCTCTATACTATAGAACTAAAATCACCTCCCAAAATTAATAAGCTTATTACTACGGCATATAACACCTCTGTTAACCTATTACTATATTAACTTATTACCGCAAAGACCNCTAGCGCCCNTACGCTNCTNACTAAACTCNAAAGCTTAGGCNAGATTAATATGGCAGCCTTAGAAGTAAAAGAGAATAGGCTCTATTATAGAGGCCGTCTATTTATCCCCAACTTAGAAAATCTATAACGGCAACTAATCCAAATGGCCTACGACCTCTAATTAAGCGGCTACCTAGGCAAAGGAGGAACCTATAAGCTTCTTAGCCAATACTACTTTTAGCCTAAAATAATAGACTTAGTTAAACGCTTTATAGGCGCCTGCCACAGTTATAAGCGCGCTAAGGCCTTTAATATAAAGTACCAAGGACTACTGCACCCTCTATTAGTACCCATATAATAATAGGCAGATATCGCTATAGATTTCGTTATTAACCTACCACCCTATAAGCGACATGGCCGTACCTATAAGAATATCCTTATAATAATATACCGACTTATAAAAGAGCGCCACTACGTCCCAACTAAAGGCGTAGCCGTTAGTAACGTTACTAACGCCTTCCTCCGCGAAATCTACTAATTATATAGGTTACCTAACTCGATTACATCCGACTAAGGTATATAGTTTGGCTCTAATATATAGAGATAAATCTGCCAACGCCTTAGCATCTCCGTTAAGATGTCTATATCCTTCTACCACAAAACTACTAGGCAACCGGAAAACGCTAATACTAGTATAAAAGCGTACCTACGACAGGTAGTCGCCTATAGTCAAGATAACTAGGTGGATTACCTCCTACTAGGTAAATTCGCAGTAAATAACTACATCTTAACTACTATAGGACTTACCCCGTTCTTCGCGAATAAGGGATATTACCCCCAATCCGGCATAGAACTACCAGAACCTATTAATAAGAAACTACCATATGGAAAACGCCTTAAGATGCTACTTACCGACTAGCATACAGACCGTATGAAAAATCTACTTAACTACTATAAGGGAGAAATGGCCTAGGCTCAAGCAAAGTAGGCCTACTTCGCCGACCGTCATAAAACGCCACCACCGGAGATACGTGTTGGCAACTAGGTATAGCTAGATACACGCAATATCTCTACACAAAGGCCTATAAAGTCACTTAATTATAAGAACCTCGGCCCCTACCCAATTAAACGAGTTATTAATAGGGGAGCCGCATACGAGCTAGAGCTCCCGCCTGCCCTAGCTACCCGTGGGATATAGCCTATATTTTACCTATAGCTACTATACCTTTACCAGCCTAACCCCTTACCGGGGTAGACATAGCCTAAACCCCCACCAGTACTAATCTAAGACGAGAACGAAGACGAGAACCACAAGGAGTGGACCGTTAAACAAATTATTAACTCTAAATACTTTGGCAAAGGCAAAGGACGACGGCTTTACTATAGAGCTATATACATAGGATTTAATATAGATCAGCCAGAATAGCAACTATAGGAAGACTTTAAAAATGCAAAGGATCTAATTAGCGACTTTTACCACACGAACCCACAGAAACCGGGCCTAAGCAGAGATTTTATACCTAATCCTCTATAGGAGCCCTTATAGAGTTAAACTATTATACATTACCACGTAGGGGCAAATTGCCGTTAAATTACCGTTAGATTGCGGCAAAGTACAATCACGTAACCGGAATATTATTAAGATGTCTAGGAACTTTAACCGGCGGTTAAAGTTGTCTAATTAGTCGGATTCTTAGATGCCAAGCCTTATTACATAATGTTGTTTTAAGCCTTTAGCAATACCCCCCTTTCTTCTTTTCTATACCCTAAGTGTCCCTTCTATATATATATAGTAACCACAGCGTCGCCGGAGCTCCGCCTCTATAGGAGGGGGGGTAGTNTTACGGAACCCNACCGNAGGGGCCTCNATAGGAGAGCCCCGTGCTCTCGCGTACACCTCGCGTACAGCTTATGTCAGCTACGCGTAGGTATATCACCTCCTTACGCCCTCGACCCTTACGATCGATCGCGCAACGTCTTGTAGACTCCTCGAATACATACGTCTTGTAGCCACTGCCCCGTCCCGTGACAGAGGGCATAAAGATATTACTATTTTAGGTAAATTATAGGTATAAGTCTAGAATATTATTATTACTATAATAAGTAAAGAAAATAAGTAGTACGGCTAAATAGAGAATAGAAACTTTAATAAATCTTTATAAGGACCTCTATAGTATAGCAAAAATAGTATAAGAATAAATAGTAAGGTACTATAACGCTAAAAGATCTAAGGGACTAGATCTTAAGGAGGGGGATAAAGTATAGCTACTATACCAAAATTTTACAAGTAGACAACTAAGTAAGAAGTTAGATTACGTTAAACTAGAACCATTTAAAATTATAGTAAAAATTTTAGAAGTTATATATAGACTTAACTTACCAGCAAAAATAAAAATCTACCTAGTGCAGTATATTATAATACTAGAACCAGTATATAGAGATATTAAACTACTAGTCTATAAGGCAGATACGTATAGAGGCTAAGAAGAAGACAAATAGTAAGTTTTAAGGATTATTAGTTATAAGGATATTAATAATAAAATATAGTATAAAGTAAAGTGGATAGGCTATAACAAGACTACCTAGGAACTACTAAAGAATTTAAAAAACGCTATAGGAAAGGTATAGGAGTATTAGAAGAAAGTAGGTTAGATAGTATTAATAATAAAGGATTACTAAAGAATAAACCACCTAAGGGGGACTTAGGAGGAAGAATAATTGCTAAACTACTTAGAGTTATTCCCTTCTTAGGTTAAAGAGAATCCGTTCTTTTATTACCTAATTTAGCTAAACCCTATTAAACAAGTTTCTACTCCTTTAAATAAACCTTCTTGCGTACTTTCTTAAGATAAAGGAGACGAGCATAGGCATTCCGACGAGCCTTAAGGGCCTAGCGCTCTTTATTACGAATACGCGTAAGATAGAGTTTATTGTTACGCTAAAGCTAATAGATCTTGGATAGAGTATCTAACAATTTGCTATCTAGCTTAGCAGTAGCTAATTAAACTTAAGACCCTAAGATAGATTAAGGAACTAGGCGGCTCTTTAGAAGGATTAAGCGTATACACTTAGTATTAGAAACGGATTGAACATTACAGCAAGATTATATGTTTACTCGCGTACACTTAGCATAAGAGGACGGTTATTGACTAGTAGGATCCGCGATCGCAATATAAACTAACCCCTCTTTCGTATAATAAGAATAGGAAGGTATAATCTTACCCAGCGATAGTATAGACGCGATAGTATAAGCTCGACATTTAGTAGAGGAGGAGAAGATAGCCTTAGGTATAATAAGCAATATAGAAGAAAACTAAATTAATTAGGAAGATATTTGTCTATACAAGTAGAGGTTACGTAGTTATGTCTCTAATTAGTTATCCTTACGGTGACTCATCAGCCCCCTATTTAGGCACCGCGTTACCTTAGCGAGCTCAAACGCGATTTTTTAGCTAGCATCGGAATAACCTACGCCGTCTTCCGAATTGCAAAATCACGTCTAAGAGGGTTTGGCGAGATTTATTAAAATCCTAAGTAAAATCTACAAAACAGAGATTGCGGATATCTAATTTATTTATTCACACAACGCGTTATTATTAAACCCTATAGTCACTTTTTTTTTAAGACTTAGGGCTTCTAAATAGTATAAATTTTATTATACGGCTACTACTTAGTCCTAACATTAATTTTATCAAAGTCAAAAAACGCATTATTAAAAGCCTAAGCACGTATTATATCTTATTAAATAGTCTACTAATATAGATAAAACTATACAGATATATAGATATCTACTACTTAAAGCTATTGCAACACCTAGTAGGTGCTATAGTTAGGTCCTTCCTTGAAAATATCCTCCCTTAGCCTAGAGTGCCTCCACTACTACTAGACGCTATATCCGCATAGAAAACCACTATAGCTTAAAAGAAAAACACTAGTTATTAGGGTCGGAAGACTACAGTTAAATGGGAACGCCAGTAGGTCTCGCGGAGCTCGTAGAAGCTAGATAATCGTATATGGGAGGATCTTACGTCCCTGGCAGAGAGGCAGTTATAGGATGTATAAGATAAGCTTCTAGCCTTACAGGAGGCAAGTAAGGACGAATAGTTAAGCGCAATAGATAGAGCTATTAAGCTTCTATATCTGTACAGCGGACGACCTAGTTAAATTAAGGTGTTAAGACGGGTAATATATAGGCGGAGGGACTTGTTTCTAGCGGCGAAGACATTATAGGGTAAGAGTATAATAATGCAGGCGATTCCATTACTAATTCGAGCTTCTATTACTATTATTATGTTGCCTTTAAACGTAATTAGAGAGGAGTAGCTGTTAAAAATATAGGCCATCCTAGAAGTAAATCCCGTATTTATATATATAGAGGTAATAAAAGTGTATGCGGATATCCTAAAACATATTAAGGCAGGTTAGTTTATGCATGTTCTAGTATTACTAGAGTTACTATTAAGTAAACGGTTCTACTATATCCTTACTTAGCCTGCTTTTCGCTCGCATATTTCCTTAGTTATAATTAATAAGTATTATCTAATTACTAACTAGGGTAAGAGCTTCCGGCCCTATTACGCACAGCTCTTTAAGATCTAATTACTGCTTAGTCCAATAGTGTTATAGTTTATATATACTATAACACTTAATAAGGAGACGTATATAAAGGTAATAAAGCTAGTGGGGTTTTATTAGAGTATAATAGATCTTAAACGAACAAATATTAATTGGCCTAACCTATCTATTATTAGGGGCTATATTAAGAGGAGGGATAAGAATAATTATAAGGCACTATTCTTTATTATTAAAGAGGCATTTAAGAAGGCGGTAGTAGAGGAGGATTATATACCTACGACCCTTAGCTAGATATCCGTAGGGTCTAGTAAGATATCCGCATTATCTAGCTAAACGCCCACAGTATTTAGTAGGATATCCGCATCTTCCAGTTAAATATCCGTTACCTCTATTTATTAACCAGTCGGGTAGATCTAAAATCTAGTAGGAGGTATTGTATAGCTAAAGGGACGAAAGGTTCTAAGTCCCAAATTAATTCCTAAGACAATTATCTTTCTTTATGCTAAAAATTATATCCATAGGTGTATAAACACAATCTATTTGTGGCTTATAACTAAGGGCTATACTATAAAGTAGGCTAAAATAGTAGTGCGGAGTTATTATGCGATATTATCCGAACGTAATAAGAGTAGGGAGTATTAAAATTTCTGTATAGAAGACTTACCTACCTATATTCTTATTACGTCGGACGCCCTAGCCTATAGTGCGGATATTCTAGATATTATCCGTTCTATTATATACGGTTATTATCCTAATAAAAGCCTAAATATAATACTGCAGCGATTCGGATAGGCTGCCTAACGCGATAGTATTACTGGATATATAATTATCCTTATTAAAAACTGGTATAAGGGCGCTCTTACGGATATTATACCGCTAAAGCAAAAGCCTTAAAAACCTATAGCCCCTCTATCTACCCAACTCGGCCGTAACTTTATTACTGCTAGGATGGCGATATAGGAGGATAGGGTAGCGGATTTTGCTAGCGATCTAGCTTTATTTATTATAATTAATAGTAATATTATCTCGCAGGTATCTACCCGGGAGGAGGAGGATTGAATACTTAATAAGAATATAATATTATTAGCCCTACTAATTGAGTATATAGAAAAATAGAAGAGGGTGAAGACTAATATAGAGAAACGGGTGGTACTTCTAGATATATTATATAAGCTCGCGAATAAAGCTACTAGATGTCTACGTAATATTCTACTTAAGCCGTATAAGGAGATGAGTCCGTTATCTGGAGGTCCACACTATTACTCTAATTGCGATAATTTGTTATAGGCTTATAAGGAGTATAATATTGTTATACTATATACTAGAAATATTATAAAGAGCAAGTACTTAAAGGATCTATTTATAAGTGTTAAGAAGTGGATTAAAGGATAGCTTAATATAATATACTAGAATATAGTTTAGAGTCTAATTTCCAGTTATATTATATCCGATAATTAAATCCGCATACTCTATATCTAACCTCTACTAACTTATAAGGGCCTTAAGTGGATATTACCTAAATGGGATTACAGCTTTCTAGGAGATAAAGTAGATGCGCTTATCCGCTTTATTTATAAGGAAGAAACGTAATACTCTAGTACTAGTGTCTTATAGGCTACGTTGTAATCTAGTAGACGTATTGCCGTATTTAGAAGCTCGTTATAGACGCCTCTACTATTAGTAAGTTAAAGGGGACCCGTTAGTGCATTAACTATAAAGAGTGCTAGTCTTAATTAACCGTTGCAAACCGAAGTATTACCGCCCTTACAGCTATTATTAGCATTTAGCTTACAAACGGATATCACCAAGTCTTAAATATCTTAGCTTGCATTAACCTAAGACTTATAGGCGAACTAGTCCCAAACTACGCATACCGCTCTATTGTAGTCATCTTAACAGCTATATATTTAGCCCTTAGAGCAATCCGGATATTAAAGCCTATAGTATAGCATTAAATCTAAATCCTTAGGGCAGTCTGAGTATTAGAGCTCACAGTATAACACTAAGTCTTAACTTTTAGATAAGCCTAAGATTTAATATTCGCAATATAGCACTAAATCTCCAATTACGAAAAATCCTAAGGTTTAAGATTTACAGCGTAGTACTAGTTCCTAGGTAGTAGGAAATCCGGAAATTTAGAATTCGCAACATAGTATTAGATCTCCGCTCCTAGAAAATCCTAAGGCTTAGGATTTAAGTTATAATACTAAATCTCCGCTCCTAGGAAACTCTAAGGCCTAGGGTTTATAGGCTAATACTTAATCTCCGCCCTCTAAACTAGGCGTAGTTCAAAATTCGCGTACTAATGCTCAATCCCCGCCTTCTAAATTAGGTGCGGCTTAGAGTTTGTAGCCTAATATTTGATCTCCGCTCTTTAAGCTACGCGCAGCTCAGAACCTACAGCCTAGTACTCGATCTCCGCCCTTAGTTTTAGATATAACGCAGCTATTAGGTCTATCTCGCAGTAAGAGAAAACAAAAGGACATATCTACGTACTTTAAAAGTAAGAAATCCGCTTACTAAGTAAACCTAATATCTGCTTATAACCCTTCTCCAGCACCTTAGCTAAGCAGTGATTCTATATTAATGTCACTTCGCAAATCAACTAAACGGCGCCCACTTAGTTTAATTAGTAGCAACTTAATAGTAAAGGATTTGCGCGTTACAAATAAGCGTATATAAGGTGGTTAATATTTACTAAAGTGAGTTATAGCGGCAATTATTCATTAGCGAGCTAATTTAATAAAATCGGCAGCGTGGATATTTACCTTTAATTAACCTCCGCACTTCTTCTTCTACTAACCTTCTACCTTACAGTACCGCACCGCAAACTTTACCGTTGTTGTTTTATCTACTATCTATTAGCATGCCACTATCTATAGTGCCTTCATTTACACTTCTAAATACGTCTAACAGTTATTTAGTTAAGGAACTTAATATACGCGACGTTAACGATAAAATAATTAAGGACGCTTTTAAGGACGCTCTTTCTTTTACTAATCCTTTAGGGTTTTTACCTAAAGGGTAAGCTTTCTAATACTAAATTATGCCTGTAGCTAATATAATTTTAGGAAATATATACTAAAGTACTCTTTATCGGATATAGCAGAGCACTATAATAATGCTATTATAAAATCCGCTGGAAATCCGCTTACCTCTTTACTATCTACCTCTTTACCGCCTACCTCTTTACCGCGTACCTTTGAGCCGCTTATTTCTCCACCTACTGCCTCTAAAAAGTTTAATTATCGTTATACTTCTACTTCTCTTAAAAGGCAGGCTGATAGAATTGCTGCGCAAAATGTTAAGTATAAGATAGCCTTTAAATCGTAAGTATTAGCTATACTGTTTTAGTATCTTATCTATTAATTTACCTCTTATAGTAACCTAATAGAAATGTTAGAGATTTTAGATAATAATAAAAGGAGTAATTTTAATAACGCCGACTCTCCTAAAAGCTCTTCTCTATCCTCTTATAATCTCCGCAGCCCTTATAAGCTCTATATGACTTAAGCTATAACGTCGGATATTGACACAAACGAGCGCCTTCCTATTTAAGTGCCGTTAGTAAATAAATAGTACACCCTAAAAGCTAGTGCTTAGGAAAATATAAAAGAAGCTTATCAGCGGATATATACCTACGTCCAGAATATTAAGGGTAACTTTAGTATGCTACGCGATCCGTTATACGCTCTATGCGTTAAGCAAGACTATAAATATCGCGTTTACAAGCAGAACTCTAGGCCTTATTTTGGAGGTATATACTTAAGATGTCGCTTAAGTGGTAGGTTGTGCGAAAAGGTACGTACTAATAGTATACTACTATCCTATTAGCTAACACGTATATAGGATAGTTTGCTAACATTAGAGCCGGTTACACCTTAGCACAAAAAACGTACGTAATTAGCTTCTGCTAGTAGTCCAGCTGGAACGCCTACTAAGAAGGTATAATATCCGCATTTTAATAATACAAATATTGCTAATATCCGCATAGCTTTATACCCGCACCATCCCCCCTCTAAAGACCTCCCCTCCCCCTAAAACTCCTATTTGTAGCGATATATACAGCCATAAAGGCACCCGCTCTGTTACTACTCCTCCTACTCTTTTACTAATTCCTAGTACGCCTAGTGCTGCTTCTGGTACTGTTACTCCTACTAGCACGGAAAATGTTAGGGTATATTTAGCAATTACTATTTCCGCGCGCGTTAATATAGTTTGTAAATGGGTAGCTAAGATAGTAAAAGATGTTTAGGCTATAGACTACTAGTTAAGTAAGCTTAAAGGTTCTCTAAGTAAAATAAAGAATAAGCTTGCGTTTATAAGGCGTGGTATTATTACACTTATACGTAACGCTAGGTTACCAGATATAGAACTTAAGTAGATATAGGTTGGCTGTTGCTGTGGGTTGGCTATTATTATAGGTTTAGAGTAATAAAATAGTAACTCTTACCTCTCTGCTGCTACGTATGTAGGAATTAAGTCTCTGCCTTATATTTAATAGATATCCTTAATTAATATTATAATATCCGCATAAGCTAAGATGATAATATCCGCACAAGCTAAGATAAAGATATTTATATCCGCGCACCGTTAATGTTTACTAAGGTAAGTTACTATAGCAGCAATTATTTGTTAGTAAGCTAATTTAATAAAATCGGCAGCGTGGATATTCACCTTAATTAACCTCCGCACCTCTTCTTCCTTTACTAACCTTCTACCTTATAGCACCGCACCGCGAACTTTATCATTATTGTTTTATATACTGTCCCTTAGAATACTACGATCTATAATGCCTTTATTTACACCTCTAAATAATGTCGATGTAAATAACAGTAACTAGGCGGTTAAGGAACTTAATATACACGGCGTTAATGATAAGGAGTTCGATGCTGTTAAGCATACTATAGCTACTCTTACCAAGCCTTTAGGCTCTATTCCTAAAGAGTAAGCTTTCTAATACTAAATTATGCCTATAGCTAATATAATTTTAGGAAATATATACCAAGGCGCTCTTTACAGGATTTAGTAGATAATAATAATAAGGATAGAGTAAAATCCGCTGAAAACCCGCTTACCTTTTTACTGGATACCTTTCCGCTGCCTATATCTTTGCCATAGGCTACTTTACCATCCACTACTTTACCGTCCGCCTCTCTACTACTACCACCTAATGCTTTTAAAAAGAGGCTTAACAAAGCTTGTTTGTCTTCTTTTCTTAAAAAGCGGGCTAAAAAGGCTGCTAATACGAATATAAAGCTTAAGATAGCTATTAAATCATATGTGTTAGTTATACTGTTTTAGTGTCTTATCTACTAATTTACCTTTTATAGTGACCCAAACATTATATATAAGGTTTCTTTGGATAGCGAATTTTTAAACAGCGACAAAAATAAAGACCTTAATGACGCTAACTCTTGCAATCTCCGCAGCCCTTATAATCTCCATAGCCCTCGAAATCTCAGCAGCCCTTGTAATCTCCGCAGTACTCCTAATACAAATGAGCGCCTTCCTATCCAAGTACCGTTAGTGAATAAATAGTACACTCCAAAAGCTGGTGTTTGGGATAATATAAAGGAAAGTCGCTAGCGGATATTAACACACGTCCAGAATATTAAGGGTAGCTTTAGTAAGCTACGCAATCCGCTATATACTCTATGTAAGAAGTATAGCCACAAATGTTATGTTTACAAGAAGGGCTCTAGGCTATATTTTAGGGGCGCGTGCTTAAGATATTATGTAGGTAGTAGGCTATACGGAAAGGTACATGCTAATAGTATACTATTATTCTGTTAGCTAACACGCGTATAGGAAAGTTTACTAAATCTAGAGCCGGTTATACCTTAGGGCAGAAAACGTGCGCAATTAGCTTCTACTAGTAGTCCGGCTAAAACACCTACTAAGAAGGTATGCTATCCGCATCTTAATAATACGGATATTGCTAATATCCGCATAGCTTTATTCTTGCACTATCCCCGCCTACGCTACTATACCTCCCCCTACCAAAACCTCCCCTCCTATTAAGACTCCTACTCGCAGCAGTACGCACGGCCGTAGGGGCACCCGCTCTACTACCGCTCCTCTAACCCTTTTGGCAATTGCTAGCACGCTAGGTACTACTATTGCTATTACCACTTCCGCTAGCGCCGGGTCTATTGGGGTGTATTTAATAATTGCTGTTTCTACACGCGTTAATATAGTTTATAAATGGGTAACTAATATAGCGAAAGATATTTAAGCTATAGATCGCCGGTTTAATAAGTTTAAAGATTCTCTAAGTAAGATAAAGGATAAGCTTGCGTTCCTAAGGTATGGTGTTATTATACTTATACGCAATACTAGGCTACTAGATATTAAATATAGGTAGATATAAGTTAGCTATTACTGCGGGTTGGCCGTTGTTACCAGTTTATGATAATAAAATAGTAACTTATACCTTTTTGCTACTACATTCGTAGGAATTAAGTCTCTGCCTTATATTTAATAGATATACTTAATTAATATTATAATATCCATATAAGCTAAGATAACGATATCCGCATAAGCTAAGATAAAGATATTTATATATCTACACTATAAAACAGCCCACTGCTACGTTATATACTACGCACTAAGAAGATTATACGCTAGCTAGAGTTAATATTAATAAAAAGAACTCGATTAATATATTAAGATAGAAACGTACTATAAGCCTAAGCATTTAAAAGTCCTCTAATATATTATCTGTAGCCTTATTGAATCCGTCCTTATAAGGGTCGTATAGTAAACCGCTAATATAAGACATCCGTATATTAAAATCAGTAATGCCGCCCTATAAGAGCCGCTCTAATCTAAGTTAAAGAATAGCAGGTACCTTAAACCTAACGTCCTGTATACGCTGACGCACAATAGAAGTATATCCGCAATTAAAATAATAAATTACTGTTACTCTTAGTATTTATTAAGTAAGTTATACACCAACTATTATATACATTAGCAGAGGTATAGGTATAATATTAGGACAACAAACTATATAAATATATTCAGTAGCTTCTCCTAGTACCTTTATATTCTTGTTAATATCACCAAAGCTGTATATAAGGGGATTAAATAGCAAACCGGCTGTAGTTAATAGGAAGGCGTTAAATATATTTACGCCGTCCTTTACGAGTTTCTTATATCCACGCTATAGAATCAAAAAAGCCTTAAAATCCGCCGAGCGCCGCCTATATTATATAATTAAATCCTTCCTAATCTAATCTGCAAGATAGCGGATATCCAGTGCTAGAGACTTAGTCGTATATTTACTGTTTATACGTTTACCAAATACACGCTTAAAAATATCGCGGAGCGTACTAGTGTAACTTATTATAAGAACACTCCATTTAAACAGCTCGTCTATACTAAACGTCGAATTCCCACGCGTCTAGAGCAACTCCTTAAGTTGAAGATTCAGCAGTTTATTAAGGCAATCCGTCTTAAAGAAGCTATCTAGCCGCCCTTGGAGGTTAACTAAACTATTAATAAGGATAGCCCGTTAAAGCACTAGATTGCAAGCGCTTATTCCAACTAGTTGCTATAGGATCAGCATATTATATGCATAGTTCTTTAATAAGCTTCTAGCGAAGTATAAGTAAAGGCGGGGGATTATACGCCTCAGTAGTCTGATATCCATATGCTTAATAGCGTATTTTAGAAGCTTATAAGTATTAATAACCTACAGGAACCGGATATAATTAAAGAACTCCATATTATGGTTATTAGCGGCGGAGCTTAATGTACCCGCAAAGGACAACGTCGCTGCTGGCTAACGTGCGTTAGTAGGTGGCTCTAAATAATCAGACGTGCGCTGATTTACATTACGGCATATATCTCTTAAAAAAGCCACTATACAGATATCCTTAATATACTCTAGAAATTGCTACAGAGATAGGTTTCGTACATATCACTTAGCCTCACCATCTGCCTTAATATTACACTTATTGTGGATATAGAGTAAGAACAACGCAATAATATAAGCGTTAAAGCTTTGGAGGATTAGCTCTTCCATATAATAAAATAGGGCCTTTTCCCTAGGAATATTACGCCGACCTAGGTGATTTATATAAGTGTAGAGCGCTGAAAACTGCTACGCGGCTTACTTACCCCTATAGAACGTACGCATAACCATATACAGGAAGTTTAATCGCATATACCATAGCCCTAGAATAGGCAACACCCACTTATAGCTATTATACGCACCTTCCGCCTTAACCCGCTCCTCTTTATATAATTAGATAAGCTTTACGGTCTTCTAATCTCCGTATACTAGGAATAGCTAATCGTTAAAAGCGGTTTCGTAATTATACTGCAGTTAGTCCAGGAAGATATTCTCTATTACGCGATAATTGCCGTTAATAGAAGCCTCGCTGTTTAGAATAGGTCCTAAAGTTATATGCTCTGTCCTTCTATAAGGGAGAACATTAACTACTAGTATACGCGGATATTTAATATCCGCGTTAGAGTCGAATATACTATTAACTGTAGTAGGATACGCGCATCGGATAGCGTCCGTAATAAAACTTATAGATATCCGCTTTTAGAGGTTATTAAACTTATTCCCAGCTACATTAACAACCTTATCTAGCTTAAGTTAACGGGTGTTATTTAACATTAACTGCTTAAGGCCCCCTTTAGGCATACATACTCCGCGTAAGATCTTTCCCATAGTATGCGAATTAAACTCGCTAATCTCGCCAATAACCTAATATTAAGTTTTTTAGCAATAGTTAAAGTTATTATAGATAATATAGATATTATTATAAATAGATAGAGACTTAATTAGTTTCTTAAAGGTTATTAGCGCTAGAAGTACTAACAGAATTAATAGAACCTTCCTTAGAACGTTCAGCTAGCCCAAGCTTTTTAGCGTTAAGAGTTATATAACTATTAATTAGACTAAGGCCATATAGGAAAGATAGTACACAGCGCTTTATACTAAGCGCCTAAAAATATAGACTAAGTAGATAGGCAAAACCGTTTATAGAGTTCTAGGCGAACCCCAGGAGGAATATAGAAGTAACTATAACTATATATCCGCCATACGGATCTTAACTACGTTCCTCTCTATTTAGTATAGATATCCCCTTAATAAGCTAGAATAGCAGCGGACCGTACTACTAAATAAACTTGGCTATATTCTTAAGGTTAATATCCTAAAACTCTATATCTAGAGTCCATGTGTTAAAGGGGCCGCGTTATAATTGTAGTTGGCGGAGCTCTTTTTAAATACAGCGGATAGTATAGGTTACCAGCGTCGTATAAATATCAGCCCTATTAATAAGTTCTTCTTATATTTCCCTATCCTCTAGTAAAGCAATAAGCAGGTCCCCTACTTTCTTCTTCTTCCTATTACCTCTATGCCCGTTCTCGCTTTCTAAGAACTTAAAGACCAGCCTATAAAAAGACCAGCCCTATTAATGTAGAAGGTCCCTAACAATATCAACCTTCTCTTTCTTTAATGTCTTTGTCCGACTAGTGGGTGGAATATCCGCTGGTTGCGGAGAGGGCTGGCGGCGTGGGCGTTTAGCGTTGGTGTTTACTGCGTGGCTTGGTAGTGCAGAGGTGGAATTAGAGCCTCTGCGGCGACGAATTCCTCTTAATGTCGCGCGTGTATAAGGAGCTAAAGATCTCATAGCTTTATAGAGTAGGCTTTTCTCTATAATTTGGTGTAATTTTTATATCGATAGGTATTGTGGGAGGGTAGATCAATTTCGTTAAAGTTAATGAGGTCTTCTCATATAAACGGTGTTTAGGTTTTCCTATAAATCTCGCCAAAGTCCCTCAGACTAAGAAAACGATTACCGTCCTAAATCAGCTTAGCGGACGGTGCGGATATTCCAATATCCGCAATCGATTTCTTGGTCTGAGCTTCTGAGGTAAGGCACCGCGATCCTTACGATCCTCTGCGAAAGACACGAATGAATCAAAGAACCTGTTACCTTATATTGCAATTGCAGTACCCCCGGGTGATACCGACACTGATCAGTTGATATCACAGATCAGCCAGGTGTTATTACGAAGAGAGGCACCACGCGATCGCTCCTACCAAGGCCCGTCGATCACGTCGCGTTTGCTAAGAAGAACCGACTCCTACCAAGGCTTCGTTCGGTTCGCGTCCACCACGTAAATCAATACCCAGTACGACCTCTTTACTGAGCGCCAGTACACCCAGCAGCGTCAGCAGCACCCCTACCTACACCACGACCCTACACTACGACCTACACCACGAACACCACAATCTACGCCAGTCATTATGTCAATTAAACGTCCAAACTGGGCCAACGGAATAACCCTAACCAACGAGACCACTGCGGAAGATATCACCAACTACATTGACTTTAAAATTAATGAGTATACTAGCTATAACTTTAAGGACAAAACCCTATGGGATTCATACCAAGAGGACTTTAATAATTTTGAAGTACAAACATTTAAGGACGCTGATAGGTCTGCAATTAAAAGACTTAAACAACTACTCCGACGTAATGGAGTATGGGTCTTTAACAAAAAGAGCAAGTCAGTACCACAAGCACTGTACGACGTCGCTCACGAAGACAACCGTACGGAATGGTCAGATGCAGAAATCAAGCTATATATCGACAACGAAGGACCCTTCAGTTCGTATGCTATCAACTATCGTCTCAAATTACGCCCACTTGCCACCACCCCTAGGACACCTCAACCACCTGCTGCATCTATACCCCAGCAAGCTCCGCCCACACAAGCCTCGTCCACGCAAACTCCGTCCAAGCAAGCTGCTCCATCCGCACAAGCTCCGCCTGCACAAGCTCCGTCCGCGCAAGCTCCGTCTACACAAGCTCCGCCTACACAAGCCTTGTCCGCGCAAGCTCCGTCCACGCAAGCTCCACCCGCGCAAGCTCCGCTAGCCTTACCCTCTTCCTTAACCAAAGCCAAGGATTTACGGCAGCCAAGCTCGTACAAACCTCCGCAACCTGCCCAGCAACGGTACAACTCAGCTCCAGCTGTCTTAAATGACCTTCCTACGGCCGAGCTCCCCTTACCTACAAACGTTACGGCTCTCTGCGAACGTCACGGTTCCCTCCCACGAATGTCACAGTCCCTCTACGATACCCCTGTGACCTCAAACACCTGTTGCATTTGTACCCCCAACAACCTGCCAGCAACAGTACAATTTTCAGCAGCCCTGCCCAGCAGCAGCAGCAGTACGACCCTCGGCAACCTGGCCGACAAACAGCATACCCTATTGCAATTTACCCGACAACAGCAACCAGACCTAGGAGGAGGAGGAACAACGTTATACAATGCTTGGCACCTCAGTAACACCTTATACGCGCCTACCTGTCTCCACCGCGATATCCGCAATGTTCACGATATCCGCAATATCGCAACGATATCCGCAACGTCTACAATATCCGTAATATTCGCAATACTCGAACATCCGCGATACTGCCCCGAGCACCTGTTGACCTATATACTTCTCCTTTATACTTTCTTACCTTCTTTTTCTTTTTGTAATATCGCCAGTGTCTATACGAGTAGAGGTTACGTGGTCATGTCTCTGATTAGTCATCCTTACGGTGACTCATTAGCCCCTATTTAGGCACCGCGGATCCTTACGATCCTCTGCGAAAGACACGAATGAATCAAAGAACCTGTTACCTTATATTGCAATTGCAGTACCCCCCCGGGTGATACCGACAATATTATACCTCTAGTAGGCAACCTAGAGATGCTAGGAATCTTTAAGGACGAAGCTAAGGAGGGAGGAGATGGTGTTACAGACGCTTTAAGTACGATGTTATGACTACTAGGAGAGGAGTCAGAAGCGGCCCGTTAGATAATAGATGCACGGTCTATAATAGACCCCATTAAGCTATATAACGAGGAATGGTAACTAAGGTTATATAACGAGCTCTATAAGCTCTGCAAGCTTTATAAGGAATGTCTTATATACCTTATATAGCTTACGTACCTTATATATAAGGAGGATTTCTTAGGAGTACGGTTATATATTTAAAGGACCATATTCCCTACCTAGATAGTTTCCTTCCTTATAGTAATTCTTAGAATATAATTAGAGTTAATCTATTAGGCAACCACTCCACTAGTTATTATAAGTGTTAATTGTTAAGCGTTACCTATATACCCGGCCCATTAATAGAACCTACTGTAGTATTTCCTATAAGGTTCCGTTATATCTATACTATCTTCCTAGATTAATAGAACCTTATCTACTATTACTTTTACTAGGTAGTCCTTTATAAAGTAGCCCTTCTAGCTATATAAGAAGTAAGCTCCTTAATTACTAAGGGTCTATTTATAGAGGTCACTATAAGTAGGTTAAGTATACGCTGGACCCGCGGTAGGACTAGCTATTAAATTAATAGTAGGCTGTATAGCTAGTGCTATAGGAGTTGCTATCCGTGCTAGGGTACTACGGGCCGTTCTTATAGTACTTATAGTTTAGTTTAAAGAGTTTCTAGCTTTATACCGCTTAGCTTATACCTTAATTCGGCGGAGGCCTTAGTTAATAGCTAGGCAGTGGTCCGTAAGCACCTTTAGCGTCTATATAGTAGTAAAAACTAGTAGTACGGCGCGCTATAGGTCTAGAGTAAGCTTATTAAAGAGGTCTAGTATTAGGTCTTTATAGGGAACTTAGGCTTAGCTAGCTAGGTATAGAAAGCGGGTCTAAAAGGCTAAAAAGGTCTCCGTTATTTTTATATTTAGGGCCTTATAATTAAGGTAGGCGTTTTATACCTTAAAGGGGTCCTTATAAATAGAAGATAGGTAGTTAACTATCTCTTCTCTAGAGAGGAAAGGGTCTACTAAGTCCTAAGCGTATTGCGGACGTAGATGCGTTTATATGTCTCCGCCGGTACGGCTAAAGATATAGGCTATTTTCGCTTAAGTGGTAGGGAAGTAGTCTATATTAACTTTAAGCTTATCTTATAATTAAAGCTTCTAATTATTAAATATAGAGTTAGTTCCGTCTATAAGTAATAGGGGGTCCGTGACCTTCGCGGACCGCGATAATGCTAATACTATATATTAGGCTAGGGCCTTAAGGATCGTAGCAAGCCTATTTAATAGGTTATTATTAGATATAGGGGTATCTCTAGTTTTAAGTAGTTCTTATAGCCGTTTAATTTTAGTATTAGCTGCTATAAGCTCTGCCTAGGGGGTTAAAATATTAATTATTTCTTTGTCTAAGGTATTTATAGGTCCTATAGCTACTTTACCTAGTGCTATATTTTATAGTATAGTAGTAGGGGTATTAGGTAATTCTAGGTAATTTCTTTAGGGATTCTAGTCTATGCGTGTCTTATATATCCTTTCCTTAGGGTTCTATCCTTTTCCTTTTAGTAATATCCTTTAGGTCTATTTCTATATCCTTATCCTATCCTTAGTCTATAGATATATTTAAATTCCTTCTTAGGAAGAAAGGGTAGACGAGCTTTAGATAATATTAGCGACTTAGTTAATTAAGGCATGAGTACGGCAAGAGGGATGCGTAAGCCTATACGATTGGATTATCTATAAACAAGATCTAAAGCTAGAGAAAGGAAAGGAGAAGAACGGAAGCACCGCTCGAAGTTATATACAATCCTCTGGTCACGTGACGGCAATTTGCGGCAATCTGACGGCGATTTGCCGGTACTGTAACAGAATTGATAGCTGCGTATAGCTGTCGTGGAGACTTAAGAGGATTGCTGGAGAGCTCGACAGGAATGTAACTGCGGCTAAATCTATATAGGGGCAATTGGGGCGGATAAACTATCTGCTAAGCGATATTAAGAGGAAACTAGCTACGCGTCTAGCGTTGCGCGTGTCGCGGGCAATCCTATAACATTTGCTTTCTTACTAACTAGGCGCTAAAGCTTATAACTACCTCTCTGATAGCCCCGTTTTATTAGTCTAGATAATATTTTTTAATTCTTAATTATCTATTATACTAGAACGTAAGTATATAATATATAAGGATTCTATAGGGTAGAGTTGTTATAAGGGATAAGAATATATATAATAAGCGAAGCTATTATGTAATTATAGGAAGCTCTTGTGGATATCTACGTACCCCCCCCCCCCTCTATTAACAATATCTAGTATTAATACTATAAGGCGAACTATAGACAAGCTTCTTTTATCTCTAGTAAAGGTAGGGCTTTCTTATCGGCTTTATCTTTCGATATCTATAGCGGCAAAGAACTCGTTAGACGGTTTTTACGAAGTAGCTATACTAAGCACTAATATACGCGGAGGACTTCTATCTTCTATATTAATCGGAGATAGTTTTCTTAAGTATTTATAGTTTAAACTCGCGGGTAATCTTAATCTTTCTTCTAGTATAAGGAGTATTAATAATATAGCCGTTAAAAAGAAGAGGACGAGAGATAGGGTCCTAGCTACAGCTATAGGCTTTTAAGAAAATATATTATAGAGTACGACACTTAATTTAAGTAATGTTTTCGATATAATCGAGAGTTGCTCCTATTGCCTTTATAGCTAGGGCCTAAGTATAATATAATATATAAAAATATATAAAAATATATAATAAAAAAAGCTAAGGCTTAAGCCCTAGTTACGAGTTAATAAAAGCTTATTATTAGCAAAGTTATTAGGCAACGGATGCAATTAAGCTGTAAAATTAGTCTGCTATTAGGTGGTAAAGGCTAGTTTTCTAATTAGGAAGATGCAAGAACTTATCCCTTCGTTTAGCAAGTTTTCTTGGACTTTTTATATAGATACGCCTTATAAGCCAATCTAGAGGCTCTATACTATATAGATCTTAGTATTAAAGCCTTTAGTTAGTACGGTTACTTAGTAGTAATAGTATTAGCGCCTTATTAACGCTTAGATATTATAATAAATAGTAGTAACGCGGTTGAGAAGCCTATAATATTTAGTATAATTAATTAAAAAGCTTTAATATTATTGCCGTCTATTTAATTATTAAATTATTAGTAGAATATCGTCCTTATACCGCTTCAAAAAACGTTATATATCTTTAGCTTTAAAGTTTCTAAAGCTTCTAAAAGTACCTTAAGCCTAGGAGTCCTATTTGTAATCCTTTTAAGTAACAAAGTATATATACGCTAGCGTGTTAGCAGTAGCTATATAGTAGGTGGTTAAGGCTTAGTTAAGCAGCTAGATAGAGGATATTAAAGACAAATTAGAAGCTATTTTTAAGGCCTATAGCAAGACTACTAAGGATAAGGTAGAGAAGGTAGATAAGACTAAACGACTAAAGCTATTAGCTAAAGAAGTTATAAGAATAGACCTTCCTGCTATTCCTACTTTATAGAAGCCTATAGCTGCTATTCTTAAACTAGGTCTTAAAGTTATTAACCTTTTAGAAGTTAATATTCGCCACTCGGCGTTCTAATAAGCCTATTAGTGGCGTTAATGCGGATATTAAATCTAATAATCTTCCTAATTAAAATAAGAATAATAAGCGCTCTACTTACTATACGCTAGTAGATTGGATTAGTATAGTATCTAGTAAGTGTAGATCTAGATAGGACCTACCGATTTAAGTATTTCTACTATTCTTTAGTATTAGTATATCTAAGAAGTCCGCGATTAATATAAACCTATACATAGCCTCTTAAAATACTAGCGGATATTACTAATCTAGATAATATATGGGTAAATAATTATAGGCGTAGAAGGAGACTTCTGCTAGCGAAATAATAATTTAGATAGGGTTTATTATCTATATAGACGTCTTTAAAGGTACTTAGGTGCTAGATCTTTGGGCCATAGATCTTAAATATCCTAGATACTTAATTAGCTTATTTATAGGCTTAAAAATATAGAAGTAACTTAAATGCTTCTTTTATATCTTACTATATCCATTAAAGGGCATTAAATAATAGGTCTTTAAGAAAATTAAGTAGTTAATAACTCTTTTAGACAAAGCGTTTAAAGAGTACGTTATACCTAGATCTATAGTTAGCTTTAATAAGATAATAGTAAGGTTTACTAGATAATCTAAGGCTAGAATTAAATTTCCTAATAAGCTAATACCTAAGGGGTTTAAAATAATAAGCCTTTATTAATATAGGTATTGCTATAGCTTTATATTTACCTTATATAACTACTTTTCTAGGCTTACTTCTCGAATAGATTATCAAGATATCGTTCTCTTAAATACTTTCTAAGTACGTCCTCTACTTAATCCAATAGCTTCCTCTTTAGGCTCGTTAATTTTGTCTATTTTTAGATAACTACTTTATAAATATTCCGTTGCTTTAGGTACTTCGACAACTTGGAATTACTATAGCTAGTATAGCTCGATTAACCTAAAGGACTATTTAGAGATATATAAAAGGGCTAATAAAAGGAAGGAAAGGTTACCGTTTAACTTATTATAAGAGTAGTTATCGGCGTAGTTAACTTAGTGCTTTTAATCGTATAGTAGGATAAGAATTTAGTATAGTTTTTAACAATAGTATACTTATATAATGATAAGGACGTTAACGAAGTTAATTGGTGTCGGCTACGGGTATATAATTCCTTCCTTAAGAAACTAGTAGCTAACGTTTAAGGTAACGATCTAATTAAGAAGTTAACGCTTCTTAGGCTCTCTATCGACTATAATAACTAAATAGGTGGCGTTAATATTTATAATTAGCTTTAAAGCTGCTATACTACCTAGATTACTACTATACATACCTAGCTACCCTTATTCTTTTAGGTGCTTAATACGGCTATAATTAATGCCTATATTATTAGTAAGAAGATCTTCTAGATATTAAGGAAGTCCTTCTAAACCTACCGCCGTTTCTATATACAATTAGTATAGAACCTCGTTATTATAGGTAGTTAGTAGATAGGCCTAAATAAGCACGATACTAAGCGTCTTCTTTATTAAAGCTTACTAAATATAGGTAATATTAACCTAGCATTGGGCCTAGTTATAAAAATATTAGAACGAATTAAAGAACTACTTACGTTATCGCTAAAACCCTACTACCTATAATTCGACGGTATAAGACGCGAACTTACCGTTCTATTAAAAACTTTATAAGAAAGTAAGGCTATAAGGGCCTACTAAGGTGCTAGATATATAGATAGATGGAGGTAAAGAAGCTTATAGTAAAGATTAGGTAAATAGTATATAAATGTAAGGCCTGTAGGCTTCCTCTATACCTTTAGTGCTTTAGTAATTTATATTTAGTAGGCGACGACTAAGTAAGTATTTTAGGTGCTCTATTTCTTATGCCTCTAATATTAAAACTTTAAAGCCAATTAAGCCTTTACTATAGCTTCCTTTAAGCCCTTCTCTACTACCTTTAACCGATCCTCTATATTGAATAGCCGCTAGTTAAACTGTTTTAACTACTTATAGCACTTAATATATCTTATTTAATATATATAGTACGTCCTTCCTTATAACCTTAAGCTGGTCCTTTACCGGCTTATCCTTATCGATGTTAAGAACGCGTATAAAGCCGATAGGTGGCGGCAATTTGGGGGACTCTAATGGAGGATTTTCCTATATAGTTAGTAGCTGGTTAATAGAGGAAGAGTAGAAACCTATAGTTGTAACGTTATATATTACGACTTTTGCCTAACTTAAAATATATGTATAGGTGTTTTTAGCGGTGGCCTTCTGCAGCATTTTATCGGCATTGCGTGAGGCTTGCTAATAAAATCACGCTAGTGAGGGTGCCTGTAGTAACCTAAAAGTCTCTTTTGCTAGATGAAGGGATGGGGAGAAAACCGCCAATCCTGAAAAGGAAGGGGAAATCTCCTTTTGCTCCGTCCTCTGTATAGTCTTAAGTTCCGGCTAAAAAGTACGCCTATTAGTAAAATTGGGGGTAGACGCTAATGTATAAGTAGAAGGTCATTGCGGGAATGCGCTAAGAGTTGTAGTAGCGTATTGGGCAGATATAGAGCTACTATAGCTGCTTTTAAGGTTAGGGGCAAATAGTAACTCTCTAATAGATGGAAAGTATGGTATTGTGCTAATTGCTGCAGTATTGTAGCGGGTATGGAGCTAGTAAAGTTAGTACTTAAGTTAGGCGCAAATGTTAATGCGTGGGGCGGAGAGTACTATAGCGCGCTGGCGGCAGCAAAGATAAAGAGGATGGAGGAAAAGGTGCAGTTGCTGCTAGAATATAGGGCTACTTACTAACTCCTATATATTGCGATGAGGTAGGAGGACACTACGGCACTAAGATGTTATTAATCTGTGCAAAGATTTTACGGTAAAATTAACAGAGTCACTCTCTGAAAGTGAAAAGATCTTAAATATATCTTGAACCCATTTTAAAATACGAATGATTTAACGGGCTTTCTTAGCGTATAAACTTATACGAGCTACCTTATGCCTGCCATTTAAGAATCCTAATTATTCCTAACTTCGCCTTATGTATCCCTTGGTTCAAAAATACACTAACACTTACTAGGCTGTGCCGTCACCTAGTCCTTTAAGTTGCGTATTAGTGAATTAGGGTTATGATTAGGTGCAAAGCTAACTTTATATCGCTTTAGTATAATGGCCGTTACTAGATATAGCTTAATAAGAGCGAGGTTCTTGCTGACGCATTGGCGGTTGCCTATTTAAGTGGAAAAGAGTTAGATTAGGGTATGTAAGCTAGGGAAACCCTTAGAGTAGTTAAGGAGGTAAGGTATACTAACGGTAAAGGGGCTAAAAGCATACTTATTATGGATTAGCTCCGGGCAGAAGTACTAACATTTAGGAATAAATTCATTAGGTTATTTAAAAGCAGTAGGAACTTTAGAAGTTGCTTATTAGCATATTATATAATTTAGGGGCTTAAGAGAGCCCTAGATAATAACAATAACTTATAGTAGGAGACCACGTATTTTAAAGTGGTGACTTTAGTGCCGCCTAGGATCTAGATATTATCAACCTACAGCCCCTTAGGACCAGTGATGCGGCCGCCGCCTATTATTTATAGTGGCACTAAGCGTAGAGTTTCGTTGATGACGCCGTTAAGATAGGGTAGTAGTGCGAGTCTATTGGCGTCGGCTTCGTCGACATTGCGCAGCTTAGAGAGTATTTTCTCGGCATGTTCGGGGTACTTAGCTAAGAAATACCATATACTAATTAGGGCTGCTCGTATTATGTCACTAGTTTAAGGGATCTTCTTAGCGCCAGAATATAAGGGGGTAAGGTTTAGCTAGGGTAAGTTTAAATAAAAGAATATGGCGTGAAGACAGACGTACCTGCCAGCTACAATAACTAAGATTATATTTCTATTTAAGAGATTCTTACAACTCTACAAGCTCTGCTTAGAGCCTAACTAATAAAACTCGTTAATAAACCATAATGCTATATTGAGTTTATTAACGCTTAACTGGAACTCTAAGATTAATAATATCTGCTAGTTACTAGCTAATAGTTGAAAATGCTTACCTTTATCTGCCTTTTTATGCGCTTATTATAGAACAAGACTATATCTATTTAATTCTTTACCTTACCTAAGAAGGGAACGAAGGAAAAGGCCACGCGGACTAACCAAATGGTATCATTAAGAGGCGCTAGTAGCGTAAGCGCCTATTACTGTTGTTTAACTATAGGGTTCCACTTGCTTAACTTTATTATACTAAAATCCTTACTAAATACAAATTCACCTATAGTATTAAAAGAAAACTAGAATATAATATCGTTAACCTTTACCGGTTTTAATCTATATTTCGCAATACACTATATAAGCACCTCTACTAGGTTTAGAAGTTGCGGTGTATATTTATTAAAAGCTAGTAGAAAATAAGCACTTTTAACCCTTATATTAAGATACCAAGAAAGGAATATAGCTCACACTTAGTTAAGATGGCGTAACTCTATACCTAGCGTTAATCTTTATAATCTTCTTTATTGCGGGTAAATATGGTTAAAGTTTATAGCTATAAGACGTCATACTAGGCATCTTTTATATTTTTGTTATTTACACTATTAAGTAGCTTAATAGTAGCGGGGTAGAAGATAGTAATCTTATTAGGGCCTTAAGTTTATTATTAGCTCCTACTATACTTATTTTTTTAGCATTAAATTACCTTTATATCTATTTAGGAACTAGGAGGGATAATAGCTTTTATATAAAGCTTTAGGACACCTAAATAGGTGCTTTAATTATAGTATAGCTTAACTCACCTATCCTTATAAGCTTCCTATACTTCTTATATAGTTTCTGTATAACTAAGTAGTTAGTTAAACTTTAGGCGGTAAAGATATGCTAAAACTTTATAACAGCCGTGAGTTTCGGTCCCGGGAACTATCTAAGGTAGTAGAAAAAGAGCTAGTATATTATTATGCTTAAAAACAAAGATCTAAGATAGTATATAAATGTTAACGTATATATATAGAGGTGATCCGCTAGGTTATAAGATATATTTAGTATAAGGGACTAGATAATGCTTATAAGAGCAATATATCTAAAAACAATCTTTAGTATATATAAGTGTCACTTACTGCGAATAAATAGGCTATAATACGCAGCAACACTAGTAATGGCGAAAGCAGCCAACTAAGGGACGTAAGTCAATATTATAGTAGAAGTGACTGATAGAAATTAATCAGTGATAATAATACGGAAGAAGAAGAAGAAGAAATTAAATCGCTTAAATAGGAGAGATAACGCAACCCATCCGAGAATTAATAAGTGGTTACACTTATATTAAATACTTATAGACTATTATAGGAAAAGTATATAGATGCAGGACACGGCGTCACGGAAACGAGAAACGGGCTCTAGGTTAAGAGTTATTTTCGGGTCTATAGGGCTTACAATACTTAGGCATTTAGTAGTAATTAGAAATAGAAAGGACTGTATATTTATATAGCTAATATAATACAATATTCTGCTATGGATATAGAGTAAGGATTAAAACGGACTAGGGATCTAGTTAGGGTAAGATAGGCTGTCTATATACTAGAGTCTAGATGCCTTAATATAGGTATTAATGGCTATACAGAGTCTAAAGTTTGGCCTTAGTGTAATAGCGCATATCTTAGACTTTAGACTATTAGTGTAAACTTATATAGATCTCTTCTATAGCACCTTTTATAAAATGCAAAGCCCCTAGGTATTACTATACTTATATAGCATACTGGCCATTCTGGGAGGAAGGTGAATTATTTAATTTTTCCTAATTAGTAAAGATTCTAGACTTTCCTTAGCAAACAAATTATGTGGTATAGCTTCGGTAACTATTAGAGTTAAAGAGACTAAGGCTTACCTAAATAAAGAAGGTAATAATGGGTTAAGATGGATATATATAATTAACCGCGGACTTTTAATCACCTAGGCGTAATATAATAGCAGGTAGCTATTTTTAAAAGTTTATATTACTAAGTTACTTATCTAACTTGCTTATCTGCCAAACTAGCTATAAATATATATATCTTGTTTGTTTTAACATAACAATTTTATAAATTACTTTCTATATAGCCTACCGTCTTATTACTAAGCCTATCGGTCGCTACTAACTGTGGTAAGAGCGTAGAACCTATCTTTAGGGTCGTATTTCGCTTTAATTCCATTTAACTTGTTATAATGGCTGCTATAAAACACTAATTTAAAGTTAGGTTACTAGAAGTCCGCTTTATTAAGGTACGCGCCTCTATTTAGTATAAGTTTCTTAAGCTAAGGTAGTAGATTATTTATTATCTCTAAAGCGTATTATATATTAGCGTTCTAATTAATATAGCTATAAGGCGTGCTAAGAACGGCGTTAAAGAGTGATTCCCGCTAATAGGGATTTGCGGCTACTATATTAGGAGACGGCATACTATAATTTACGTTAAAAGCAATACTAGAGAAGAGAGTACCGCCGTTAATAAGGCTCCGCAGCGCTAATATAAGCGCGGTGTTGTTTTTCTCAATAAGTAAGTAGGGGATTAGTTAACTGCCGACTTAATTCTCTAAGACGTTTTAAGGCGTGTTTATTACTTTATAGCTCTGTAAGTATATTAGGAACTCCTACAAGTAGTATTTATATTAAATTTGGTACTTATTTAGCTTGTTAATAGTAGGTTTTTAAAGAGCATCTAGGCTCGCCTTAGATAGTCCGGGAGCTATAGTGGGCATTAATGCGAAATACATAGGCGTAACTAGCCAAATTATAGTAATGCCCGTATTAATCATTGCAGGGAGGGACTCTTAGAAAGTAGCAATCATATTATAGAATTAATCTACGTTAGAGCCGTTATTTAAGAAAGTTATATTAGCTACGGTAACAGTTACGGCTAGGTATACTTTAGTAGTTAATAACACTACGGCGCTATAGGTCCCTCTACTACCTCTATATAGCGCCTAGTATAAGTCTAAGTACTACTTAGGCGTTGCGGTTACTAGCTACTCTATACCTATTACTACTTCCCACTTAAGTACTTAGTTAGCTTTTAGGCCAAACTTAGAGGCGAGTAGACCATAGCTAGGTAGTTCCTACTAATAACTAAGACATCTTTTATATCCGCAAATTTGTAGGCTTTATAGACGGCAACGCCCGCACCTATCTTCATTGCCTTGCCCGTATAGTAGGAGCTATAGTAGTTAATAACCTCTATTACTTTAATATTATAAGTCTAGATAGTAATAGCGCTAGCACCTATTAACTTGCCGTTGTAGTTATAGCTAGTATTCTTAATAACCAGATAGATATTATACTGTTAGGTAAATATAATTGTCTTTTAGTAATTAGAGGCGTTAGAGGCATTTATTAAGTAGCTAATATAGTTACTAATAGTATAAGGAGCACTATTAGGCAGAAATAGGTTATAGCTATTATTAATAAAGTATTAAGCTATAATTAAACTGGGTGAGTTAATATGTGTCTTAGGGTAGAACTATATATTCTATAGAGTATCGCACTTCTAGACATTATAGGGCGTGAAGCTGTTATAATGGCAGGTAGCAGTAATTAGGATTATCGCAATTAGCTTTCCTCCTAAGGTACTATTAAAGGCCTTTTATTATGCTGGTATTGGCTAATAGGGATCACTAGGGAAGCAGTAGCATAACAATGCATACCGTGGCTTATGTTTGGGGAAAGGTGACGGAGATAAGGTACTGCTATATAGTGTTAAGGCATTTGCTGGAGAGAAAAGGAATAATGGGGGCAAAAGAGAGAGGATTTAAAAGAGGTAAGGAGCTATTAGCATAGTAATGGAAAAGAGTATCTACCTAGGTGTAATTGTGAGGCCTATAAGGGTAGCTTATATTAGGTAAATAGAAAAAGTCCATTATCTAACCTATAGGTAACGCTAGATGACGCATAGCCGAGATAGAAAAGGCTGTTAGAATAGTAAGACTATTTTATAAGGTACCACTACTAAGCTGTGGAAAGATTACTATATAAGCACTATTTATTCATACTATAGGGGCTAGCCGTCACCGTACAGCGAGATTCTAATATAGGTAAGTCTGAAAGCATAGAAGCATTCCAATTTCTAGGGAATATACTCATTGCATATTTTAGGGATAGTCTATAGGAGGCTTCTTTGAGTAGCAAGTATAATCTTTAAACTATTTACTGCGATTAAGCTATGGTTCCACTAAATATACTTTAACCTACTATAGCTATATATTGACTAATACTAACTATAACTATGCGTTAGCAGTTTCCAAATATTGTTTTTTTTTAGTGAAATGTGATATTGTTTACGGTTGCTTCTTGCTTATAGGCTAGTCCTTAAACCTAATTTCTCGTCCTTAGTGCGGGTCAATTGAGCTTGCCAGCTGGTTTTCCTAATATTTATAGTTATGCTATTGTAAAGGGCCTTAGACTATTTAGCAGATTTGGAGTACGATATACGCGGACGGCTTGTATACGCCTTTCCTCGCCAAAATATATTAAAATGCACCTTTATATACCACCTATAACTTAATAATTATACTAGCCATTTATAAAAAGAATATAAAAAGAAATATATTAATTAAATTTTATAGGACGTGTGTTAGACGAGTTTTACGCAAATTTATACTTGTTAAAAAGAGCCCTCTATATAAAGCTTTCTGAAATTCTCTAAGTGCATATCTAAAATGGGTTTGTTATGGTAGCGACGCTAATAGCAGGGCCTGCTAATTATCTCGGTACCTTTTAAACTGTGTTAGTAGCTATAGGAGGCACTTCTAAGCCGTTATATTACATTAATCTGGCTCGTACCGAAGTCCGCTAGTTTAATATACAACTAGGAGCTAAACCCTTTATATATTATTGCTGTAGGTTAATTAGTAAGGTAGCTAATTAGTTTATCTACGTTTAGACTCCGAAGCTCTCCCTGTTTATAAAACTAGAGTATAGTAAGAGCGGCCTTCTAATTCAAGAATAGGGTAGAGGAGTTAGCGCTATAAAGTTGTTTTATTAGTATAAATAATATAAAGCCCGTTTCCTATACTGCCTTTAGCATATATACTACTTCCTAGCTATTTAATTTATTATGCCTAGTAAATGCGGATAGGATTTAACAGTATAGATGATTATTTTCACCAGCCTTACGGTCTTAACTATAGTCCTGCGCTTTTGCGCTATATAAGTCTAGAGGAGAGGATTGCGCGTCGATAACTATTTTATCGTTGGTGTATTTATAAGACTTAAATCATTTAAAATAGGACGCCTGGAAATTATAACTTATATACTTATAGGTTTCTCTTATAGCCTTAAAAGGCACTAGCTGCTAAGGTAAGTACTCTAGAAAAGATAAAAT
This sequence comes from Cenococcum geophilum 1.58, assembly GCF_001692895.1. Lineage (NCBI taxonomy): Eukaryota > Fungi > Ascomycota > Dothideomycetes > Gloniales > Gloniaceae > Cenococcum > Cenococcum geophilum. The sequence continues at coordinate 105,732 of NW_027137654.1, forward strand.
ATTTTATAATCTCTAATATTGCTGCTATAACAGCAATTAATAATGGCCTTAGAGTATATACTAATATATTAACTCTATATTAAGCGTTGGTATAGCTTAAGGTATATAGGCTCTTTTACTACCCCTAACTAAGCCCTTGTTAAAACGCAGCTTATAAAATTATAGCTGCTATTATTATTGGGTATAACTTAGATATTAGCTATAGTGCTCTATAAGCTTGCTATTCTCTAGCTATATACCTAGATCTTTATAATATAAAGTTTTAAGCTCGCCGTTTATATCGTAATGGCCATAACGGCTTGTTACGCCCTAACTTTCATTCTGATTTTCTTTACTTACTGCGTGCCCTTATCTGCCTCCTAAGATCCAGATCTGGTTATATAGATAACAAAATGTTAACCTATCTTAAGACAGGAATACGCTTCCGTTGCGATTAATATAGCACTAGACTTAACTATAGTCATCCTCCCTATTCCTATTATATGGGGTTTATAAATTCTAATTAGAAAGAAGATCTTTATAAGCTGTATATTTAGTCTTAGTTTAATATATATACCCTACCTAAATAATTTTTATATAATTTAACTAACTCTATCTACCTTAGTATTATATATATAATGGCCTAGCAGATTTAATCTATAGTGGCATTAACTACAGATTTGGACTAGAACTATACTTTATATATTACTGCACTCCAGAGCCATCTAGAGCTTTAGCTTAGCATTATTACCGCCAATCTCCTAATACTAGCTCCCCTATTTAATAAGTTTATTAAGCCTACTATAAAAAGTTACTTAGGCTTATAAGACTCTAAGCAGCCTTTAGCTAGTAGTAAATATGTTAAAACTTTTAGTAGCGGAGACCTAACTAAATAGGATAAGTTTAATTGCCTTAATAATAATTCCCTAGATTACCCTAGAGAGCCAATTAAGAGATAGAATTTTAGTAAAGTTAAAACCTATATACCGCTAAACCAGTGCGCTAGCCCCTTTGCCATTTCAATACAGCGCGATTTTAAAGTTGGCGTTAAAGTATTTAACTAACTATAAAAAGAGGCAATATAAGTACACAGCCCGGTATAATAACACAGCGTTTATCTATAGTTGATATAACGATAAGTAAGGGGTGTTTTATATATAGGCTTATGCAAGATTAAACAAACGGCTACGCCTTCCTTACTTAGCTGATTTTATTTGCGTATAAAATTTCGTGTCTAGAATAGCATTCTGCACGGCCTCGGTTTTCATTAATAGCCGCTTAAGAACGCTTAAGCTTTCCTTATATTATACCCAATTATATAGAAATTATAATAGGATTTTCATTTCTTATATGTTCCTAGATAATTGGCTAAAGTAGCTAAAAAGACAGCCGAAATAGTGCCTGATTGGCTTAAGATCTAATAAGCGGCGAGCTAATCTTGCGGAAGTAAAGTAAAAGCGCGCAGCAGGGAATATAAAGATGTGACGACGGGGAAATTCTTATTTTTATTTTAAAATTAGACGTAACTAGCATAAAAAGGTGTATTTTAGTATTTTTTTTATAAGGAAAAGCGTGCGTGTACGAGGTGTTCCGCGACAACGGGGATAAGTAGTGGCTTAGGCCTTAAGCCGTGCAAGTCCGTGGCTAGGATTAAAGTCCGCCGCTTAACCTAAACCGGCTTAGAAATGGTGTTGGCTGCGCCTTTCCTGGGGTCTCTACGGTTTTTCACTTTTAGTATCGTAAGATCTGCGGCGAGGACAGACCATACACTCACTCTTATTACCCTGCGTATTTATTATTATCTATGGCCCACCTTACTCCTCGCTTTTCTTTATCTTCCTTTCTCCTTTAACCTCTTTTATACCTAGCTTCATTCCCACTTCTCTTACTCCCTCTAATACTCTTCTAATTGACAATATAAATCCTCCATTCCTATTACTAACGCCAACTTAGTACAACGATATCTATCCTACTATTAACCCCACTAACTCTAACCTTAGCCATGCTGGCTAAACTATTATTATTACCGGTGCTGTAAGTCTACTATCCGTGCTAGAAGATTTTTAATTTAAGTCATTAAGCGTGTTCTAATAGTGCTAGAAATAGGGTAGTAGTATTAGCCGCGAGATAGCTATAATATTTGCTACTTTGGGAGCTAAGTATGTTATTTTTATAGGCTAAATAGAATTAACGCTCCTTAAGACCTAAAAGTTAATCCTAAGTAGAACTATAATATACTCTGTTTTTATAGGCTCCGTAACTAATAAGGAAACTATAGAGAAGATTACTAAGGCTATTAGAATTTAGGACGTGTTAGTCCTTAACGCCGGCTATATCTCTACCCTAGCTTTAATCTCTAAAGCTCCTCTTAATAACTACTAAAAGAACTATAAGGTATATTTTATACTATAGAATTAATTTAGTAACAATCGCTAATTTATATAGATAAATGTTAAATTAATTATTATCCTAGCTAAAGCCTTCTTCCTTACAGCCAACCCCATATATGTAGCCGTATTAGCTATTTCTGCTAGTGTAATTACCCTTCCAACTAAGTAAGTCATTAGCCTCTTAGGGTACTTATACTTCAAGCTAGCTTAAATTAAAACCCTTAAATTCCTCGCGGCTAAAAACCCTAATATATTCTTCTCCAGCGTCTATTTAGAAATAATTAAGACTGAGATCTTCCTAAAGTTAGGTGTAATACCTAATATACTACCTATAGATATAGGTTAGTATATATCTTGTAAATAAATAGTAAACTAGCTAAGTAATGCTAATTCGTCTTTGTAGCCAAGCTCCTAGCTTATTTTATAGTGTGGGCGTCGCAGCCTAAGGTATAATTCTCAAACGGAAGGTTTATATAGGCAAATTAGGATATTAAGGAACTTAAGGCTAAGGCGTAGGAGATTGAGCCAACTAACTAGATAATAATTGGCTATAAAGGATGGCCGTTTCTATATATATAACAGCTAAGTAGTTAGGAGGCATATATATTATATATATAATAATAAGATAAGCTAAGTAAAGTAAGTAGTTTAGAGTTAATAATAAGCATACTAAGCTAGCTTTAGACCGTATGTAAAGCTATATAAATGCTATATAGTAGTAAAAGTGGAAGTGTAAGGTTATTAACATAGTCTGTAGTCTTGTGTAAGGTAATTATATTAACCTATATATAGTTTTGCGCACGGCCTTCTAGCTTACTTACTTATTAGGTATAATAATATTTAAATTAGTAGGGATTACCTGGATATATAAGATAATTATAATGGCTTTAATTATAGAAATAAAATAGAAATAAAGATGGTTCTTCCTCTAGTTATAGACTTAAGATATATATTTTTTTGCACGCAGAATATGGAACTATAAAGCCTACTGTTTAGTATCTTCCAACCCCACTAACTGAGAGATTAGATATTACTTTATTATACTAATACGGAGATAACCATTTGGGCTAATATAAGGGTATTAAAAGTTATACCTTGTGCAAATCAGGCCTAGGCCGAGGCGGTATTCTTAGTAAGTAAGATTCTTAAAGTAATTAAAGTGCTTATACTAATAGATAAGCAATAACTGCTAGCTATGGAGCCTATTGGTTTAGAGATGCTAGGATAGTACGCCTTGCTATTATATAGAAATATACTACTAAGATATATATACTATTTATAGGTGCTAATTCCGTTAATTGAAAATAAGTACCTATTTATATAATATACCTCCTAAAAGATATTTAAAGCACTATATATAGTTACTACGGAGCCTTAATAGTGATACGGGATATAGTAGACTACTATATTAGTTTTATATATAATTTATTATATATAACGGCAGTGCCAATTATTAGTAGCCTATACGCGGAAATTAATACTATCTTTAAAGCCTAAGCCATCTAAACTTCTTATATTAGCAGCCGCTAGGGGTAGTATGGGGGTATATAACCTAACTTATATAAGTCTACCGCCTCTATAAGGAGCTACTAACCCTTATATATCACTTAACGTACTTTAGCGGCTATATATAATACTACAGACTTTGTTTTTATAGTCTATAGGATCTAAAAGTTGTCCTATAATAGTAACTTACCAGGTTTAAAGATTTACTTTATCTATTAAATAATAACTACTAATTATTCTTTGTTTGGGGTTTATAAACTAGGACTTAAATTATATAAAGGAATAGGGTAGAGGATAACTAATTCTATGTCTTTAACTTAGAGTATTATAATTTATCCGCTTTAATTCTCCTACTAACGTTATATAATGGCTATATATCGTAGCTTTTATATAGAGTATATAACTTCCTTATATATACAAACTCTATAGTTAGTCTTACCGCCGCAAAAAATATAAGCAATAGGTAAAGAGCTTGGCTCTATACCTACTAAAGATACCTATAGCTTTTTAGTATGGTTTAAGAAGTCTCTTTATAGCCTCTAGCTCTTTATAAAAGACGATATCTTAACCTTTGTCATCCTAAACACTATCTTTAGCATCTACGGTGCCCTTACCGGCTCCTGCCTTATCACCTATAATAGCACCTTCACCTTAGTATTGCTCCGCATCCCTTATATCCTCCTTTTTAACTAGTTTAACCTCCTTATCTTTAACCTTACGAACCAGCGCCTCCTTAAGTCCGCCTAAGAAGACACCCTTAATAAACCCTAGCGGCCCGTCTTAAGCAGACGTATAATATCTACCTAGGTGCGTAAATAGATGCTCCTTATAATCCCGCTCGTGCTTACCTTTAACCACTTCGCTATGTATATCAGCACTAAGACGGCCCTGCTATACACGCTGACGTAGCTGTATAATGACCTTAAGGGCGGCGACGAGGGCTGGTTCCTACGCAACGCCATTATTGCCGCCGCCTTCGGCTTGTATAACCTTGGGTTACTAAAAATCGCCGCGGCCACCGGCGCCGCGTTAAACGTTATAGTCGCTAGCTACGCTTAGATTGCAATTATCAGCGGCGTTATCCTAATAATAATGTATATATAGGACTTAAAAGACGTTGCGGGCGATAAGGCCTGTAGCTATAAGACGGCCCTGCTGGTTATAGGGGACCTCCTAATGCGGTAGACGCTAGCGATTCCTATACCGGTGTAGACGGCGTACTGCGCGTATTTCTGGAGTCTGGGATAGCTAATTACTATGCTGGCGGCGGTATTAGGAGCGTACGTTATATGGCGCTGCTTATACGTAAAGGGAAAGAAGGCGGATTAGAAGACGTGGCAGTTATAGTGCTTATAGACTGCCGTGCTATATATAATGCTATTAGTGCGGTAAGGTAGTGATAATAATTATAAAGAGGGAGAAGTAATTTAGCTTAAGAAAGGGGTAAGTATGTACTTTTAGTAAAGGGAGGCTGAATAATGCCTTAAGGCGTAAGGAGTTCTGTATAGTTTGGGTTATTAACGCACTACGTGTTTTCTTTAGTTATTAATTTCTACCGCTAGTGGAGTATATAGACATGCCGCTTTTCTATTAGACTAGTTACGATATTTGGGCAATTGTTGCCCTTTGTAATGCTACTTAGAAGAACTTATATTAGCATAATATATATAACCTTTAGAATATTCAAAGTCTTACCTTTATCTTTATTCACCGTAACTTTAGCTAAAGAATGTTTAGTCTGTAAGTAGGCCCTCTCTTATTACCTTATGCACTACCGACAGAGGCGTACTCTAAAATGCTATTTATATATTCCTTTTATGCAAGTTGGGTTCTAGATAAGCCTCCGAATTACTTTAGGGCTACATTTACGGGGGGGCTTATGCGGAATCTTTATAAAGCGAATGCTTTCTCAGGAGGCCTTAGCAGCTACTGGTTGCCGTCTTAGGCCTAACTTTTTGCGCCTATATCTTGGCCTACAATACTAAAGCTAAATGAAGGCTTATATAGAGGACGCCTTTTAATAGAGACTGAGATGTACTTTAATTTTGTAGTACCCTCCTATCGACCTAAATTGGACTTCCTTACTACTATTGTACTACTATCTAACGACCTAGATTGTCTATATGAGCTTTCTCTTAGGCGTCTCTTAACTTATAACTAATATCTTATTAAATGTCTTATTACCTATTTCTATTACTAATTACTAACTAACTAACGACTATATTGTTGGTTTATTTATTACCTACCGTAGTATCTACCCTACGCGTTAATGTCGGCGCCCTTATTAACTAGTAGCCTTACGACTTGCTTTTGGCCTCTTTCTAAAGCCGCCTGGAGTGCGTTGCTATAGTCTTTACTCTGCGCGTTAACGTCGGCGCCCTTGTCTAGCAGCAGCACCGCTATTTTATAATGTCCATGTCTTGCCGCGAGGTGTAATGGAGTTTGGCTGTTACTGTCCCTCTTTTCTAAAGCAATCGCTATTTCTTGTACTTAACTTGGGATTATGGCCGCTAATATAATTAATAACCTAAATCGTGCCGTAAGATGTAATCCTGTAGTGCTCTTAGGATATTTTTAGCTATAATTCCGATACCTATAATTCGGAACTAAAAATACCTAGATAGCGTACAAAACTAACTTGCCTTAAAATAGAAATAAGTAGGCTAGCTTATATACCTTGCCTTTAACCGTTATTACATGCTCTCCCTAGTACTTCGCAGTATAGTCTAGGAATTTGCTTCCCCGAAGCCTCTCTTTAAACTTTTTACTAGAGGAACAGCTACCACTTTTAAATACGCCGAACGATAAGTAGGTGAGATATGTTAAGGTAATATGCAGCTAAGTATCTAGATTCTATGTATCTCTGATACGCTTAAAGTATTCTTATATAGTGTAGTGTATAAGACGGATAACAGCGCTTTCTTAATCGATAATAATAAGGCCAGTGTATATGGACACCAGGTTATCGACGTTGGGTATATTCTCCGGGTTAAGCTCCGCCTCCTCCGGCTTTACTGCTAAAGCACAGCATATCTTAGCCGTGGTGAGCGGCCTCTTTATAAACGTAATCTACGATAGGACTTTCTTAGCTAGTTTATAATCACCGCCTAGCTAGCCTTTAATTCTCTAAAGAGTGTCTCTATACGCGTTATTGAGCGCGGCTAAGCCTTTTAAGAGTCCTGCTAAAGTCGACTTAACCTTCTTTGGCTTTCTCTTATCTAATAGTAAATCCGTATATAAGCGAGCGAGAAGAAACCTTGGTACGTGTAAGTCTATATCGCTTTACCAAGCTAAATAAGAGGTATATATACCGCCTACCGCCTCTATAATCTTGTTTTACACCATATTCTATAGCGCAGAGTCGCGCTAAATATATTTAGGCAGTTGATACGTTTAGCTAACTATGAAGCGCTTTACGTCCTCCTTACTTGCTTGCACTTCCAGCCTTAGTGCTTCCCTAAACTCATCTACGATTTCCGGTATAAAACGCGAGGTAGCTATAAGACGAATGTCTTGTCTGGCCTGTAACTTTTAAAGTCTAGCTAGAAACTGACGCCGAGCACCGTTAGTGTCTTAATATTTATCTAAAGCATTAATTATAATATAGATAGTAGGGTAATGTATAAGCATATCTTGCAGTGCGCTAGAGATCTTGTTAAGCGATGGCCGAGTTCCTTAGCTAGTATGTTGCTGATGCAATTGTTCTATAGGCTCTATGATTGATGGCTGAGCCTGCACTAACTGCTTAAGGATGGCTGCTAGTATACTAGAAGCATCCTGCTTCTTCTAAGCTTTATAGTTGTAGTATATATATATAACTCTATGTGAGCTATTCTGTACTGACTTTAATAGGTAATTAATTGCGATGGCCGCTATTATGGTCTTGCCGGCTTCTGGGATTTCTAGGCAGAAAAGAGTTGCCTTAGCTTTGCTAAGCCACTTTACTACCTTATCCGCGTTTAGAAACTATTGGCCTGTTCCTTCCTATCTGTGCTTTATAATGTTGGATTGTTAAGCTAGGTAATCTATAGGCGATATTTATTCTAGAAGCCTATAGTGCTTTGCGTTGTCTACGTGTATCTAAATGGAGTTAATGTTGTCTTTAATGGCTTGAGTGTCGTCTTTAATAGCTTAGGAGAGTTTGCTTGTTGTATATATAAGCAGTATCGCCCTGCAGTGCTAGTATGCCGCTTATAAGTGGTCTATTTATAACGCGATCTCTATTAGCAACTTTAAACACTCCATTTAATCTAATATGCTAATAACCTGCTCCTTCTTAAACTTCTATACTAGCGCTTTACTAACCCTCTTTAGTTGACCTCTATATGTTATCTTCGTCTATAGCGTTTCTAGCGCTTGCTTAAACTGGTTAAGCGGCCCGTTCTCGACTGTAAGGGCTTAGACGGCGGTATACCATAGTGGCTCTACACTTCCCTCCTTGAGGTAGAACCTTAGATTAAGAAGGAGACTGTGTAGGTTTAAGGCCTTAATAGCGCACTTTGTGCGCTCTTTTAAGGCATCTCTAACGTTGGTTAAATACCTAACGACCTTGCTTGAGAGCTGAAGAATAGCTATAATACTAGCTGTGGTACTAAGCGGGTCTATATTGGGACGAAGTTGATATAGACGGCAGATGCATATAGAAGAGCAGTAGGGGGAGAGGACGGTGGCATTGTGTAGGTAGAAGAGCTGAAGGGAGAGCGTCCTAGGCCGAGGGGTCGCAGCAAGGCTGAATAGCTGCATGCGATGCACCTTATCGATAAGGCTAATAGTCGCGTCTTTATATTGTAGGCGACGTCTCGATTAAGTTTCTGGAGCTAGGTATATCTCTGCATAGCTAGAGCGACCCTTAAGTCGATTAAATGTTGGGTTGCTGTTTTGGAGCTAGACTAAAGAAGAAAAGCGTAGGTTAAGCGCTGTAGATTTCTAAAAATACTTGTGAGCAAGCGACGTGTCATTTGATCGCGCTTAGCTCGGGGCTCCTCTACTTACGCGTCACCACTATCGTAGAATGGATAGTGCATCAGTTGTACTGTTGGGAGGTTTTGATCCTACTGAAAGTAGAACGTATGCTGCCTTGTTAAAGTCTAGTAAGATCCCTTACACTACCCTATGGCACCGCGTATACGGACGACCCTCGATACAGGACAAGGCGAAAGACTAACAGTACCTCACACCGCCCGAAGAGGAAGCTCTAGTTAGGTGCTTGCTACGTATAGCTAATAACGGATTCCCAATCCCGATTAAGTATCTACGCTTACTAGCCTTCGTCATTGCGTGCTAGCGCACCTCTATCTTCCAAGCTCCTGCGGCGAATGCGACGATCCGCCCTCCTGGCAAGAACTGGCCTTATGCCTTCTATAAACGCCATCCTGAGCTTAAGGCGAAGAGGGTTAAGGCGCTGGATTGGGATCGGCACGAATATGCGGATCGTTGGGGCCCGCTAACGAAAATTTTGACCCGATTTTATAACTAATAAGCCGATTAATTAACCTAAAGCTTTAATTCAGAGCCTTATTATAGAGTTTAATTAATATATATATAGATGAGGTTTTCTAGGGGGTGACCCCCCTGGACCCCCCCTATATAGAGCTTTTACTTAATTTAGAAGTAGTAGTAAGGCTAAGGCGCCTTAGTTACCGCTAGGTAGCTTATATAGAGCTTTAGTAAAGCCTCGTATAGAGCTTTATGTAGAGCTACGTGTAGAGCTACGTGTAGGCGTGTAGACGTATAGGTATATAGATATATAGATGTGTAGACGTGTAGATGTGCAGACGTGCAGACGTTTGTACTGGCGATTAATTGTAGAGACGTTTGTAGAGACGATTGTATGGGTAATTGTATAGATGTTTGATTAATCGTTCGTATAGGCGTTCGATTGATTGATTGTATGGGTGTTTAATCGTATAGGCGTTTGTATGGACACTCGTATGGGCGTTTATATGGGCGTTTGTACGGGCGATTATGTAGACGTCCGTAGAGCCGTTTATAGAGCCTTCCTAGTATTATTAGTGCTGCGTTAGTAGAGCTTTAGAGCTCCGTATTAAAGAGCTTTGAGTAGAGCTTCGACCTTAAGGGGGAGACCCCCTTGGACCCCCCCCCTGTGTACTGCGTGCTCTATTTACTGCGTGGGCAGAGCTCTTGCGGAAGCTTTGGTAGAATGTTTGGTAGAGCTTTTGGTAGAGCTTTCGCAGAGCTTCGTGTAGAGCTTTGTGTAAAGCTTTGTATAGAGCTGCTATAGAGCTATATGCAGGCGTGCAGACATTCGTACGGGTGATTAATCGTAGAGACGCTTATCGAGACGATCGTATAGGCAATTATATAGACGTTTGATTGATCATATAGACGTTTAATTGATCGATTGTATAGGCGTTTGTACGGGCGATCGTGTAGATGTTTATAGAGCTATTTATAGAGCCGTTTGTAGAGACGATCGTATGGTGATTAATTGTATGGGCGTTCGTATGGCCAATTGTAGAACCTTCTAGTATATTAGTACTGCGTGTTAATAGAGCTTTAGAGCTCCGTATTAGGCTTTAAGTGGAGCTCCGAGTAGAACTTTGAGGTCAAGGGGGAGACCCCCTTGGACCCCCCCTGCGCACTATATGCTCTATTTACTACGTAGGCAGAGCTCTTGCAGAGGCTTTGGTAGAGGCTTGGTAGAGCTTTAGGTAGAGCTTTTAGTAGAGCTTTTGTAGAGCTTCGTACAGAGGTTCGTGCAGAGCTTTTGTAGAGCTTTGGTAGAGCTCCATGTAGAGCTTTGATAGGGCTTTGAGTAGAGCTTTGATAGAGCTTTGAGAAGAGTTTAATAGGCCTTTGAGTAGAGCTTCGAGCAGAGCTTTGTATAGGCGTTCGTGCAGGCGTTCGTATAGGCGTTTGTGCAGGCGTTCGTGCAGGCGTTCGGGTAGGCGTTCGTACAGACATTTGTAGAGACAATCGTACAGACATTCGTACGGACGATTGTATGGGTAATTGTAGACGTTCGTAGAGACGTTCGTAGAGACGTTTATAGACGCTCGTAGAGACGTTTATATGGGCGTCTGATTAATTGTATGGTCGATTGATCGATTGATTGTATGGGTGTTCGTCGGGTGATCGTGTAGACGTTTGTAGAGCCGTTTATAGAGCCGTTTGTACGGACGATCGTACGGGCAATCGTAGAGCCGTCGTAGAGGTGTTTGTAGAGACGTTCGTAGAGACGATTGTGAGACTTCCTAGTATATTAGTGCTGCGTGTTAGTAGAGCTTTGGAGCTTAGTAGAGCTTTGGAGCTCCGTATAGGGCTTTGAGCAGAGCTTTAAGGGGAGACCCCCTTGGACCCCCTGCGTACTGCGTGCTCTATTTCACTGCGTGGTCAGTACACTGGGTGGGCAGAAGTGTTGCAAAGCCTTTGGTAGAGCTTTTGTAGAGCTTTTGTAGAGCTTTTGTAGAGCTTCGTGCAGAGCTTCGTGTAGAGCTTCGTGTAGAGCTTCGTGCAGAGCTTCGTGTAGAGCTCGTGCAGAGCTTTTGTAGAGCTTTTGCAGAGCTTCGTGTAGAGCTTCGTGCAGAGCTTCGTGCAGAGCTTCGTGCAGAGCTTCGTGCAGAGCTTCGTGCAGAGCTTTGTGCAGAGCTTCGTGTAGAGCTTATGCAGAGCTTTTGCAGAGCTTTTGCAGAGCTTTAGTAGAGTTCATTGTTTTAAAGTTTGTTACGTGAATTCTGCCACAACTTACCGCGCGCAAGTTTTTTTTCTAACCAGTTAGAAGCAGGCTTGGCGGAGTTTAAAATCTAGGACCCGAAAGTAATAGACCACTTGTACCTCAGGTCAATAAGAACATTTACGGCAAGATACGACATTGGTTTAACATTATTGGTGAGGAATTAGATAGAGTGAGTGTTCACGGCTCGGCTGAGCGGCCGCTGAGTCGCTGAGCTGTATGTGACACATACAACCCCCGTTGACATTCGCGAATGTTCACGGCCGAGCCTGTAGCTAAGCGGGCTTACAGCTCGGCAAGGTCACGGAAAAACTCGGCAAGGTCACAAAGTTCAACAGGGTCAGAACCTTTCTGACTATGCTCAGCTTCTAACCCTACTAAGTTTCTGCATATGTAGCGCATATACAAAATAAATTTAATTTTTAATAAAATTTCATAGTACTTAATAATTGACGGTATATAATAAATCGTAAATATTAAATAACGCGTGGCTTATATATGCGGGGCATATACACACCACTAGCTACCGTATAAAGTAAGCGAGCTAAGTCATTAAAATATGGACTATGCATACGCGTCGCATATCCATAACAATAGCGGTCGTACTAGAACTTCTCTATAACACCGCAGTATACGCCACGTATATACTATATAGCCTATACATAAGCGCTGCATATGCTAATATCTGGCTAGGGCAACATTAATATCTTAATTTTACTTTGGTATATGCTTAGCCTACACTTACTATAAGCCTTATAATTATAGACTTTAACAATCTATAGGTAGCTAGTGCCACTAACCCTAGCGCCTTTAGGTACTACTATAGTAAGTATATACTTTATATATACCTAGAAGAAGTATATATTAATAGAAGTATATAGGCCTAATCCCTAACCCTAACCCTAACTAGGTAATACTAGGTTAGTTATAGAGAACGCGTATATAAAGTATATACTTACAGTAGATAAAGCACGCGCTGCCACAGTAGTAGTAGGTAGAAGGCGTACGTAAATTTAGAGCCGTATACCCATAGTATATGCTAACCTTATATAGCCCTAGCTGTAACTATCCAAGACAACGCAAATAAGTGCCAGAAAGGCTCTATATAAAGAGTGCGCATATACTAAGTATAAACTAGATCCACCTAACCCTACCTCCGCACTATCTACTATTAACTCTATAGTATAGATTACATATCCACACCTTATATATAGCATATGCTGATAACAAACATAGCTGCGATATTACAGTAAATAGCACATAAATATGCGGCTAGGTCTTTACGGCCTAGCTTAGCGTATATTCCGCATATATATAGTATCTACGTCCCACTAATAGAGTTATAGTACCGCCGCTATATCCGTAACGAGCACAGCGGTGCCTATATATATTACTATATAGTTTACTAAAGGTATATACTTACTATATATAGTAACTAACCCTCCCACTACTAATATATTAGCTACGGAGTTAATTGCGGGGGAGAAGTATATGCCTAGTATATGCTATATATATATAACGCTAATATAACATAGCGCCCTAAAGCGTTTCGTTCTCTCTGGTGGCTAGCGGGATACTAGGTACCTGTATAAGCCTAGGTAGGTTATATACATACACTATATATACAGTACTAATACCACACATAGCCGTGGCCCTTTAGGGTTAAGAATTTTAGAGTATATAGATACCTGCACTTTAATCACGTATACTTACTCTATACTTAGTATATATCTAGCCTAAGCTAACTAGATATAGTGCTTAAGACTAAGGGTTTACCACCTAATTTAGCAGGCAATTCTATTACAAGATAAGAGCACTAGTGTCGCTTCTACATATACGCACTATACCCTAATATATCTATCTATCTATCTATATATATACTTATTCCCCCTAAGTTTAATTTCAGACCTAAGGGTGCTTGTAGGCCTAATAGTAGCATATGCGAGGAATAAGCATAGCTACTACTAGGACTACTGCCCAATTTAGAAATAAACACTCATCTTTATATCTAGGAGACTAGCAAAGTCCGACTATATATAGGCCCTATATATATATTACCAAAACCACCACTTAGTTATATTGCTAGCTTATACACGTATACACTTCGTATATATAAACCCCTATTATCTTTTACTAACCATAGGTTAACGCGTGCTTATACTAGGCATATACTAATAAGAGAGAAATAGCGCGTTGGCCTATCCACTCCCTCTACCAGCTTAAAACGTAGGGTTAGTATTTCACCTGTATATATTTAGCATACGCTAATAAGATATATAGCGCGGCCCAACCCCGCTAGGTAACCGCGAGGAGTCCCCCTTACTATCCACCCGCCGCTAAAGGGGTAAGCTTATCTTGCACATACCCTATATATACACAGCTAATGTTTAGCACCAGCAAGCAAAAAGCCAACGGCCCATCATGGTAGAGGTGAGAGCTCTAGTAAGTTTGGTTCCTTCTATTATATATGTTATACTTATGCTCTGTATAAGCTACAGGCGGAACCCGCTACTTAACTCGCCTTTACCGCGTAAGTCCTAAGCTATAAGTCCTAGCATATACTAGGCCTACACGCTGCGTATATAGCATATAGTATATATTATGCACAGTTAAAGTTTTATTAAGGTTTATTTAGTAAATAGGCTAGGTATATACCCAATATAGGGCATAGGGCGATAGGCCTATATTAATTAATTCTTTATTTATTATAGAACTCTATATAATACTTTCTATATATATACTATGCATATACGCCCTATATGCTAACATTATACTCCTATACCTACTTCTTAAGCTCTACTAGTTCTTTTGCTTTATTATATACGTCTTTAGCTTATTTTAATTTATTAATTCGTTACTCTATATTTTTTACACGTAGTATATATGCCTCCTTTTCTAGCTCCTCCGTAGATAGGTAAGACCTATACCTCTTACCCGTAGTCTAGGGTGTTTAACTTCGCGATAGTAGTAGTAGTATCTCCGCTATATATACGGTGGATACGCGTAATATATCTAATACTAATACAATATCGTTATTTACTATACTTATCTGCGAGATAATCTAGCTACTAGATATAGTAGGCTTAGGGGTATTAAATAGATCCAAGGATTCTAAGGAAGATTTAGGCTAGGATTTCTAGCTTACCGCTCAGCTAATTTCTACTATTTCTGCGCTGCTTAAGCTTAGTATATACTTTATATATGCTTTATATATACATACATTATTTCTATAGCTATACTGCTATCCGCTTTAAGTTACTCTAATTTTTCTATATATTATCTATTCCCGTCTCTTTATATAGCTCTTATAGATTAAACATTTCTTATATATAAAGTTTAAGCCTATACTAAAATATTAAAATATATAGAGCATATATAGAGCATATACCGTTACTGTAGTACTACGGTAAGCACGCATAACTTTCGACCGGTAAAGTTATTATCTTAAAAGTAACTACTTTCACTAATTCTAGTATGCTTCCGTATATACGCCTACCACTTATAAGGAACCTTTAACTTTTCCTTTATAAGCCTGGCTAGTATCTATAGTTTCTTCTTATTATTTATTTAAGATGTAAGCTCCAGATACAGTATGTATATACTTTATATACGCGCTATTAGTTTCTACTCTGTCTCCGCTTCCTATATCTGCTTTATAATATATCTTGCTTTATAAGTTTAAAAGCGCTTCATAAAGTTTCGTTTAATATATACTAGGCAAAATACAAGCATATACTAAAGATGTTCGTCCCATTTATAAAATAAGTTAATTGTATATAGGTAATCTCTAAAGCCTATATATTATAAGTATATACTTAGTATATACAGAGTATATACAGAGCGTATACTTACTACTAGCTTATTTCTTATATATATCAACTATAGTAGTGCGAAGTCTAGTTCCGTAAATATGTGCAAATTATATAGATAATCGAGCAGTATTACCTAATACCTTAAATACTAGCTAAAATATCTTTGCGTATATAGCATGTATTTCTAGGTTAAGAAAGGCGTATACCCATACCTTAATTCCTATAAGTGTTTAGCTTATGTATAGTATATATATAGCATAGGGTATGCATACGTTTAGAATTCTTGTCCTATCCTGCAATTAAGAATAGATTCATTTTACCTTAAACCATTTTAAATAATAGGTTTATTTCAATACATATTACGCGTTAAAATGCTTTAGCTTATATATACGTACAATATATAATAAGGAAATACTTATTATTAAAGTTATAAATTGCCCGAATCCATTACTTAGTGTTCTCTTTATATTAATTAATAGAGAACTCACGTAGTACACCTACTACGCTTAGCCTCTATATATACTTAGTGTGTATCTAACCTATACTTACCTATATATACCGTCCCCTCTAGGAATTATAGTATCCTTTCCTTCCAAATTAGAGCAGTAATTCGATCCTTAATATTAAGACTACTATATATAGCACGTAGTGTCTGCGTTCTATACTTCCTATATAAAATATAGTACTGCGGCGATAGGATAAATCGACCTATATAATAGTAAGTAGTTTTATTTATATATACTATATATATACGGAGTATACATATAGTAAGGCTTAGGACATCCACCTACTTTATTGCTTTAACTATATTATTAGCAAGGTCAATTAGTAGCTTTATTAAATATAGTAGATAATATATATAAGAATTTCGTGTAATAAGGCAAATATAAGGATACCGTACCATATTAATAGGAATATAGCAGTCTAACTATGCACTATATATTCGGCCCACTACCCTACCTTAGCCTTGCGGGTGATTAAATCCTATATTAGCTTAGCATATATATAGCGTATGTATAATATATACATTACATACTATAATATTTTCGCTTTAACGTTATATGTCCAATATAGGTATATTCTTATTTAACTTCCTAAACTCTATGTTTAATAAGTAACTAAAGGTATTAAATATCTACCCGGGCAGTTATCGATAATAAAGGCCAGGCAGTATACTATAGTTTAGTATTACTACTGCTAAAACAACCGATAAACTCTACCTATATATAATAAGCATATATTGCGCATACGCCGGACATATACGTACTCCATGCCGAAAAAACATTGTTAGTCTACTTTTACTATATATATGTTTTTGTGTACTAGGGTAGATATACTACCACTATAATTATAGAATACTGTAGTAGTAGCTATATATTATAAGTATACACCTAATATATATAGATAATGCTTACTTCTCTATACTTTACTTAAGTATTTTATTAATCTCTACTGCCTAGTATAGACAACTACTACGCTTTTGGAGGTCATTAATTAATTTAAGCTTAACCCTATTATATACTAAGTATATACGGAGCATATCCTTATAGGCGTACTCGTAGTATCTAATACCGCTACATTTAAACGCTTAGTAGAATACTTTTTTACTCTCCCAATTATTTTTACTAAGAAGCTATAGTTATATAATTCTAGGGCTACCAGTTTAATAGAATAAGAATTAAATCTGCTAGATATATAAATATAGCATATGCTTTATATATGTATTACTTACCTTTAATATATACCAATTAATAACCTTATATACTTTTTTTTTATCTGCATCTATAGACAGCAGAGGTATTGCTTTATAAATAAAGTGTGCAATTCCTTCTTTCCTAGTTGCTAGATATTCTGGCATTATAATATAGTCTATTACCTCTTAGACGATAACTTAATGCTTACTATTAGAGCTAATAAGTACTCTATAATCTTAAAGTATTCCCTAGCTATTCTAAGTATATGCATAGCTTATATATAAAGTCGGATATAGTTTATCTTAGAGAGACCCATATAAAATGGAAGCCGTTATTATATACTATCTTAACCCTTACCCTCCTTATCCTCCTCCTTACCCTCTTTATCTTTAATACCCTCTCCGCTAATTATATTATCTTAAGAACTATCGTCTTTATATTTAATGTTAGGTAAGCTCTAGAATGCCTATGTATACTTAGCATATGCGTAGTATATAGTTGTGCATACTAACTAATAGGCCGTTTAACTATCCTGCTATACTCTCGTTTACTTTAGTATAGTTTTTACTTATTATTTATATACTGTGATACGCGTAAATATATATATATATATATGTGTGTATATATATATATGTATGTCCTATGTACCTGCGTATGCGTAGCATATGCCCTGGATATTTTGGTTTATGCGGTCGCTTAAGTTAAATGTAGCTACTAATGCGTGTTCTGTATGGGTAAAAGTGTGACCCTGCCGACCTTTTTCCGGCGCTCCATCGGTGACCCCGTTCAGCTTTCGCTGACCCCATCGGTGACCCTGTTCAACTTTTCCGTGACCCTGCTCAGCTGCACCCCGCGTCTCGCTGTTGCAACTCAGGTGGCCTTCACGTGACAATCGGACGATATAGATTCACATAATTGATCACGCGATGTATATTGACAATAGCTATTCACGTCGTCGTCGTCGTCGTCGTCGTCGTCTTCTTCTTCAAGCAACAGCACCACCATCACCACTATCACCATCACTGCTGCTGCTGCTACTGCATCGTCTGCTCCTGCTCCTGCTGCCGCCGCCGCTCCTGCTTCTGCTGCCGCCGCTGCTCCTGCTCCTCCACCACCACCACCATCACTGCCCCCGCCGCTGCCGCCGCCATATCCGCGCCCGGCCGCCGTTACTCCTCCGTGCCCCCCCCCGCGCAGGGTTGCGCTGCCTCCGCGTGGGACTTCGGTCCCAGCAGATGAGCATGCTGGTAAGCATTAGTACTATAAAAGAATTTTAAGAATTTGAGATACTAATATATAAATAGCTGCTGCTGCTGCCGCTGCCGCCAGGCCCCTCCCCGCTCCCACCACCGCCGCTGCCGCCGCTGCTGCCGCCGCTGCTGCCGCCGCCGCTACCACCGCTCCTCCCTCGGCTGGGTTTACGGCCATCAATCAGCCTACCGCCGCCCTCCCCCCCCAAAATCCCTCTCCTACCGCGCTCGCCGCCGCCGCCGAAGCCGCCGCCGCCAACACGGCCACAATGTGGGCGCTGCGTCCCCTGCCGCGCGTCCGGGGTGTATCTCTACGGTGGGCTCCTAGCTTAGGTGGAGCTCCCGGGGTCTACCGGGGGGTCCGCCTTAAGGCCAGGGCCCTAAATGCGGAGGCTGTCCTAGCGCAAAGCCGGGGTACAGTAGCCCCGTAAGCTTGTGCGTCATATATACGGGGCGGTGGCCTATTTACGGAGTATGTGCTAGTCGCAGGCCAGCTGCGCGGTAGCTGTGCTAACTGCCATTATGGTAGTAAAGGGGCGCGCTGCTCCTTCTAGGCTTATAAGTTAGTAATATAAACTATAAAAGGCATAACTAATAGAGATAATAGCGTCTGCTGCCGCCGCAGCCCCTACCGCAGCCCGCTCCCGCTCCCGCTCCCACGCCCCCATACCTCCCACTACCGCCACCAATAATAACGATAATAACGATAATAATAAGGAGGGGGAGGAGTCGGAGGAGTCGGAGGAGGCCCTACCCGCCCACGTCCGTCCCTATCCCGGGCGGCGCTAGCAGATTATAGGGCTGCTCCGCCGTATAATAGTTATATTAGAGGAGCCGTCGGATAAGGATAAGAAGTAGGGGAGGGGGGTAGGGGGGGTTTACTAGGCCCTACGGGGTATTTATAGAGGTTTTACTAGCCCTATAGGGCAGTTATATAAGTAGTTATATAATAAAATAATATACCTTATTATAAAAGCAAAACTTTTAGATATATAATATTAACCGTTTTTATTTAATTTAGGGGAAGTAGTACTAAAATACTATTTACGGTAGTAACCTAAGACAGTATAATATAGAGCTGACCATATATAAAAACTAGTATCTATAAATTAACGCCTATAAAGTTAAAAGACTAACCCTATAACTTATTTACGGTTATCGCAAAAGATAAACGGATAGGAAACTGCCGTTAACTAATAATAAACGGCAGCTCGCCTTCTATAGAAGATAGCTTAATCCGCAGGATAACCTATAGCTAGTTAGCGAAGGAGCCGCTAAAAATACGGGCTTTAAGACAGCGGCGGCCTATCCGGGTAAGAACTATACGGGTACCGTTATAGAGGCCCTTTTTAGGATATAGGTTTTATAAAAGAAGTATTAGAGCGCTAACCTTAAGGTAAAGCCGTATAGAAGGAAGGCCTATGGGATTAAAGCTCTATAAAAGCTCTGGGGGGGGAGTATTTTTAGTATTTAAATCGTCCTATTCTACGGTATCCGTAGAGTAGAAGACGGACTTAGGGCTATTAATGGAGCGGAGAATAGTATCATTAATAGCAGTAACGGTATTGTTACGGATAGTTAAGATAGCACGGCCGTAGAACGTATAGAGGTTAGTATACGCCTACTGTAAAAGAGCGGGAGGGTAAATAGAGTTAAAAAAGGGCTATAGACTAGTAAACTGGACAATATCGGCAGGCAGCTAGATATAGCTAGTAAGAGTAGAGTTATAAGAAAGGCTACGGACCTAGGTAGTAAAGCGCTAATTTAGCTCGCCTTCTAAAATATATATATTCTAGCGTAGTAATAGAATATAGAGGGAAGGCTATAAAAAGGATTGCCGTAAGCAGGCCGCAATAATATTAGCACAGGTCCCCCGTTTTATAACAGGCAAGATCTAAGTAAAATTACTACCTAAAATAACGGGAACGCCGCTAAAAAGAGCCTAGGTATTAGAATGGATATCTATAAGTATATAGTGCACGGCTTTAAAGCAGTAACGGTGCTATATTAGTACTTCGTCCTAAATTATAAGGGCAGTAGAGCGTAGTAACTATGCCAGGTAGGAGTCTTTAGGTATGTTATATATGGATTCCTTATATAGATCAATAAGAATATAAAAACGGGAGTAGGTAGTTTGGCCGCTAGGTAGTAAAAGGGTAGCTATACTAGAAGAGGCAACGCAGAGAATAATATAGCCGTGGGAGCGGTAGTAGTGGTAGATATAGCGGTAAAGAAAGGTTTTACTGGTGCCTATAGGGCCCTATAGGAAAAAATAGGCGGTCTACGGGTCTATATCTATAGTAGTAGTAACTGTAGTAAAGTAGGCAGCCTAGTTGGAATTTAGCTAGGAATATAGCTCCGTAAAAAGACGGCCTTTTTTTTTTTTTTTTTTTTTTTTATATCCATTGTATTATACTACGTATAATACTGCGCATGCAGCCTCTAGGCTATGGCGCTATAGTTCTATATACATAAATCCTTCCTAGGCAGCTTAACATGTACTAGTAGCTAAGTGGACACTCCGGCCCGTTTTTAAATACTAGGGGAGTCCTAGCCTATTGGTGTTTTGTCCTGATATTTTGCTTACTATAGTCCAGTTTACACTAAGAAAATCACACAAAAATCCTGGCTCTTTTATCTATTTCTGCCGTATTCTGCCGTTCCTAGAGTAGAAAAAGCGCTCTAAAAGGTAGATTTTTAACGTAGTTTTGCATATAAGAATAAGAGAAACCATATAGCTTACTAGCTGAAAGTAGCTACCAATTACCCCCATACGACTGTTTAATTCTGTACCCTATTCCTTCTCCTTGCTAAAGAAATGGGTAGGGAATTAGTAATTAGTAGGTACTCTCCCCAAAGTAACCTACTAATCCTAGATTTACGCTCTAGAAAACGGGTATTTTATAAGGGCGAACCTCGTTACGTAAACCCACTCCATAGAAAAATTTTCACGAGGTTGTCTTGTATAGGGTATAAACACCAATTCGCCTATACACCTTATATTTACGTACTAAAGTAACACAGGCCGGCCCCTTCCCCTATCCCCTACTATAGCTACCCTAGCAGTGCATCGTCTGCGGTACGCCTGCGGTGCGCCTGCGGTACGCCTGCGGTCCTCTATAGTTTAATTACCTATAGCGCGACAGCCGTGGACCGGTTATAGTAGAGGTCGTCTGCTCTGCAGCAGACTGGTTATAGAGGAGGTCGTCTGCCCTGCAGCAGACTGGTTGTAGAGGAGGTCGTCTGCCCTACGGCAGACGGGTTGTAGAGGAGGTCGTCTGCCCTACAGCAGACGGGTTGTAGAGGAGGTCGTCTGCCCTGCAGCAGACGGGTTGTAGTGGAGGTCGTCTGCCATGCAGCAGACGGGTTGTAGTGGAGGTCGTCTGCCCTGCAGCAGACGGGTTGTAGTGGAGGTCCGTCTGCCCTGCGGCAGACGGGTTGTAGAGGAGGTCGTCTGCCCTGCGGCAGACGGGTTGTAGAGGAGGTCGTCTGCCCTGCGGCAGACGGGTTGTAGAGGAGGTCGTCTGCCCTGCGGCAGGCTGGTTGTAGTGGAGGTCGTCTGCTCTGTGGCAGACCGGTTGTGGTGGAATCGTTGGTTGTGGTGGCTAGCGTCGTGGTGACGTGTCTTTAGGGGGTATACAACCGGCGGCGCCCTTGCGACGACGGACGGAGGAGCAAAGGGGAGGCGACGGACAAAGACGGCCTTCCTTAGTAGTGCTATAATTAAGCTCTATAGCAATAAGCGGGTTACCGTCTATAAGGTCCTAGCGGTGCTATAGCGGAGGTAGAAAGTAATCCGCAAGAGTTTTGCTATAGTCCGCAAGTATCCGCTGGATAAGATATAGGCCGTAATCCAGATATATATCCTTAATACTACCTAGAAGATTAGGCTAATACGCTAAAACGTAAGAGAGATTATTATAGAGAGACGGCTTAAATTTTACCTAAAGCGCAGGTAGGTCCGTTACGGGGCCGTAAACTAAGGTAGTTATAAAAAGAGACCGTAGCTAGGCGCTAGTAGCGAATACGGATGCTTCCTGTAGGTAGTTAAACTACTTATAGTTGTTATTAAGGAGCCCTAAAGCTATATAGGCGGCTTAAAAGGTCGGGTAAATAGTACTGGCGATAGTACGGAGGTGCTTAAAAGAGGTAGCACTAGGAACAACGGTAAGCAGTAGCCGTAAGTAATACCGCTCGCTAGTAACGGGGCTACAGTAATATATACGGCCAATAACAGTATCCTTTAGGCGGGCGCGGCGCTACTACTAGCGTATTTTTACTATAAAGGTATACTTATAAGGGAAGTCCTAGTAAAGCGTAGCACAACTATCTATATTTTTGGTATTATACTAAAACTAAGTAGTTAAAGTTAAATAGGCTGTCTTAAGCCGCTGCTGTAAGTCCTCTATAGACTTATCCAGCTAAAAATAAACGGGCTACTAGCCGGGAAGGTGTACGGTAAGGTGTATTATAGGGGGGTACTCCTTATAAATAGGAAACTTAAATAGCCGCTAGATGGCCTCTATAGGGCCGATATATCTGCCGTAAAGGTACTTACTAATTTTATCGTTATCGTCTAAGAGCTATACGGTTATACGGTTGTCCCCCTTATAGATATACTTATTAATATACTTTATAGCCTATATAGAGCTATAGGCCTCAACATTAATATGGGCCCTATACTTTACACTAAGATACGGATTATACGGTACTATATAGCGGTTGTTAAGGTCTATAGTAGCACCGTTACTGTTATGCCCAAGCCCAACCCACTCGGCCATACAAACCACCAAAAAGGTAGCAGCAGTGTCTCGCGACTGGACGGGCTGCCGGTTGGAATGTCTTATAAGCTCTACAGCCCATACCGCAGGTATGGGTAGCGCATCGCATAACAGTTACCGCCTAGTATACGGACAGGCTACAACCGTAAATTATCGCGGCGCCGATACTAAGGGTACCTATTATTATATACAACCGTTACGGGGTAGAATAGCTTTGGAAACCGCTTTAAGTAGGTTAGCGGATACCCTAGAGCACCAGCAACTATATAGGGGGCGTTTAGATTAGCAGCACCGTAGGGCCCATAGACTATTATGGTCCGTATAATATCCGTAAGGCGTCCGGTAGGGTCATCTTGGGGCTATAAAAGCTCTACGGATATATAGCGGTTAATAACTGCCGGATCTATAAACGAATTACGGTCCTCTAGATATAAAAAGAGAAGAAGGTAGAGATACGGTAGGCCCCGTTTTTAATATTTAATAGTCTAAATACAGCCTTAGAATTTACCAAAAATCTACTTTTTCTTAAGGTTAGTAAGAAGGTAGGTAACCTTTATACGGAAAACACGGGCAACTAAATTAGGACGGTTAGTAGCAGTTTAGAAAGGTAAAAGCTCGCGTATAACTTTATCCTACCGCGGATTAGCCGTAAAAGTAATAAATAGGCTTAGACGGCTGTAATGGCGGACTATAGCTATAGCATCTTAGTAGCATTAGCCGATAAAGCGGGCGCTACCTAGGTAGCTTAAAGGAAGGATAACGCGGCGGCTAATAGAATTAGCGTTAATATCTCTATAAGAAATAGCATCTGTAATACCGTTATACAGGTCCGTATAGAGGTTAGATTAGTAGAAACAGATCTAGTTAAGCTTATTTTAGTTATATAGGGCCTAGGCGTTAACTATATACTACTAAAATAGCCGGTAAAAGGCAAATAGTACTAGTTTAGAGTTGTTATAGATATAAAGGTAAAACCGAAAATAAGCTTGCTGGGGAAGCCGGTTATACTAGCGGGTACGGGAATCGCTACGGAGCTGCATACCCTAGTACTAGCCACGGTCGCCGTAAGGGAAGAGTAGTACGTAGTGTAGCGGTATATAAGCGGCGTAAGTTAGGCTAATATAGTGGTAACTTGGGGGCTTGCCGGGCGGCCTACGGTCAGCAAGAATAATATCGCGGCAGCTAGAATTTTTATACTTGTTAGAAATAATAGCAGCAACCTTATTAGCTATAGGTAGATTTTTATAGCGCCAATTTACCCCCGCTTTAAAAATTAGCTTTATCTACGGGTTAAGAATAATCCGTAATAGAGTAGATGTGGTTTACGCCTAGAGCCGTTCTACGGTAGTCTAGTATAACGTAATAAAAGGACTACTAATCTTATATAGCATATTAGTAAGACGCCGTAAAACGTCCGCATTAAGCTGCGGATTAGTCTATAGACGGATATCGGTAGTATAGGTAGGGTTATAAAAGTAAAGCTAAGTATATCGAGGTGTAGCTCTAGAGGGAGCTTCTATAGGCCTAGTAAGGTAGTATAGTTCGCCATAAATCTAGAAATAATTAATACCGGCTAAAGTAGCGCCACGGTCGGTAGTAGTATAGTTAACGGAGGTAAAAGCCAAAGCTACGTTATATAAACGGAGCTGGTCCCGAAACGTACGGGTGAAGCGTTCCTAGGACAGTAGCAGGGTCCATAAATACTGCGGCAGGGGTGTAAACAAAGGTAGAATAACATCGCCTTACTTATAGCAGCTCTTAAAGTAAGGCTTTTTAGCCCGCGTAGAACCAATCCGTTTATCTATCCAGTGTAAAGCTATATAGTAATTATAGGCCGTATTTATAGGCCTAATATCTAACTGGTCCGCAATAGGGCGGACGGTAGTAATAGCGGCTATTCTTATAGGCCTAGTATCTAACTGGTCCGTAATAGGGCGGACGGTAGTAGGTTACGGCTAGATTAATACGGGCGGTATAAGGAGGCGGGAAGAGGGAGAAGCAGCAGCGGAAGTAGCAGCGGAAGCAGTAGCGGAAGCAGTAGCGGAAGTAGCGGAGGTAATAGGCCGTGGAAGGCCCGCTAAAGATCGTTAGAACCGCCCCCTTCTTTTCTCCTATATATATAGAGTTAAAAAGGCAGTAAAAAGAGGGGGGAAAAAGGATTAACCTTACAAGATTTATAGGTCTTATACGCAGCTCCAAGACGGTTCGTTATAAAGTCAGCAGAAGGGCGATACTACCTATAGGTAGCGCAAAATATACAATCGGAAGGCATTTAAGCGGCAGGTAGGGAGTAGTAAATAGGTAGGAAGATAGAGAGTAGTAAGGGGCAGGAAATATATCGCTCGATCGCGAATTTGATGGGGTAGCACGTGCTTAATTAGGTGACTAGGACTAATTTCTTCAACCAATTAAAAACCGCCAAGGCTCTAACAACAGTATAATATAGATTCTACCGTATTCTGCCTATTACGGCGCTAGTAGAATATAGCA
The DNA here is from genome assembly GCF_001692895.1 of Cenococcum geophilum 1.58. NCBI lineage: Eukaryota > Fungi > Ascomycota > Dothideomycetes > Gloniales > Gloniaceae > Cenococcum > Cenococcum geophilum. Next base: position 131,327 of record NW_027137654.1, read on the forward strand.
GAAAGCGGGCAGAATATGGTAGATTGCCGCAACTTGCCGTCACGTAACTAGAGGATTTATATAACCTTAAGCGGTGCTTCCGTTCTTCCCCTTTCCTTTCTCTAGCTTTAGATCCTCGTTTATAGATAATCTAATCGTATAGGCTTGCATATATCTTCCTTGCTATACTCGTGCCTTAATTAACTAAGTTACTAATATTATCCAAAGCTTATTATTACTCTTTCTTCCTAAGAAGGAACTTAAATATATCTACGGACTATAAATAGGATAGGAATATAGGATAGGACCCTAAGGACATCACTAAAAGGAAAAGGATAGAACCCTAAGGAAAGGACTTATAAGACACGCATAGACCAGAACCCCCTAAAGAAATTACCCAGAATTACCTAATACCCCTACCACTATGCCACGAAATATAGTAGTAGGTAAAGCAGCCGTAGGACCCATAAATACCTTAGACGAAGAAATAATTAATATTTTAACCCCCTAGGCCGAGCTTAAAGCAGCTAATACCAAAATTAAATGACGAGAACTGCTTGAAACTAGAGATACCCCTATACCTAACAATGACCCGTTAAACAGACTTGCTACGGTCCTTAAGGCCCTAGCCTAACGCATAGCATTAGCATTATTGCGGTCCGTAAAGGTCGCGGACCCCCTACTACTTATAGATAGAACTAACCCTATATTTAATAATTGGAAGCTTTAATTATAAGATAAGCTTAAAGTTAATATGGACTACTTCCCTACTACTCGAGCTAAGATGGCCTACGTCTTCGGCCGTACCGGTAGGGACGCATAGACGCACCTACGCCCGCGATACGCCTAGGACTCGGCAGACCTGTTCCTCTCTAGAGAAGAGATAATCGGTTACCTATCTTCTATTTATAAGGACCCCTTTAAGATATAGAACGCCCGCCTTAATTATAAAGCCCTTAATATAAAAACAACGGAGACCTTTTTAGCCTTCTAGACCCGCTTTCTATACCTAGCTAGTTAAGCCTGTATTCCCTATAAAGACCTAATACTAGACCTCTTTAATAAGCTTACCCCGGACCTGTAGTGCGCTATACTACTAGTTTTTACTACTATATAGATGCTAAAGGTACTTACGGACTACTACCTAGCCATTAATTAAGGCCTCTATTAAATTAAGGTATAAGCTAAGCAGTATAAAGCCAGAAACCCTTTAAACCAGACTATAAGCACTATAAGAACGGCCCGTAGTGCCCCAGCATAATCTACAACCCTTACAGCACCAGCCGTATAGCCCGCCGTTAATCCAGCAGCTAGCCGCGCAGCTAGTCCTACTACGGGTCCGGTGTATACTTAACCTACTTATAGCGACCCCTATAAATAGGCCCTTAGTAATTAAGGAGCTTACTTTTTATACAGCTAAAAAGACTACTTTATAAAGGACTGCCTAATAGCAGTAAAGATAAATAAGGTCCTATTAATTTAGGAGGATAGTATAGAGTTAGAAAAAGAGGAACCCTAGAGAAAGACTCCTCTCTAGGGTTAAAAGGAATTAATATATTATATATTAATCTGGGTTGGTTAGTTGATAGAAGAAGCTATATTATCCCTTATACTTTATTTTATAATAGATATTAAGTTTTAACCTCTACTTCAGCTAACTCTAGAGCGAATACCTTTACCTTAATAGACACGCAGTACGCCGTAAAGCTGGCTAGATTTCTAAATGCGCCCCTTAAAGAACTGCCTAAACCAGTTCCTATTTATGGTTACAACGAAAGAATAGGACCCCCTATTACAACTATCTTATAGATCTACCTCCGTATTAATAGATAAAGGCAGTATAATATCCCCTTTCTTATTACAGACCTAGGAAGCTATAATATAATCTTAGGAAGAAAATGGCTGGCCTATTTAGGCCTATAGCTTAATGTATAAAGCAGACGGCTTATCTGGCCCTAATCCCTACCCCTAACCCCTTCCTTTATAAAAGAAATTAGTATTATAATAAAGAACCTTATACAGCCCTTGATTAATACTATTTACTAGGCCGATGCTATACGTAGGGACTAGGCCTTTAAGAAAGATCTATGGCGTAATTAGCAACGAATCCGTATACTATATCGCCCCTAGACTATCTATATTACGCTACCCGCACTAGAGACCTAGGAAGTTAGTAGTAGCCTAGCTAAGCCCTCTACGGAGAACTTAGGCCCTACGTATCTATAAAGGAAGACTAGAAATACCGGACGCTATACTAAACTAATAGACTAGAAGGATAACTTACGGAAAATAGAACGTAAGCTAAGGAAGATTATAAACCTTATACCGCAAAACACGGCCTAATAAAAGTCCGTGAAGAAACCTACGCACCTCCTACTAGTTAATATCTGCTATATTGGTGCCGTAGGATTCTACCGGAACTTAGTCTAACCTAATACTATTGCCTTTACCACCAGCTTATATAAAATTAATTAAATAATTAAGGAAAAGGAAATTAAGCTTAGTAAATAGGAAGGTAAGCTTATAGATAAGGAGCTAGTAGAATAGAAGCTACCCTATTAATATTGGAAATTTAAGGATATATTCTCTAAGGCCGCGTCCAATATACTCCTACCTTACTAACTATACAACTACAAGATCGATATTAAGCTAGATAAGGAAGACACCCTTAGTTATAGCCCCCTTATTAGCAGTCTACTGCCCAATTATAGGCTATAAAGTAGTACCTTATTAATAACCTAAATAAGGGCTTTATTAAGCCTAGTTAAGCCCCTTTTAACTCGTTAATTCTCTTTATAAAAAAGCTAAATAGAGGATTTTGTTTCTATATTAACTACTATAAACTTAATAATATAACCTATAAGGACCGCTACCTACTACCCTTACTTAACGAGACTCTAGCCTAAATAAGTAGAGCTAAGATTTTTACTAAGCTTAATATCTATTAGGCTTTTTACTAGATTAGAATGGACCCTAGATTAGAAGATCTTATTATATTTCGGACCCGTTACAGAATATATAAATATAAAGTACTCCCTTTTAGACTAACTAACGGACTAGCTACGCACTAATAATATATAAGCGATATACTCTTTAACTACCTTAATAACTTCTATACGGCCTACCAAGATAATATTATAATCTACTCTAAGAATAAGTTAGAATATAAGGAGCACGTCTATAAAGTCCTAAAACGGCTCTATAAGGCTAGCCTCTAGGCCAATATTAGGAAATTAGAATTTAGTATTAAGCATATAAAGTACTTGGTGTTTATTATTGGTATAGACGGAATTAAGGTAAACCAAGAAAGGACGGCCGTAATTAACTAGTGGGAACCCCTACGGACCGTAAAAGGGATACAGTCGTTCTTAGGGTTCTATAACTTTTATTAGCGTTTTATTAAGAGCTATAGTAGAGTTACTTTACCTCTTATCTACCTTACTAGAAAGGACCAGCCCTTCTACTTTAATACCGTATATAAGTAGGCCTTTTAATAAGCTTAAAAAGCGGCTAGTCTCTACTCCTTTACTCGCCCATTTTTACCTAAAATAGCCCTTAATACTAGAAACTAACGCCTTAGATGGTATAATAGCTGGCGTTTACTCCTAGAGGCGGCTAGACGGAGAATAGTACCCTATTGCTTATTATTTAAAGACTATAATAGATACTAAGCTAAACTACTATATCTATAATAAAGAAATGCTGGCTATTATCTCTAGCTTTTAGCACTAGGGTATATAGCTAGAGGGGACCCCTAAACCTATCTAAGTAGTATTAGATTGTAAGGCCCTAGAATACTTTATAACAATAAAGGCCCTTATAGCCCGGTAGGCGCGCTAGGCGGATATCCTATCTTAGTTTAACTTCCTAATTATATATAGGCTAGGTGCTACTAACTATGCGGATACTCTTATAAGGCGTAAATAAGACCTAGATAACTAGGCAGCTATAAAGGTCTTATTATAGACTTAGACGCTACTATAACTAGAATGCCTTAATCCCTAAATATAGGCAGAACTAAATACGGACCCTTTAGATGCTAAGATATATCCTATTAACTCTACGGAACTTAACCTTACTAATAAACTGCTATAGGTAAACCGTACGGCCCCTTTTCTATAGGAGTACCGTAAAAAGAAAAAGGATACTACTAGCCTATAGTCCCTTAAAAACGGACCTCTTAAGTACTAGAAACGGCTAGTAGTAGTAGAGGAATAGAATTTATAGACTTAGCTTATCGCCAAAGTATATACTTAGGTTTCTTTGGCCTACCCTAAAAAAAATAAGGCCCGCAGAATTATTAGTAACTGCTACTATTAGCCCGGAATAGTTATAGATATTAACCGCTATATATAAAACTGCGACAACTACTATAGGTCTATAATTCTATAAGATAAGACCCTAGAGCTATTAAAGCCACTCCTAATACTAGAACGCCCCTAGTAGTATATCTTTATAGACTTCTATAAGTTACCTATAGACCGCAACGGATATAATATGGTTATAATCCTAGTTAACCGCTTTAGTAAGCGCCTATTCTTAATCCCCTATTATAAAATATTAATGCTAAAGAGGCGGCCTAACTGTATATCTACTATATCTACTAAATCTACGGAATACTAGATACTATTGTATCTAACTATAGACTATAGTTTATCTTAGCCTTCTAGAACGAGTTTACCTAGATCCTAGGTATTAGGCTAAAGCTCTCTATAGTATACTACCCCTAGATAAATGGTTAGATAGAGATTATAAATTAATACCTAGACTAGAGACTCTGGCCCTTTATTAACTACTTTTAGGATAACTAAAGCGAACTACTACCTATAATAGACTACGCCCAGGCAACCCTACCCTATAACTCTATAGGGTTTATACCTATTTAGCTAGAAATAGAATACTTACCCTATATAAGCTTTAACTAGGGAGACCGGAAGGACTACAGACTATACGCGAATAACTATCTTATAAGGAAGTATAGCAGTATACTAGACGCCTAGAAGAAGTATAGATGGTAGCCTATAAGAACCTAGAGAATGCCTAGAAATTAATAGAATAGTAGGTAAATAAGTATAGGCGCGAGCCTAACTTTACTATAGGCGATAAGGTCTAGGTTATAATAAAGAACTAGAAGATAGAACGGGCTAGCCGTAAGCTAGACTATAAGAGAGTAGAACCGTATAAGATCCTTAATAAAGAAGGCAACTTATATAGGGTTAAACTCCTAGACTTAATTAAAGTCTACTCTATTTTCTTACTAGATAAGCTATAAAAAGCTATAAATAATCTACTACCGATCTAAGTTAATAGCGACGATAAATAGGAAGTTAATAAAATACTAGCCTATAAGCTAGTACGAGGAACGCTAAAATACTATATCTAATAGAAAGGTTACGATTTAGACCTAACCTAGTACCCTGTTTAGAACTTTATAGGTTACCCCTAGAAGCTTAAAGAATTCTATAACTAGTACCCTAATAAGCTAGAACCCCTAAAGTATCTAGACGAGTAGATAGAGTACTAGTATAGCGAAAAGGATAAGCTACCTATTAAATATATAGATAAGAATACTCTACGGATATAATACGGATATATAAAGCCTAAGGGCAGGCTTTTTTAGGGGGGGGGTAATATTACGGCGCTAGTAGAATATAGTAGAAAGCGGGCAGAATATGGCAGATTGCCGCAACTTGCCGTCACGTGATAGCAACTTGCCGTCACGTGACTAGAGGATTGTATATAACCTCGAGCAGTGCTTCCATTCTTCCCCTTTCCTTTCTCTAGCTTTAGATCCTCGTTTATAGACAATCTAATTATACAGGCTTGTATACATCTTCCTTACTATACTTATACCCAGTGTGTCTAACAGTTAGCTTAGCTGCGAGCTTGAGAAAAATAGCTAACTGACTGCGTCAATTGGATCGCTCGCTGTCCGCTTGCTGTTGGATAACGTAAGCTAACTGTCAAGCTGTCAGCTAGCTGTCCCAATTAGGAAATTTATATAGACTTTATAGTGTTTTATTTTGGATTTTTGGCAGTACCTCTCTATATATAAATATCAACATTGCCTAATTAAAATTTAGCCCTAATTTACCTAATATAGTATCCAAATATAGCCAAATTCGTCCCGTACTCGCAGAGGCTTAAAAGGTAGGTAGAATGGTTAGTGGTAAGGACTCCGGAGGCTCTATTTCTATATTAGATTTAGTTAAATATAAAGCTCTATTAAGTCTACCTTACCAAGCTGGCTTTTCTGCCTCTGTAGTTGGCTTATAGCCAGTAAGATTAATATTTAAGCTCGTTAACTAAGGTGTAGTTAAAGCTCTATTGGAGTTAATATAGTTAATTAAACTGCTTAATATAAGGCCTTTAATTAACCACCACTTCTAATATTAATCTGCTTTAATTGTGTCGGCTAAGAGTCTATTACGCTTATTAGTAACGATCTTTTTAGCTTAACTAAAGGCTTATTTATATGTAGAGCTTATTACTAGTATAGAGAACATATTAAGAGCAATCTTAGCAAGCGTTAGATAAAGGATTTGACCGATTTTAAGCCACCAGTTAAGAGGATTAGGAATAATATCGTTTCGCTTATTACCGTTGTTGGAACGGATCTTAATAAACTTAAGGCGTACGTTATAGTAGCGGTTAAGCTCACTAGCGAGCTTAATACGCTTTTAATTGCGCTTTAAGGAAGTAAGGCTCTTATCTACGACTAAGGACTATGCATATTTATTAGCTAAATCGTTATTAGATTTATAAGGAACCTTCCTACGTTATGGCTTAACTAGTTCCTTATCTTCCTTATCTACTTACTTATTAATATAGTTATTAAATAGAGTCTCTATGCACCGCTCGGCGTACTTCTACCACTAGGGCTACTATTTCCACTTATCGCGAAAGTAGGCGCGTTTAAGAGATGGATAAAGGATTACTGCGGCAAAATAGTAAGGGCTCTCGGCCTTTATTTTATTAAAATATTTATTAATCTTTTTAATAGCTATATTAACGCCTAATTTAAGGAAGGAGTTGTATTTATTCTTAAGGCTTAGCTAAGTTCGCTAGAGGATTTAATAGAGGAGCTCTATATTAGTAATTGACTCCTATAGAGCGCTATATAAGCCTTTAATACTAGGACTATTGGCGTCGCCTTCTATGCGCTTGGTAGCTAATATAAAAGGCTTTAGGATCTTAACAAGCTGCTCTGCCTACTGCTAATCTTCGTTAGTAAGCGCGTCCTAAGACAGATTGTAGCTATCATTGGCGGGCTTCCTCTAAGCCAGTAGATATTTATTAATAACTTTACGAAGAAGCAATACACGGCGGAGTATAAAGTAGGTCGAATTCCACTAAACGCCTCCGTCCTTAATAAGTAGAAGCTCTGCTTAATTAAAAAGATCGTCCTTAATATAGGCCTTAGTCTAGTTCTTAGCAAAGTCCCTACGGCGTCTTATTAATTGTATAATATATTTAATAATATTATAAAGCTTACCTATGAAGCCTCTCTGCCGTATAAGATTAAATTTAATATGGTCGCTCGCGCCAATTATCGAGCGTTTGAGCTTGCTTACGCCTTTGCCGTATATTAAAGCCTTAACGATAAGGTTAATAATATGGCCAACGCACCGAAGCCGCTTCTTTTTGGCCACTAAGAGGCTTTATAAGAGGTAGTTGTTGTAAGGGATATTATTGCGGACACCTTGGGTTGCCCTTAGGACAACCCCCGGACGCCCCTTGGATGGTCGCCGGTCACGTGCCGGAGGCACGTGCCCGTAGTATATAGTCTCCACGATCCCAGAGGCCTTACCTCCTTAAGGATTCGTCTCTCTTACTAATTTATCCTGTTCCAATCGTGTTCTTATAGCCCCCTGTCTATAAGATCCCCTTACATTCGAATCCTTCCTACTCTTTTTTAGAAGGGTAGTTGGCTTTAAGGACTAGATTGTTTGTTTATATCTTTTGTTAACAACTACCATCCTCCCTTAAAAATCTCGCGATAACCTGAACGGAAACTCCACGGATACCTTATGGAAAGCCGTCGCGTAAAGGCAGGAAGGTCCCTCTAATAGTGAGAGATTACGACAATACAACCCTTTAGGTAAGACGGCCGAACGAGCCCTAATACCTAGATGCTCTAGGAGCTCAAAGACTCTTGCACACCTATAGTTATCGCTAAGGAAAACGCAGATACCCTTTATGACGGTCGCAACGCTGCTGGAAAGCAACTGGAACCCCTCCGGCCCTACCTAGGCTAATTAGAAGATTAAGCGCTAGAGGCAACTTTAAGATCTTCCCCTAAGCTAGAAATGCTAGAGAAATACACTAACGCGTTTAACTAGGGAACCAACCAGAACCCTCCTGGAAGACCACCGGCCTATAATTGGCATAGTGGCGGTATATAGACTGCTTACAAGCTAAGTGGGCCTACCCCTTTAGGTAATCCAAGCTAATTACTAACTTAGGACCCGAGCCTCGTTGGGAAGCCTATACTAGCTACTAGTACTAATATTACCTCTATAGTAGGAGCCTTCCTAGGCCCGAGTTTGGAAGGTTAAGAGCCCTATACTAATCTCCTTTAAGACGGATATTAGGAAGCTGTCGTAAGGCTCTTAGAAGCTATATGGGAGGAAGCTACTAATAAATATATTAGAACCCTTTAAGGGTAAATCTAAATCTGGTAGGGTCTAATTTAAGCTAGGCAAATTCTTTTATAACTTAGTTAAGGTTAAGGGCTTCCCGGGAGCTACCTAGTACCTACTTAAGGAGGTATAGAAGACTTAGAGAGTTATCTATACTATAAATAGAAAAAGGACATGGACTAACTAGCTAAGGCCTTCGGTAGTCTAGAACTCCGCTATAAACTTAATGCCTAATAGTTGGACAATTGGGTTTGTAAGGTAGACAACTTCTTTAAAATGCTAATAATATAAGATAATACCAAAGAGCGTATACGCTAGATTATTAGTAAGATTAAAGACTAATTGCTAAACTAAATCGCACTTAATTAGCTTAATAAAGAGCAAATTACTATATGGCCATAGCTGTAAACCTTTCTAAAGAAATGGACTTAAGATCCGTATGTTGTATAATATAATAATATAGAGCTATTCTGGAATGGGACACAGCTAGACCACCACAACTTCCGCCAGTTTATAAACTTTGTAGAAACTCGTGCTTAATAAATAGATCTAGAGCTTTTTAAAAATAAGGACGGTAGTATCTATAAGAAGGAGAAGATCAGGTTTATCTAGGCTAGAATTAAGCTAGCAATTCGTAACAAAATAAAGCGCGTGGGAGCCCTATCGCGGATTACTATATATGCGGATTTTGAACGAGCAGTTCTGAACGCTAAAGACGCGGTAAGGAACTAGACCTCTTTTAGTAGAAAGCCGGGGGGTCACTAGAAGCGCGGGCACTTTAGTAATAATATAGGGCAGACCTAACCTTTAAAGAAGCCGTTCTTAAAGAGAACTTTAGAAGGGTTAAAGTTAGGAACCTTAAATAANGNGAAAGACTCCTAGGGCNAACCNAATACCNATCNNGCACCTTTANNGGAACACTCTAAGAAGTTAAGAGAAAACTCTAGAGGCAGATTTTATTGGAAAAATAAGTAGGGCGACAACCGCACTAATAATCTAAAAAAAGAAAAGCCCTAGTTATGGACCTCTCCCAGCTATAACTAGGGCAAGATACGGAAGGAAAGACTCTCTATATTACTGTTAAGCTGGAAATAACACTCCCTATAGGTAAGGTATAACAGTTCCAAGTACTATATAACAGCGGCGCTGAAATTAATCTTATACGATATAATTTGGTAAAAGAGCATAAACTTATTCCATTGTAAAGGTGGCGGAAACCTATTACAGGCTTCCTGGATAAGTATTAGATTAAGCTATATAGTGCCTATAAGCTTATAGTGTTAGTGGCCGATATATATAACCGCACCAAGGCGGTCGGCCCGTAACCCTTCTGGGCGGCTAACTTCGTAGGTTATAACCTTATCCTTAGATACCCTTAGCTTATAGAAGTAAATCCTAAGATATACTTTAAGACAGGAGCCTTTAAATAGTGGAACGATAAAGATTTGGAAGGGCGTATATTATTAATAAGCCTAAAGAATATCCTAGAGAATGTAGCCCTAGGCGAAATAGTATACGCTTTATACCTAAAGGAGTATTAGATCTAACCCCTGTTTAATAGCAAGATAGGTATAAAGCTTAGTATAGGTAACAACCCCTCTATAATGGAGACCCTATAGGGAACTACCGGATAGGTCGCGGAGATATTGCAAGGAGGCGGCGATCTTAAGGATCTTATAAGATACTTTAACCGCCACAGGTTACTCTGGCTTAAGCAATATGCGGAGAGTATACTACGGCACCTTAAATGCTGCGTTAAGGAGTTCCCTACCCTCTATTAGCTACCATATAAAACGGTTTAACGTACGGTGGTAACTATGTATAAGCAACTACTATAGCGCATAACGCTGCCTATAAGTATTCTAAGGGAGCTCTGGGACCTACCTAACGATAACGCGAAGGACAAACGCGACCCTAATTTGTTAAATATTCTAGTAGGCCTAAGGGACTTACTAAGGGTATTTTCGGGTAGGAGAGCTAAAGTCCTACTATAGAACTTGGAGTACGATTACGCAATTAATCTAGAAGAAGGTAAATAACTGCTAAATCTTCTTATCTATAACCTCTCGCGCAAAGAGCTTAAGATCCTATAGGAGTACCTCAATAGCTTACTGGAAAAGGGATGGATCTAGCCTAGTAAGTCGCTATTAGGCGCGCTAATCCTCTTTGTCCTAAAACTAGATAGAACTATAAGGCTATATATAAACTATCGCGGTCTTAATAAGATTATAATTAAGAACCGTTACCCACTACTACTGGTTAGTGAAATGCTAGATTAACTATCTAGGGCGAAGATCTTTACGAAGTTAGATCTATAAGACGCCTATTATAGGTTCTATATTAAAGAAGGGGATAAATAGAAGACCGCTTTTAAGACCCGATATAGCCACTTTAAGTATCTAGTAATGCCTTTCAGGCTAGCTAATACGCCTACGATATTCTAATCGTATATTTATAGAGCCTTAGGGGGACTAGTCAACCGCATATACGTCGTCTATTTAGATAATATCTTAATCTACTTAGAAGATAAGGATTAACACGAGCAATATATCCGCGAAGTGCTAAAACGTTTAGATAATTGGGGCCTCTACGCTAAAGCGTTAAAGTATATCTTTAACACCAAGCAGGTTAAGTTCCTGGGTTACATTGTGACGCCTATAGGTGTAGTTATAGACCTAGTACGGGTGTAGATAATCTAGGAGTGGCCAGAGCTAGAGAGCTATTAGGATGTTTAAGTGTTTTTAGGCTTTACTAATTTCTATAGGCGCTTTATTTATAACTACTCGGACGTTACCTAATACCTATCTAACTATATTATAGAAGCTTCCTAAGACCTAACCTAAGGAGCAAAAAGCTTAAAGGCGGTAAGGAAGAAAACTAAGAAGGGACTAACCAAATGGTATAAGCTATGGTTATAGCCCAAAAAGGTTTAGGAGGCCTTTTAGGAACTTCGCGTAAAGTTTATAGAAGCTCTATTACTGCGGCATTTCAACCTAGATTAGCTATTAATAATAATAACTAATGCATTAAATTTTGCCCTTACTGGTATCCTACTGTAACCTAATAGGCATCTAGACGCTACCCAGCTCTATTAGAGACCAGTAGTATTTTATAGCAGAAAATTCCAGGGACCTAAAGTTAGGTATTATACCTATAATAAGGAACTACTGGCTATAGTCGACTGCTTTAAATAGTGGCGACATTACCTTAAGTACGCGAGCTATACCACTTGTGTACTCTTAGATCACTATAATCTACGCTACTTTATAACTATAAAGGAGCTTATACCTTAACAAGCCAGATAGGCAAAGGAGCTTATGCAATTTGATTTTAAGATTAAATATAAGCTAGGGGAAAATAACCCTGCTAATAGACCGTTACGACGGCTAGACTATGCTAAAGGCTTTAAAACGGGAGAAGGAAAACAGATAATAGATATCTTACTCCCTATATTGTAGAATAAGCTCCGGGTATAGGATGCTTAAGTACCTATAGCTCTATATACTAAGTCTTAGGCGGTATAAGCCCCATCGGTTTTTACTAACGTTCCGGCTGGTACCCGGTCCGTTGCCGATAAGGGTCCGAATATACCTAGATAGGACGTCCCCGATACATTCTCGGAACCTAATAATATACCATCCCTAATTGCTAAGCTATCCCCTTAAACTAATAGCGAAGCCATAGAGTAATTGGAACTCGGAGCCCTATAATAACTAAAGGACTTTAACCTTATAGTGGCCTTCCTAATGTACACGCATTAAAGAGTTATAAGATCTATAGTACTATCTAGTCTTATACTTGGAGTAGTATAGGATAAAATAGCTTTTACCTGGGAACTATCCGAAGGGTTAACGGATCTTATCCGTAAGGTGCAATAAAGGGATGCTTTCTATACTATTCTTAATGCAGAAGTAGACCGGAAACGTAACGAAAAGAAAGCTGCTAGGTGCTACTATTGGGAACTGGACCCAATGGGCCTACTACATAGAGGTGGTAAGGTTTGGGTGCTATAAGAAGTAAATCTACGATAGAAGATTCTTATGAAGAATTACGATAATCCCCTAGGCGGCCACTATAGTTAAGTAAAGACAGTGGAATTACTTTAGTGTAAATACTATTGGCTAAGGCTTAATTAGGAAGTAAAGGAGTATATTAGCTATTATAAGAAGTGTTAAGTATATAAGATCCGCAGGCATAAGCCATAGGGTCTACTTAAATTAGTTCCCCCCGCCAGTAAGCTATAGCGATATTACGCTATAGACTTTATTACGGATCTCCCGCCATCTAAAAATGGCTAAGGATGAATATATAATTTGGTCCTCGTACTTATTAATAGGTTTTTAAAGTACGTCTAATACCTTCCCGTTAATAAGACAATTAATGTATAAGAGCTCGCCAACCTAATTAAGGAGAAATGCTTTCTTAAAGTAGATTAGCCGCACTCTATTATCACTAATAGGGGCAGCGTCTTTATAAGCTAGTATTAGTCGGATCTATGCTTCTATTTAAAGATAGACTACCGTTATAATATAGCTTTCTACCTATAGACAGATGGGTAAATAAAACGCTAGAACTAGGAACTGGAGTCTTACCTACGGATATATTTAAACTATTAGCAAAACAACTAGTGCGAGCTACTTCCGTATATGGAGTACCCTTATAATTTAAAGCAATATATATTGTATAAGTATGCACCAATCCAGATTGCCTATAGCGTCCGACTATTTAAGTTTAATAGTATACCCGACGATCACTAGCTAAAGCCGTATAATTAGTTATAGGATCCTACCGGAAAGTCTAAGGATATCTACTAGAGAGTATAAGGATACCTCTAGGAATAGGAGGAGTAATAAAAGTATGCGAAGTAGAGCCTGCAAGATACCTAAGAGCAGTAGAGACTTTAGTACAACCGTAAGCACTAAGACAAGCATTTCGGAGTAGGCGATGAGGTTCTATTACGTTTAATAAATATTAAGACCCGTTAACTATTAAAGAAGCTTAATATAAGATACCTAGGTCCCTTTTAAGTCAAGGAACAAATTGGTAAGCTAGCCTATTGTCTCTAACTACCCCTATTTATGGCCTATGTATATTTAGTGTTTTACGTAAACCTACTAGAGCTATGGCATAGACTACCGCCGGAAAAGAACTTCCGTCTAGGCCTAATTGAACACCCTAAGGTGGTGGGCGAGCGGTATGAGGTTGAAGCTATACTATATTATAAGTCTGTTAAGAACAAGCTTTAATTTAAAGTTAAATAGCTAGGCTGGCCCGCTAAGGACTCTATATGGGAACTAGAGGATTACCTTAATTATTATAAAGATATTCTAAAAGAATATTGGGACTAAGGTCCATAATCTGCAAATCGCAGAAAGCGCTCTAATACTATGGTGTCATCGCGACCTATAAAGAAAGCTTGCGAAAAGAGTAAATAGGTTAAATCGGATATAGAACGGATTAGCTCCGGAAACTATAAGGATTAGGGCTATATAGCCTAAGGTAGGACGGGTCCTTAGCCTTTTTACGTATATAGTATAGAGTTAATAGGGCATTTTGCTAGAATTGCATTCCCATTCATTAATCTATACTAGGAATATTGTTTTTAGGGCTTTTAAGCCCTTTCTAAAAGCCTTCTAAGGCCTTCCCGAGCACCTAATTAAGGTCCTTAATTGCTACTATGTATAAGAACGAATCCTAAAAGTTTAAACCACAAATGCCTAATCTAAAAAGCCACTACGCCCTATTATTATTAGGAGTAGGATTAGTATCTATTGGGCCACTAAGTAATGGCTGACGAGAATGGGATCCAGATGCCTTAGTAGGCGTATAAGTAGGTATAAAAATAGGGGCAGGATAATAAGGTATAGCTAGAGCAGAGACTCTTAAACGCTTAACACCAATATTAGGTCCAAACCAATACTAATAAAGCTCTTGTGGCGTAAGCTTATAGTTAATAAAGATACGCTTAAGCCCAGAATAAATAGAGACGTTGGCTGGCTAGTATAGTCCAGAACTACTAAGACCTTACTATAGCAACCGTTAGTTACCTATCCGCTAGGTACCCGAAGGGTAACCTACTTAATACCGCATTATATTATGCTCTTTTAAAACTTAACGCGTATACACAAACTCCTTTCTATAGTAGACAGCAACCTTCTTCTTATTACCCCTATCCCTCACCCTATCCTTAGTATACCAACTTTGCTCTTGTATTAGGCGTTACTAGCTAGCTTGCTGGGAATTATAGGCAGTATAGATGGCCGTGGCATAGTCTTGAATTCGGCCAAGTTATTTAGCATTTGCGCTAGAATAAGAGAGAGCCCGGGCGATATAGTAGTTAAGGATATTAAAGGAACGTCGCCACTTAGGCCTAGGCTATTATTAAAGCTTAAAGTCAGCAATGGAAATCTATTAAGGATAGAAAAACTTACCTTAACGTAACTGCCGCTCTTAGTACGCATGCATCGATTATAAGGACTAAAGGTATTAGATCTAACGCAGTGCGTCTTATTACAAGCCTCTAGAATCCTATTATTAGATTTCTGGTCTTTTAAAGACGTATAGGCAAAATTATTTAGGTAGGACTAGCACCAGTTGCGGGTTAGTGGGGGTTAGGGTTCTATATATAAAGGCAGGGCTAGGATACGCTGTGGAATTTACTTAGAAGAGCAGTTAGCAGGAGAACGAAGAGGTATATTAAATTATTGATAAAAAAGAAGAAAATCTTAATGATATATCGAAGATACGTCTAAAATTAGACGACGGTTAATAGCGAGAAGTAAGGTGTTTAAGAAAAGGAGCAGCTCAATAAGCAAGGCGTCTTTATACTTCACCTTCTAATACCCTTTTAGTGAATAACCGCAACCTTGCCAATATAACTCTATTACAATAGCGCTATTTAGAAGGAAGGAAACACGCGTATAAGTTATTTAACTATTACTTCCTTACAAAAACTAACTACGCGGCCAGGGGAAGGCAATTAAGACATTAAATTAAAGACGTATATGGGTTAAATTAGACCTAAAACGATACCATAGTATTAAAGAATAACGTTATAGACGTTCTTAACAATCGTATAATAGCTACAATTGCTATCGCGAAATATCCCTGTTTGCTAGGCAGTAGAGCTACGCCAAATATACGGCACAGGACTACTAGATTTGAAACCATATATACTAAATCTTAAGAGATAAGTCTCTTTAACTAACTAATTGATACCTTAACCGCATCTAATAACCTAAGGGCAAATGCGGGAGTAATATGTTAGTAACGCAGGGGATTATAAAAAAAGGATCATAAGAAAAGATTATAGACTATATCTTAGCAGTTAAAGACAACGGCAAGCCAAGGCTCTGTACGTTAAATCCTATACTAAAGGTTCTACGGAACTATACTAGAACACTAAATTACCTACAATACTCGTGATTAATTGCAGACCGGCATAAAGGCTTAGAAGTAGAGTTATATAAAAATCCTTATGTTAGCCCAGGTAGTCACCGGTATACTTCCGGTAGGCTTCCAATAGGTCTCCTAGCAATCCTTACATCTTTTCTCTAGTTATGTTTTTTCCTTATTAAGGTTTTTTAGGAGTTTAAAGCAGGGGTTAGATAGATAGATAATATACAGCGGCATACCAATACCTCTCCAACATCTCTCCAAACCTCTTCCGGGACGAGCCCTTATAATCTCCCTATTATAAGGTAATGGCGATTAGGGGCCAACTGTAAGAAGGGGGGGGGCAATATAAGGGATATTATTGCGGACACCTCGGGTTGCCCTTAGGATAACCCCCGGACGCCCCTCGGATGGTTGTTAGTTACGTGCCGGAGGCACGTGCCCGTAGTATATAGTCTCTACAATCCCAAAGGCCTTACCTTTTTAAGGATTCGTCTCTCTTACCAATCTATCCTGTTCCAATCGTGTCCTTATAGCCCCCTGTTTATAAGATCCCCTTATAGTTATAGAGCTTATTATTATTACTAGCGTTATCGGTTATTAAGGAGCTAAGTGTTACGGACGCTTTAAGTACAATGTTACGACTACTTGGAGAAGAGTCGGAAGAAGCTAGTTGGTTAATATAAGCACGGTCCAGGATGGAACCCGTGGAACTATGTGACGAGGAATGGTAAGCAGAGTTACGTGATGTGATCTGTATAATCTGTATGATCTGTGAGATCTGTTGTAGAGCGAACAGAGCAGATAGAGCAGATAGAGTAACAACTTTCTTAGGAGTATGGTTGTGTATTTAAGGACCCTTAGTCCCTACCTAGATAGTTTCTTTCTTATAGTAATTCTCAGAATACAATTAGAGTTAATCTATTGGGCAACCACTCTACTAGTTATTATTACGTTAATCGACTTTTATACTTGCATTTCCTATATACCTAGCCTATTAACGAACCTATCGTAGTTCTTACTATAAGGTTCCGTTACACAATCACTACCTAGTTACGGTATTAATATAAGAAGTTGAATAATATGCCACCAAAAGCAGCCACCACGACGCCATTGACGGCAGCAACTACTTTAAGGACAGGAGGTGACACTAGTATGGCAGATACTAACTTACAGCAACCTGTAACGGTTAGATAACTATAGGAAATAGTTAACCAGTTAACAGCTAATAATATAGTGTTGGAAGAAAGACTTAACGGGATAGAAGCAGCAAAGATCAAGCTACTATTAATTAAGAGATTCACAGAAGAGAGGTTAAAGCTTAAAGGATTTCTTACGCAGATGTACTTTAAGGTCTCATAGGAGGGAGTAAAGTTACCTACACCTATGGATCGGATAGCCTATGCAGGACTATTCTTATTAAGGAAAGCACTTAAGTGGTTTAAACCCTACCTTACGGAGATATAGGCAAATGGAATAACGACCGCTAACTAAGACGTGCGATTTATATTCTTAAGTTAGGAAGGATTTATAGAACGACTTACGCAGATATTTAGAGACCTGGAAGAAACAACTATAGCGGAAAGAAAACTCTAAAACCTCATATAATGAACTTTAGTAATTAAGTATACGATATAGTTCTAGATACTAGCAATATAAGTAAAGTGGAATAATAGGGCGCTTATAGCACAGTATAAATAGGGACTTAAGGCTAAAGTCTAGGACGTGATTATCCTAATGGAAGATGCGGACACCCTAAGGGAACTAATAGATTAGGTAATTAAGATTAATAATCGGATCTACTAAAGGGAATAGGCTAAGAAAGGCTAGGATAGAGTTCTATAGTTGTATAAGGCGCAGAGTACGCAATAACAAAAGCTAAGTTAGAAACTATGGTATAGCGCAGAGCTAATGGACCTAAGTAGTACCAAAGAAGCCTATAAGAGATGGAGTAAACTATAGAAACCTAAAGAATAAGAATTAAGTAATTAAAGGTCTAAGGAGCAAAGGCTGAATTAGGGATCTTAATAGCAGAAAACATTTAGGCGGACTCTATAATAAAAGAAATGGTTTAAAGAAGGAGCTTATATAAATTACGGAAAATAGGGTTATTACGTTAGAGACTGTAGAAGTGGGCAGAGTTACCACGTAGTAAAAGGCACGAGACTAGCAGACGATATACACGTATAGAGGGATAACAATATGCTACGAGGAACAAAAGAATGTTTAATTAAAAGTTTTGCGTTTTATTACAATAACGTATACCAAATTTATAAGGACGCTAAGTATGGCGCAAGCTATTAGCTATAGGAGCCAGCACCTATAGGATATAGAGGAACTAATGAACTAGTTCGCAGATCGGACATTAAGGATAATAAATTCGACCTAGGCGAAATATTCCGTGACAATGAGGTAATAAGGGCCGCTTACTAGGAGCGAGCAGACCTTAAAGATGTTATACTAGAGGTAGAGGATGATTCTACTATAGAATAGGGAATATTAGTAGGGATCGAGACCCCACTAGACATAATGTCTATCGCTTTATAAGACATAAGAGAAGTAGAATAACGAACTACTTCGGCACTTAATAAAGGCAAAAGGCCAAAGGCTTAAGATTCTTAAGATGAGATAAGAGACGACTAAGATTCTTAAGATAAGATAAGGTAAGCTTAAGGACCCACGATGGACAGAAACCGATGGAGTAGAGCAGTAGCTTAGTTTAAGGACATACGAATAAGCTTGGGATAAGAATTCCCAACGGTATAAGATTCTTAAGACGAGATAAGTGAGATCTAGGACTCTTAAGACGAGACAAGGACACCAGTTAAGCCTAATTGGACTAAGGTAGGAGCTAAACTTAAGTCAGAAGCAAGCTTGGGATTAAAGAACCTAAAGGGTTAAGGATTTGGAGTATAAATTAAGACACCTATAGGTAAGAGGCCAGGAGCTTCTTTATAGATTAGAGAATCTGCGGTATAAACAGCAATTAGACTGGGAGACGAATACACAGACTTAGAGGATTTACTAGTTAAACGAAGCGTTTGGACTGAAGATTAAAAAATTAATACTAAGATTAAGAAGTAAGATGACTTTAAGGATTAAAGCGCAAGGCGCAAACCAAAAGAAACTATGGAAGAATTTAGGCAAAGAATTATCGCGTGGTAAGAACAGAAACTAGACAGAAGATCTAGCATATTGGGACGTACGAAGGATAGAGCACCAGTACAAAAAATCACCAATAGGCTAAGAGTAGGCACACTAAGGGCCAAGTGGCTTACTAAACTGGAACAAGAAGAGGATCTAGGGATTCCTATTAGGTTCGAGGAACGATATACTAAAGGCTGTCACGATATAGTAATAAAGAGATATTTCCTTACGGATAGACCGTATATACTTTAGCAGCTATACTAAAAGTGGTATAGGCAAAGGCATAATGATGAGTGGGAAGATTTCTATATGTAGTTGGATGAAAAAGTTATCTAGGACCACCTAATTACAGAAAAGGCCATAACGCATATTAAAGGAGCCTTAATTATAACGTTAAAGGATCTAGAGGAACGTTTAGAGGACTAAAGAAGCGAGAGACGCATCTTAGTACCTGTAAATGAAGTTATAACGTTTAGATCAGTATAATAAAGGTTTAAACTTAAGGATGAAGACGAGCTAAGAGTTAACCTAAAGCACCTAGTATACTATACGTTATTATGGATTGCATATATAGACGATATATATAAGATGTATAAGAATCTAAAAGAAAAGAATCGGAAATACCCTATAAGGATATACTGGATAATAGACAAGTAATAGTATAGGAATGCTAAATATATACATAGATGGCATCCAATAGAGGCCTAAGAGGAAGGAAGTTTAGTACTTTAACTAGGAAGATTCCTTATAGAAGAATACTTAGACGGATAACAGTAGTGGGAATACCCAGAAAACACGTGTCTATGGCATATTAAAGATAAAAAGTAAACTAGGCATTAGCTAAAAAGCGAGTTAAGTGCACTAGGATTAAGCAGCTAATAGTTAGGAAAAGTGGAGGCCTATAGGACTAGAGGGAGCCAGTGGTAGAGCCTTAGACCCTTAAAGGAATTTAAGGACGACACCTAAATTTACGGATTAATTGGCAAGATTAGCAGTTTAAAGCGCTAATAGATAGTAGAGTAACGCGAAACTATATCTTACTAGTAGCAGTTAAAAGAATGGGACTACCTTATAGATAAAAGGAGCAACCTTACCTATTAGTTATAATTTTAGGAGATCTAATAACCTATAGAGGAGGGATTATTAATCTTAAAATAGGACCTATTTAGATAACTATTAAAGGAAGACAAATTAAGATGTCTTTTAATATCCTACTATTGGGACGGGACGAGGCAGTATTAGGTATGCTTTGGTTACAGAAATACAATCTAAGGATTGATTAGATTACAGGTTAGGTTAATATTAAAGATACTTAACGCCGCAAGATATAATAACAAGCCAAGTTAGTATAGTACTAAGTAGGAGCAACCTATAAAGAAATAGGAAAAGGACTAAGCTATATACTAAAGAGATACTATAAGTATGGTAAGAAACTTTGGTTACCGGAAAGTAAGAAGCTGTTAGAATATATAGCGTGGGACTATAAAATAGAGTTGGAACTAGGAATAAGTCTAAGGTTCTTTCCAATCTATAAGCTTACTGAAGAAGAAGGTAGAGCGTTAAAAGAGTTTATCTAGGAAAATCTACGAAAGGGATACATTAGACCATTGCAGTCATTAGCGGGTTATCCAGTACTATTTGTACCAAAGAAAAATGGCAAACTAAGGCTGTGTATCAACTATAGACAGTTAAACAGCATCACTAGGAAGGATAGGTATTCTTTACCCTTAATTAGCGAAATCTAAGACAGGATAGGTAATGCGTAAATCTTTATAAAGATAGATCTAAGATGGGCGTACTATTAGATTAGGATTAAGGAAGGCGACGAATAGAAGGCAGCCTTTAGGTTAAAGGAAGGACTATATAAACCATTAGTTATGTAATTTAGGCTTATAAACGCACTAGCAATGTTCCAGAAGCGTATTAATAATATATTAGGAGAATACTTGGATGAATTTATTATGGTATATCTTAATGATATTATTATCTACTTAATAACTAAGGAAGAGTACGGGGAACACGTTAAATGGGTTTTAAAAAAACTATAAGAAGAACAGATGCTAGTAGCAATTAAGAAATGCGAGTTTTTTACCAGGAAGACCAATTTTGTTAGATTCATTATTAAACTAGGCCAACTTAGTATAGATCTAAAAAAGATCGAGGCTATAGTGAATTGGTAGGAACTAGAGAACGTTATATAGTTAAGATTGTTTTTAGGATTTTGCAATTACTGCAGAAGGTTTATAGCGCAGTGGTTAAAGGATATTAAGCTATTCACGCGACTAATAAAGAAAGAAGAACTATAGGCATAGGGGGAAGAGTAATGAGAACTCTTTAAAAAAGTTAAAGAGTTGTTTACCTAGGAGCCAGTTCTTAAGATCTATTAACTAGGACTAGAGACGGTTGTAGAAATAGATGCATTAGACTATGCACTAGGGGCGTGCTTTATGTAAAGATATTAAGATAGATGGCACCCAGTAGCATATTATAGTCGGAAGATAACACTACTAGAGTTAAACTATAACATCTATAACAAGGAGTTATTAGGAATAGTTACAGTATTAAAGGAATAGAGAGCATTCTTATAAGGTACAGAGAAACTATTTATGGTTAAAATAGATTATAAGAACCTAACAGGATTCCTAATGATGAAGGAACTTAACTAAAGATAGGTTAGATGGGTAGAGATGCTTACGGAATACCATTTTGAGATTTAGTATACTAAAGGTACAGACAATACGCGGGCAGATGCTCTAAGCCGTAAAGCTGAACTATAAAATAAGGAAAAGCCATTAGGGGCTTTATTACGAAAAGATACAGACGGATTAATTAGGTATAATTACCCGAAAATTGCAGCAACCTAAGAAGATAATAAACTAGAAAAGGTCTACGAGACACCAGAAAGCTTTTAGGCGCAAAGAATTCTAGAAGTACAGTTAGAAGATCTATAGACGGATATATACAAAAATCGAGAAGTAAGGTATATCCCAAAAAGTATAGCAGAGCAGTTTGTGGAGGACTTCTATAAGGGACTAACTTAAGAACATAACAGAGCTATGGGATTAGTGTTAAGACTCTAGGAGGAGTATATTATTAACGGAATCTGGAGGATAGCCAGAAAAGTTATAAAGGAATGTTTAGATTGCTAAAGGAATAAACCGACGAGGCATAAGCTATATGGAGGGCTACAACCTGTTAAAACACTAGAGAGACTATAGGAGGTTATATTATAGGACTTTATTATTAAGTTACTAAAATTAAAAGATCCTATTACCGGATAAGAGCATAACGCGATCTTAGTGATAGTAGATAAGCTTATAAAGTAGGGATACTTTATAGCATGTATAGAAGAAATCTTAGCGGAAGATGTCGCTAGAATCTATGTTAAAGAAGTATTTATAAGATATGGAGCACTAAGCAAAATTATATCGGATAGAGATCTAAGATTCGTAGTAGTATTCTAGGAAGTGTTCTTAGCGGAGTAAGGAATTTAAGTAGTAACTTCTACCGCATATTATTTATAGACAGACGGTTAAACGGAAAGATTAAATTAGACACTAGAGCAGTATCTAAGGCATTATGTTAATTATGCACAAAATAATTGGGTATTGCTATTACTAGTTATACAGTTTGCATATAATGCAATACCTTAAGAAGGAATAGGCATATTACTATTTAAGGCAAATTATGGGTATAAGCCGAGAACATCGTTGTTACTATAGCAAGCGAAGAAAATAAGTAGTACAGCTAAAGAAAGAATAAAGATATTAATAAATCTTTATATAGACCTTATGGAATCAGTAAAGAAGGTATAAAAGAGAATAAAAAAGTACTATAATGCTAAGAGATCTAAGGGACTAGATCTTAAGGAGGGAGATAAAGTGTGGCTACTATATAAAAATTTTAAGAGTTAACGACTAAGTAAGAAATTGGACTATGTTAGACTAGGACCTTTTAAAATTACGTAGAGGATTTCACCGGTTATGTTTAAGTTAAATTTACCAGCCAAAATAAAGATCTACCCTATATAATATATCGCAATGCTAGAGACAGCATATGGGAATATTAAGCTATTAGTCTATAAAGTAGATACGTACAGAGGATAGGAAGAAGATAAATAGTAAGTTTCGAAGATTGTTAGTTACGAGGACGTTAATAACAAAACATAGTATAAAGTAAAGTGGATAGGCTATAATAAGACTACCTAGGAGCTACTAGAGAATTTAAAGAACGCTATAGGAAAGGTACGGGAGTATTAGAAGAGATTAGGTTAGGCAGTATTAATAAAGAAGGATCGCCAAAGAATGAGTTACCTAAGGGGGACCTAAGAGGAACAGTTGCTAAACTACTCGGATCTATTTCCTTCTCTATTGGAGGAAAATCCGTTCTTTTATTACCTAGTTCCTAAAGACCTTATTTTATAAGTTTCTACTCCTTAGAATAAACCTTCTTACGAACGCGTTAAAGACGCTAAACTTTTGCAAAGGTAGACTGCTAAGCCTTAAGGGCACGAGTAGATTCTTTAGAACGATAATAAGCTTCCGCTAGCGCTGCGGCAAGATCGCCCTTAAGTTTTTCTGCCTTAAACTAAATATGAGACCCTAAGATAAATCAATTAGGGAACTAGACGACTATTAAGAGTAATAGGTTACGTATATTTAATATTAGAGATAAAGTAAACGTCACAGGATAACCGAATGTTCGCTTTAGTGCACTTTAAATAAGAGGAAGGTTACCGGGATAAAGGACTTGCCAATATAACGTAAACTAGCCCCTCTTTCGCACAACGAGAATATAGAGATGGCATTATCTTACTAAGAGACAATATTATAGCAACGGTACGAGACCGACGGGCTATAGAGGAAGAAGAAGGTGCTTTAGGCATTATAAGTAATAATATTAACCAAGTTAATTAGACGGATATTATACCTTTAGTAAACGACCTGGAGATGCTAGGAATCTTCGAGGACGAAGATAGAGAGGAGGGAGATGGTGTTACGGACGCTTTAAGTACAATGTTATAACTACTTGGAGAAGAGTCGGAAGAAGCTAGTTAGTTAATATAAGCACGGTCCAAGATAGAACCTATGGAACCATATAACGAGGAATGGTAAGCAGAGTCATGTAATGTGATCTATATAATCTATATAATCTATAAGATCTATTATAGAGCGAATAGAGCAGACAGAGTAGATAGAGTAATAACTTTCTTAGGAGTACGGTTGTGTATTTAAGGACCCTTAATCCCTACCTAGATAGTTCCTTCCTCGTAGTAATTCTTAGAATACAATTAGAGTTAATCTGTTGGGCAACCACTCCACTAGTTGTTATTACGTTGATCGACTTTTATACTTGCATTTCCTACACACCTAGCCCATTAACGAACCCATCGTAGTTCTTGCTATAAGGTTCCGTTACACCAAGCTTATAATTAAATTAATACTTTTAAATTACTAACACTAGGGCCGTTACTATATTCTTAGTAGAGTGTAATCCTTATAGTCGCGGAAGGCCTAAAAGCACTAATTAAAGCCTTCTACCTTTGTTAATAAAATGAGCCACTATACTAAGTAGTAACATTCCGTTTATAGATGTCTAAATATCGTAGGTAAGATTAATTTTACTAAGTACGGTAAGGAGGAGGTCTTTAATATTAACGCGTCGCTATTTAAATGCGGTTTTAATCCAATTGCTTAGTAATATAGGCGCTTTAATAAGACAGTCTTAGATCTAAGGACGGTTAAATATTAGTAGAGCGCGCGTAGAAGGACTTATAGCTTAACGAAAGGTAATATCTTATAGAATTATCTAATTAATATAGGCTTGAACGTAGCTAGCTGCCTAGAACGGCTGGCGTTTATAACTGCCAGCGGAAGCAGAAGCAGAAGCTTCTGCGGCTGGTAGTCGTATTCTACTACTATAACTTTTAGGGTTAATAGTAAGGTCGTGCTTTAATTTCAAATGACCGTTAATATAATTATTGCCGTTAATTATAAGTAGAGCACCCGGTCTTTAAGCTAGATAGTAGAGCTTATATAGCTAGAGCCTCTTTTTACCTAAAGGACCGTCCTAAAAAAGGTCTACCTTATACTTCCATATTAGTAATATAGGAGCTTTACTTAATAATAACCGCTTATTAGTAACTTGGTATCTATATTTACCAGTAAGCTTGCCGTATATTATTAGGTAGAGATTGCCCTAGTTAATAGGAAAGATACAGCCGTAGTTCTAGTTAGCTAAAGGAGGCTCTCGCGATATAGAATTATCTTAATCGCCTAATTCGGTATTATCGTTAATTAGAAGAGGGGAGGAAGCAGTTAATCCACGAACCCTACGCGGTGCTAGAGTTAAGTGACGCGTTAATTGTGGATTTAATAAAGAAGTGGAGGAAGAAGTAGAGGAAAAAGCAGAGGAAGAAGTAGAGGAAGAAGCTCTGCTGCCTAGTTAACGCGTAAAATGTAATATACGTTGCATTTTATATAGGCGGTGTAGGAGAATGGGCTTACGGCGCGTAATGGAGATATTGGGGGAAATGCTTTATTTACTATGGCTAAGCGAGAGATTCCTATGGGTTTCTTATTGCTTAGCGTATAATCTTAGTCGAAGATTTAAATATCCTTAACTTCTACTAAAAGCTTTAACTTACCACCAAATCTTACCACTAAGGCAGCGAGCTGTTAGCTAGCTGCAGTCTTATAGCTGACTGACTGTCACGACTCTATAAGCTCGCTGACTGCTTACGTTATCAGCCTCTTGGCAGCGACGCTGGTAGCGACGCTGACTCTTGGACACACTGCTTATACCTTAATTAACTAAGTCGCTAACACTGCTAGTCTTCTACCGTATTCTACTAGCGCCGTAACAGTCCTTATATATAGCATCGGCTTAGTAGATAGTATTTATTTATAGCCGTATAAGGTTTTCTATTATAATACTAATTTCTTTATAAAGGAAGGTATAGGGTATATAGCTTTAGGCCAGATAAGCTATCTATTCCGTATATTAAGCTATAAGCCTAAATAGGCTAATTATTTTCTCCCTAAGATTATATTATAGCTTCTAAAGTCTATAATAAGGAAGGGGATATTATACTACCTTCGCCCGTTAATATAGAGGTAGATTTATAGGATAATCGTAATAGGTTGCCCTACCTATCTATTATACCTATAAATAGGGATTAGCCTAGATAGTTCTTCTAAAAGCATATTTAAAAAATTATCTAATTTTATCGCGTACTTAGTATTAATTAAGGTAAAAGTATTTACTTCTAAGTTAGCTAAAGTAGTATTTAAAACTTAATAACTATTACGGAATAAATTATAAGAATAATATAGTTTCTTTTACTAACTAGCCGACTTAGATTAATATACAATATATTACTCCCTTTTAACCCTAAAGGGGAGTCTTCCACTAAGGTTTATCTTTTTTTTTTTAACTCTATACTATCTTCCTAGATTAGTAAAACCTTATCTATTTTACTACTATTAGGGAGTTTTTATAATATAGCCTTTTTAGCTATATAAAAAGTAGGTTCCTTAAGCGCTAAGGGTTAGTTTACTAGGGTCGCTATTGTTAGCGACTCGGTTAATTAAGTCACGAGTATAGCAATAAAGACGTATGCAAGCCTATACGATTGGATTGTCTATAAACGAGGATCTAAAGCTAGAGAAAGGAAAGGGGAAAAACGGAAGCACCGCTCGAAGTTATATACAATCCTCTGGTTATATAATGGCAACTTATAGTAATCTACCGTATTCTGCCCGCTTTCTACTATATTCTACTAGTGCTGTAATATTACCCCCCCCCTCCGAAAAAGCCTGCCCTTAGGCTATGTGTCCGTCCTATATCCGTAGGGCAGGGACTACCTATAAAGTTCTATATAGGGTACCAAGTGGGGTCCGGGTTATATCCTATCTAGCTAACACAATACTTAAGCGTTCCCCTTACAAGCTTACAGGCCAGTATTTCTTTAATTTCCTATTTATTATTACTATTAACTTAAATTGGTAGGGGCGGTTTATTCTTTTATCTAGGTAATAGGTTATTTATAGCTTTCTATAGCTTATCTAGTAAGAAAATAGGGTAGACTTTAATTAAGTTAAGGAGTTTAACCTTATATAAGTTGCCTTCTTTATTAAGGATCTTATATAGTCCTACCATCTTATAGTCTAGCTTACGGCTAGCCCGTTCTATCTTCTAGTTCTTTATTATAACCTAGACCTTATCGCCTATAGTAAAGTTAGGCTCGCGCCTATACTTATTTACCTACTATTCTATTAATTTCTAAGCCTTCTTTAGGTTCCTATGGGCTACCGTCTATACTTCTTCTAGGCGTCTAGTATACTACTATACTTTCTTATAAGATGGTTTTTCGCGTACGGTATATAGTCCTTCCGGTCTCTCCTAGTTAAAGCTTATATAGGGTAAGTATCCTATTTCTAGCTAAATAGGTATAAACCCCGTAGAGTTATAGGGTAAGGTTACTTGGGCGTAGTCTATTATAGGTAGTAGTTTGCTCTAATTATCCTAAAAGTAGTTAATAAAGGGCCAGAGTCTCTAGTCTAAATATTAATTTATAATCTTTATCTAACCGTCTATCTAGGAGTAGTATACTATAGAGAGCTTTAGCCTAATACCTAGGATCTAGGTAAACTTATTCTAGAAGGCTAATATAAACTGCGGTCTATAGTCAGATATAATAGTATCTAGTAGTCCGTAGATTTAGTGGATATAGTAGATATATAGTTAGGCCGCCTCTTTAGTATTAATATTCTTATAATAGGGGATTAAGAATAGGCGCTTGCTAAAGCGGTTAACTAGGATTATAACCATATTATATCCGTCGCGGTCTATAGGTAACTTATAGAAGTCTATAGAGATATACTACTAGTGGCATTCTAGTATTAGGAGTGGCTTTAATAGCCCTAGGGTCTTGTCTTATGGAATTATAGACCTACAGTAGTCGTCGCAGTTCTATACATAGCGGTTAATATCTATAACTATTCCGGGCTAGTAGTAGCGGTTGCTAATAATTCTACGGGTCTTAATTTTTCTGGGGTAGGCTATAGAGACCTAAGTATATGCTTTGGCGATAAGCTAAGTCCGTAAATTCTATTCCTCTACTACTACTAGCCGTTCCTAGTACTTAAGCAGTCCGTTTTTAAGGGACCATAGGCTAGTAGTATTCTTTACCTTTTTGCGGTACTCCTATAGAGAAGGGGCCGTATATGTAACCGACTACCGACACTGTGCTGAGACACAAGATCACCGCTTGGAAGGATCCAAGACTGCGTCAACGCCACCCTATATATTGATTGCAGATCAATATTGCTTGCAGATCACTGTTCCCATTTCAGTTGCCTATCACCTTTTTATGTCTTATTTCCTCCACCTTCTTCGTGTATATATAGAGGCTTTAGAGCTGCATTTACAATCAAGTCGTTCACTCTTTCCTACACACTGCAAAGCTTACAGTATAGTTTACCTATAGTAGTTTATTAATAAGGTCTAGTTCCGTAGAGTTAACGGGATATATCTTAACGTCTAAAGGGTCCGTATTTAGTTCTGCTTATATTTAGGGGTTAAGGTATTTTAGTTATAGTAGCGTCTAAGTCCGTAATAAGATCTTTATAGCTGCTTGGTTATCTAGGTCCTATTTACGCCTTATAAGAGTATTTACATAGTTAGTAGCACCTAGCCTATATATAATTAGGAAGTTAAACTAAGATAGGATATCCGCCTAGCGCGCCTGCTAGGCTATAAGGACCTTTAATATTATAAAGTATGCTAGGGCCTTATAATCTAATACTACTTAGACGGGTTTAGGGGTCCCCTCTAACTATATACGCTAGTGCTAGAAGCTAGAGATAATAGCTAGTATTTCTTTATTATAGATATAGTAGTTTAGCTTAGTATCTATTATAGTCTTTAAATAATAAACAACGGGGTGCTATTCTCCGTCTAGCTGCTTTTAGAAGTAAACGCCAGCTATTATACTATCTAAGGCGTTAGTTTCTAGTATTAAGGGCCGTTCTAGGTAAAAATAGATGAGTAAAGGAGTAGAGACTAGCCGCTTTTTAAGCTTATTAAAGGCTTGCTTATATACGGCATTAAAGTAAAAGGGCTGGTCCTTTCTAGTAAGGCGGATAAGAGGTTAAGTAACTCTACTGTAGTTTTTTATAAAGCGCTAGTAAAAGTTACAGAACCCTAAGAACAACTACACCCCTTTTACGGTATCACGGGACCACCCCGTAACACCTTACACACGACTACCCGTTTCTACCGCAATATCCGCAATATCCGCAATGTTTGCAATATCTACAATATCTGCAATATCTGCAATATTCTGCCATATTCTGCCAAGTCCAGCGGATCCTACTAAGTTCTGCCAGGACCGCTACCTAAATCCTATTCTGCCCCGTGCACGCGTTAACTAAGCAACTAAGTTAACGATATATACCCTTTCTCCCTATCTTCTTACCTTCTTTCCTTACGCAACGTCTTAATTTATTATATAGTTTATATATATAGCTTAATAATATCTACTTTGCTATATATTTTCGTCGCTTATACTTACTTCCGTAACATTATATTATATTAAACCTATACTCTATACCGCCCCGTTTAGCATATAAAATAACCCAAAAGCCCCTATATCTATAACCGACCTATATAATATATTTACCAAATAAATAAAGAGCCTGTAATAGGCCTTTATAGACGCCCTTACTAAATAAGAAGCTTAACATTAGGAAATAATTGGATCTCTAAGAAAAGAAATTAAATAGATAGGATAGAAATAGCTACTATTATTAATTCTTATTTAACGTCTGATGCGGTCCCAATTAAGGTCCATATAGACTACTGCCGTAATATAGATACAAAAAACCTCCAAGGCAGACGTGAGTGGTAATACAGAGTATACCCCTTCGGGTAGCACGCCCGTACTACATTAACGGGAGGAAAAATACCTTTAGGTCGCTGCTCTGAGACTCCCGTACGGGAGTGTCCTAATTGCCTATCTTGCCCTATCTGCCGCTCGTACCATGCTTCCTTTTGAAGTTATAATTGCCGTAAAGTTGATATTGTAAAACCGATGTGATCCTGCCCTTCCGCCCTATATACTGTATATGCATACACTTCGCCTGCGGTCCTCCTGCTTGCAGCGTAATTTCCACCCTAAAGGAACAGCGGGACGAATATAACTAGGTGTCTTGTCCTAGGGCACCAACCTAGGTCCCCTATATCCTACCTCCTACGCCTAGCTAGTTTTTGAAATATAGGGGGAGACAAAATACCGCGTGGGTAAGTCTAGGCCGTCGGGTAAGGTAGGGAATGAGAGGCTTATTACAGGCCTCCTACCTGCGAGGTGTATATGGTTCGATTGCGCGTATAACGTGGTTATACCGTATAGGAGGAAGGGGTCGCCGGAGGTAGAGGTCGCCGTAGTCGATAAGCTCGATACGTACGTCGAGACGTAGTAGTTATATTCGTAGGTCTCCGCTAGGGCTGTTCCGACTGATATCGGTACATACGATGTTCCGGAACATTTCTGCCTCATTCTGGAACAAGTCGTCCTTGTTCCAGAATGAGTCGTGTATCGCTTTAATCGGCTCCATTCCGGATTGCTTGCCTCATTCCGGAAAAGATCTTGCCTTATTCTAGAAAATATTTGAAGCTATATTAAGATTTAAAGCTATATTAAGATTTAAAGCTATATTAAGATTTAATAGAGCTTTTTTAACTTCTTAATAAATATATAGATTTTGCCTATTTCTTGATGATTATAAATAAGGACCAATATATAATTAATTTAATTTTGGCTGCAAAATAAGTGGTTATATATCTTAGATATTATAATCTATCATTTAGTAGAGCATAGTCGCGATATCTGGTATAAAAATATAAGATTTTAATTTTCTAATAAGATTTTCTATTGCTCTAGAGATTAAATTTTACCACCCCCCCCTAAACCACCATAACACTATTAAATTCCATCTAAACTAGGTTACGCTGCGATTTATAGGTGTATTTAAAGGCCTTTCTACATTATAGATATAGTCTATAAGTAGTAGAAACTAATTAGGTAGGGGGTGGTTAATTATGTTCCCCGACACCAAAATTTGCAAATTATATAAAGCTTTAAACCTACTAAAATCTATCAAAATCCGGGCCCTTTAATATTCTGCTGGCCATAGACTAATTACTTAATTAGGTTTGGCGTAATTGCGGTTTAGATTTCTCCTAGCTGCGCCAACCTTTCTCACTCTGTCGTTTTCCTTTCCTTTGGCTTACGCAGCCTCGCCAGTAGGCTTAATTAATTGCCTTCCTTATCTGCTGTTGTTGATTAAGGTTATGTAGAACTTTGTAGTAGAGTCCCCCGTTAGGCTTACTTTGTTTAAGAGCTAATCTAAGTACTAGCAAGCCTTCTATAAGCTCTTACTAGAGGCTCGCCTAGGGAGTCCTCCGTCGGCTAATTTATATAAGGCTTTCCTCTATAACAGTAGGAAGAACACTCTATATTTCCTTTTTAATAGCTATATCGTTGATTGTTATATCCTTGCCTACACCCACAGCAGGTAAGCCGCGCAGTTATTAAATGGGCTTTAACTACTGCAAAGAGCGGCAGGATCGTACTAACGCTTATATTAAGGTAAGCATCATAAGTCTCTAGCGGCTTAACAAGCTCGCTGCCTAAGAAGAGCTCCTTAACGATTCCGTACTGAGTACGAACCTTAAAGTAGCCGTAATTTCGAATCTTATATATGCGGCCAGGTATACGGGAGACTTTAGTACTACATTGAAGCTTTCTAGGAATTCTAAAAAGGACGACGTCACCTATATTGAATTCGGTAACGTAGTACTACTTACTATACTTCTTCTTCATTTGTTCGCGGGAGTAAGTAGCTCGCTATTAAACTCTCTCATGTAAATCTAATAAATCATAAGTAGAGGAATCTAAATGTTGTGAGGGACTTTACAGCTGCTGCGATCGTAATTCCTTCTAACATTCCTTAAGTCTCTCACGCACCTGCCGTACAAGCTCTCGCCATAGTGGTATAGAGTAAATAAGGTAATTAGAGTCCTTTGCCGCCCGAATTAACTCACGCCAGTAAAAAGGCATAGCGACGTCATGGTACTTATTAAAATCCATAGGTGGCAGGCCTACTCCACCAGCTACGCGGTAGAGCTGTGCGTGTATATCTTTAACCCTTATAGCAAGATCATCCATAAAGGAGCCTCCGGGTGTATAAAAAGGATCCTCTAGATCTTTAATCCAGTTATCTGGATATAACTCCTCCTACTAACAGATAGATCGCTGCCTTCTTTTAATATCACAATTAAACTCAGCTTGCTGTAGAGCTCTAGCAGCGGCGTCGGCTATAATCTGTCTATTTAATTTAGTAAACTCTTCTCTTATTAATTGCATCTAGGCGTCTTAGCTTAGTATAGGAAAGCCTTCTAGTAGAGGCGGAGGCTGTCTAAATCCACTTAATCCTAATGACTGCATAGCCTCCATAATCTCGCGAGTTCGACTTAAGATTGGCGAGTAGCCTTTAAAGGTTTAATCGTCATTAGATAAAGTAGGGTTTAAAGGAGTCCTCGGCCTCTATATATTAACTTTAATTAGAAGATAAGGAGAATAAGGGTTAATTAGAAGATAAGGAGAATAAGGATTAATTAGACCCTTATTCTCCTTATCTTCTAATTAACCCTTATTCTCCTCATCTTCTAATTAATCCTTATTCTCCTCATCTTTATATTCGGCCGCGATCGAGCTCTAGCTGCCGTTAGGTTCCTTATTAGAATATTCATCATCCTCGCGCTCTTACTTAGCTGCCTGTTACCCATTACCGTTTTTATCTAGTAGAGGACTAAGAACTTCCTTATTGCTATTAAGATCCTCTTCCTCCTCAGCTTTAGAGGTATCGGTAACTTCTGGCGGAGGCTCTGTAGTAGCCCGGTGGCCAGGCGCCACTAAAGTAGATGGCTAAGGATCTCTTCTATAGAGGTAGTAGAAAGGTATACAGCCGATTAATTTATGGTAGGTGCGATTAATTAAGGCTATAATAATTGGGTAAGCCGCCGCCTATCGCAAAGTTCCTAAGAGTCGCTTTACTGTATAAAGCTTCTTCTTTATATAACCATTGGCTTGCTCTATAAGGCCTTGCGACTAGGGGTGTTATAGCCGGCTGTTAATTACCTTAATTCCATAACGCCTAAGTAGTATAAGAAGGGCGCCTTTAAATTCTAAGCCGTTATCGCTTTGCCAAATACGCGGGTGAATATAATAATGTATCCATTAGAGCACAGCTGCGGCGACTTACTTAGCGGTCTTCTGCTTAAGGGGGTAGAGGGCATAGTATTTACTAAAGTGATCGCGTATCTATAGGATCCATTTGTATTCACCGTCGGCCTCATTGCGCATATTAATAAGATCGCCCTGGATACGATTAAAAGGAGCCCTAGAGACAATTGCATTAAGCGGTGGCCGTGTAGCGTTAGGAGCGCTCCTATAAGAATATTAGTACGACTGATAATTTTATAAAAAGTTAAACTTATTTAATGTATACCTAGCAGTGTTCTAGAAGCTAAACAACTTCTACTAGCCGTATACCGTATTAATTGGCCGCAAGCGTACTATATGTCTTCTTCTACCCTACGTGGTGAAGCTCCTTATGGCACCGAACGATGGTATTATATATTTCTGGCTTAGGAACAACCTTTAAGCTACGGTTAAGTGAGCGAATTAACCGCCTCTAGAGGCCGCGTATATGCTCTTTACCTTATTCCTATATAAACCAGCGGCTCTTAGCCTTTAATTTAGCGTTACGTTTGGCCTGTGAGAGAGCTTTATAACCTAGATTAGTAAGCCAGAAAATAATGTCGTTATATTTTTCCTATATAACGCGCTTTATTGAGGCGTTCCGGGTTTCTTCTAGATACTTAGTAAAGGTAGGCTTTACTGTAACTGAGAAGGAAACGACTGCTTAGCTAGCGTTATAGTCTTCGTTCGCGGTAGAAGTATTAGTAGGAGGTAAGGGAGCTGTATTAGGTGTAGGCGTGGAGGTAGGCGCGGAGGTAGACGCGGAGGACGATATTGCTGTTACTGGTGTTAGATTTAAGCTGGCAGTAGAGTAAAATATATATTTAGAACTTATAGAAAAGGTGCGTATATTGTTAAGGATCTAATTAAGTCGTACGTAGAGGCGGTAGGTAAGGAAGGATTAATGAAAATTTTTTAAAGTTCGCGATAGCCCCTGCGCTAAGCCTAATTGGGCGATTTTTAAGCAAAATCAACACCACAAAGGAGTTTACGAGAGCCCTGCAAAATGCCTTACGCTTAATTGCAAAATATTATTCGACTACTAAATATACACTTATCAAGTGGATCTTTTAGCGACGTTATATAGGCATAGTTAGTGTAATTTGAGGTTATTCTAGACCCTATGCGATAACTATTTACCAATTAAATCTGGAAATGAAGAAAAATGAAGGTATAAAATGCATCTATTTTGAAGAACTTCACGACTCGTGGTATGCGTGTGGGCGTTGGCGAGCCTCTACCTACTATACCACCTAGTAATTAGCCTAACCTTTAAAGGTCTTTTCCGGAATGAGGCAAGCAATCCAGAATAGAGCTGATTAAAGCGATATATGACTTATTTTGGAATAAGGACGACTCGTTCCAGAATAAGGTAGAAATATTCCGGAATATCGTATATACCGATATCAGTCGGAACAAGGGCTTACCCTCCCAGCAAGAGACTTCTTCCCGTTACCACCGTCGCAGCGTCCGCGATGCGCTGCCGTATATAACGTCTCTGTTTGCTTTAGCAGTTTATTAGCACGGTCTACGATCCTAGTAGAACGCTAATATCTATCTACTAGGTTCCTGGGCTTTACCGCGTAGAGGTATAAAGGCCGATTTATAGATAGGTAGTTATATATTAGCTAGTAATATAGTAGAGTTCTATACGCCTACTTATCTAAGCCTCTACCCTAGTTTTCTAGTAATAGTCCTAGACCTCTAGGCCTAAGGGCCTAGGGGCGCTTTTTATAAGCAGTTGGCTTTGCCACTACTAATTACACGGGGAGTCTTACCAGTTCTTTTGGATATCTTATAATAGGTTATTAGCCTAAGTACTAGTCCGCCCCCCAGCAGTCTATATAAGAGTTTCCTCCTAGAGTTAGTACGCTTTTGCACGGCTTAGGAGCCTTCTATAGCCTCTAGTTTTACGCTTCTCTTTATTGTTTCCGCCGGCGCGGGCATAAGCTGCCATTTACAGGGGTCGTAACTCCCATCTTACGCGCCTACTGGCGTAATCCTACAAGGGCGTCGTGGCTGCATCCTGCAATATAGTAAGCCTTAGGTATACCTTCTACGATTAAGGCAGCCAAAACCTCTCCCGCCTAAGTAACTCCTGTTTACTCCTTAAGCGTACCTTACCGGCGTACTGCCCTAGCGAGCGAGCAGTCCCGTCTATTGGTACACCGACACGCGCATCCGTTCTCTTGAGCCGCGTAGTAGTCTCTCTAGCTAGGACGTGATCCTGCCTACCTACTAGGTGCACTAGGGGTTAGAGCCTAGCTAAGGGGTAAGGTCCCTAGAGCTAGCAGTAGCTACTACACACTACGCCCCGCGGGAGGTTTTAATTCCTGTTTCGCGTTGCCTATAAGAGTCTCCTTATAATAGGCTGACCGTGTCTTGCAGGAGGGGGCTATAGAGACGTTAGGTCCCGTACTAGGCGACCTACTCCCCCCTCTCCTACTAACTAAGCTTGTATCCCCCCTTTTTATAAGCTGGCCTATATCTCTAACTATTAAGTCCTTGTATAACTGGCCTATGTTTCCTTAGAGCCTCCCCTATATATATATATATGTATACGTAGGTTACGTATACTACGCCTATTAAGACCCTCCTATAAGTTACCTGGTTGCTATAGGGCCGTCAAAGCTGGCCTATATTTCCGCTGCCTAGAGCTTTACCCGTGTTTCTACCTCGTTAAGCCGTCTAGTCGCCATTACGTCGCTGTCGCTGCTAGGTCGCGCGTACTACGCCTATTAAGACCCTCTTTTAAGTCACCTAGGTATACCGGATACTAGATAGGCCCTCGTAGAGGGGCCTTAATAAGTTTTCTAGGCAGGGCCTTAATAAGTTCTTCGCGGTGGCCTTAGGGCCTTAATAAGTTTCGTATAATTCTGCGACGCGTTAACCTTAACAAGTTCTTATAAAAAGAGGATCCCTACGCCCTCGCCGCGTTCCCTTTACGATCTTAGAGCTAGTGCAAGCCTAAGGGTGTCCTGTCGTACGCCTAGGACGCGTCTACGTTAACTAGCTAGATAAGGCCAGTTTTGGGCCTAGCTGCGAGCTAGGTAGTTTAGGTAGTTATATATTATTAGCTAATAATATAGTAGAGTTTTATACACCTACTTATTTAGGCCTCTACCCTAGTTTTCTAGTGCTTTAGTCCTAGTCTATAAGCAGTTAGCTGCTACTACCTAATATAGGGATTCTCACCAGTTCTTTTGGATATTTTATAACGGGTTTTATTAACCTAAGTACTAGTCCGCCCCCTAGCGGTCTATATAAGAGTTTCCTCCTAAAGTTAGTACGCTTTTGCACGGCTTAGGAGCCTTCCATAGCCTCTAGTTTTACGCTTCTCTTTATTATTTCCGCTAGCGCGGGTATAAGCTGCCATTTGTAGGGGTTGCAACTCCCATCTTACGCGCCTACTAGCGTAATCCTACGAGGGTGTCGTGGCTGCATCCTATAATATAGCTAGGTATACCTTTTACGGTCAAGGCCTAGCTAAAGCCTCTCCCGCCTAAGTAACTCCTGTTTGCTCCTTAAGCGTACCTTATTGGCGTACTGCCCTACTACCCTAGCGAGCGAGCGAGCAGTCCCGTCTGTTAGTACACTGATACGCGCATCCGTTCTCTTAAGCCGTGTAGTAGTCTCTCTGGCTAGGATATAATCCTACCTACCTACTAGGTACACTAGGGGTTAGAGCCTAGCTAAGGGGTAAAGTCCTTAGAGCCAGCAGTGGCTACTATATACTACGCCCCGCGACTATAAGGTAGTTATTTCGCGTTACCTATAAAAGTCTCCTTATAATAGGCCGACTGTGTCTTATAGGAGGGGGCTATAGAGATGGGTCCCGTATCAGGCGACCTGCTCCCCCCTCTCCTACTAACTAAGCTTATGTCCCCCCTTCCTATAAGCTGGCCTATGTCTCTAACTATTAAGTCCTCGTCTAACTAGCCTGTGTTTCCCCTATAGCCTCCCCCATATATATACGCGTTAGGTCGCGTGCACCACGCCTATTAAGACCCTCCTGTAAGTCGCCTGTAAGTCGACCGTAGGTCGAACGCTATAGGGCCGTCGAAGCTAGCCTGTGTTTCCGCTACCTAGAGCTTTGCCCGTGTTTCCTCCTCGTTAAGCTGTCTGGTCGCCGTCGCGTCGCGTCGCCGTCGCGTCGCCGTCGCGTCGCCGTCGCGTCTCCGTCGTCCAGGTCGCGCGCACCACGCCTATTAAGACCCTCTTCTAAGTCACCTAGGTGTACCGGATACTAGATAGGCCCTCGTAGAGGGGCCTTAATAAGTTTTCTAGGCAGGGCCTTAACAAGTTCTTCGCGGTGGCCTTAGGACGTTAATAAGTTTCGTAAAAGGAGCTTACGACGCGTTAACCTTAACAAGTTCTTATAAAAAGAGGTTCCCTACGCCCTCGC
Organism: Cenococcum geophilum 1.58; assembly: GCF_001692895.1. NCBI lineage: Eukaryota > Fungi > Ascomycota > Dothideomycetes > Gloniales > Gloniaceae > Cenococcum > Cenococcum geophilum. The sequence continues at coordinate 169,221 of NW_027137654.1, forward strand.
CGCGTTCCCTTTACGATCTTAGAGCTAGTGCAAGCCCAAGGGTGTCCTGTTGTACGCCTAGGGCGCGTCCACGTTAACTAGCTAATAAGGCCAGTTTCGGGCCTAGCTATAAGCCAGGTAGTTGTATATTAGGTAGTTTTCGTATCCCAGTTTCCCTTAATAGGCCTCCCTAGGTGGTAGAGTAGGAGCCTTAGCGGAGGCAGTAAGGCTCCTAGTGGTGTTGAGGGCGATGCTTTGTACGATGCTTCGTACGCGTCGCGGGCTCAACACCACAGAACCGCGACGACAGCGCGCTGCATGCGCTGCGACGGCTCCCTACCATCGCCTCTGCACTTGGCCATTATAAGGAAACGATTTCCTGATGATGTTTCCACCCGCGGCGACGTGGACGCGTGCAGTAGGGCTTCGCGGGCTAGAAATAGCTACTAGAAAGTGGCTAAGAGCAGTAGGATCTCTAGAAGGAGGTAACTCCTACTAGGATCCTAGTAGATAGATATTAGAAAGTAAAAGGATAGAAGTAAACTATAAAAGGATAGGGATAGGCGTTAGGATTTCTTATTTCTTAATTTTTTCTACCGTTTTCTTATTACCTAATAGTTATTAGTAAACTAGTATTCTTACTAAAGAGCTATAAGCTAATATAATATAGTTACTAGTATATATTAAGCTGCCCAAGAGGGATTTATATATATAGAGCTATAGCGCCATAGGCTAGAGGCTGTATGCGCAGTATTATACGTAGTATAATATAATTAGATATATAAAAAAAGAAATTAAAGAGATCCGTCGTAACCCACCGTCTGCTATACCGTCGCCCCTACCCGTTCCTACTAGTATTAACCTATAAGTACTAGATAGAAAAAACGCGTCTAGGACTAGCTCCTTAACCCTAAATTTACCAACTACTGCTCCAACAACTAAGTTAACTAAACGCCTCTCTAACCCTCCTGCCTATTCGGGTAAAAGGAGCGAGCTACGCTCCTTTCTTAACTAACTCTATAATAAGCTCACCGGTAATACTAATCGCTACCCTACCCCCAACAGCTAACTACGTTACGCTATAAGCCGTTTAACAGGAGACGCCGCGGAAACTATATACCTATTCTAGCCGAGTACCGTATAAGAACTAGTTACTATACTAGAAGTATCCTATAGTAACCCTAACTAAGTTACTATAGTATAAAGAAAACTAAATAAGATAACACAAGGCTCTAAGAACTTCCCGTTATACTTCGCTAAGTTCCACTACTACGCTAAAGAAACTAGGTGGAACGAACCCGCCTTAATTAATCGCCTAGTAGAATCTCTAAACCCTAAACTAAAAGCATCGCTTATAGGAGTTAAGCTGCCGGACACTATTACTGCCTATGCTAACGTTATTAATAGCTTATATAATAATATACTGCGCCTCGCCCTAAAATATATACCTTAGTACCCTACCCCCTAACTACCTAAGACCCGTAAGGACCTAGATACTATAGATATTAATACTAGAACTCTCTCCTACGCCCTTAAAGGATCTACTAAACGAGAACAACGCATTAAGCACGGTCTCTGTTTTAAGTACAGAAGTAACGCCTATATCTCTAGCTACTACTCTATTCCTTTCCAAAAGAATTTATAAACGGTTAATACCCGCAGCCGTTTACCATACCGATCTTCTAGCTATCGCCCTTAATCCTCTGTCCGTCTCTAGTTCTTTATCTAGAAATAGCCACCAATAAGAATAAAGCTCTAGCATACGATTACCCTTAGGAACCCCTCCCCGCTCGCCACTAAAAGGAGCGTCCTAGAGTTAAGTTACTCTCTAGGACAGCTATATTACAGGATCTTATTAAACGTATTAGATATCGCAAACCCTAACTCTTAGGATTACAGTATAACTATTAACTGCCGTCTTTAGCAAAAAGGTTTATAGGCTAATACTTAAGTTCTAATTAATATAGGAGCTAGCGGTATAGGATTTATTAATAAGATCTTCGCGTAAGACAATAGTTTTACCCTAATACCCCTTAACCGGCATATTAACGTATTTAGATTTAATGGCAAATACACTATTTTAGGCCGTATTACTAACGTAGTAGCCCTAAGACTCTAATACCTAAACCATAAAGAACTAATTAAGCTTTTTATTACTACCCTAGGTTACCTAGTAATCCTTAGATAACCCTAGATAAAGCTATATAAGGTAGTTATTAATTAGGATAACCTTAAGCTTCTATTTACTGCCCCTCGCTATAAGTAAGAATACTCTATAGCACACCGCCCTAACTCTAAACTAAAATCTAGGAAATCTACCAAAACCTACTAGCCTAAGATTTCCACTAGTATCTACCCCGCGCCTAAGGAATCTACCAGATTCTATTAACCTAGGAATTCCACTAAATTCCACTAATATAAGATTTCTACTAATATCTATTAAGGACTTGGAAATTCTACTAAACCCCACTAATAGACCCCAAATACTATACTACCCTGCGCTAAGTAGAAGCTTAAGCTTACTACACAAAAATACTAGAAGGACTAGTATCCTACTATAAAGAAGATACTTAATAAACCTAAACCTAAATCTAATACTAACTCTATACCTAATACTAAACCTAAAGCTAAATAAGAAACTATATAAGAAACTAAGGACAATCTAAGCTCGCTTAACACCTTAGATATCTATATAATTGGAGCTACCCTACTGGCACGACTTACCAAGAAACCAAAATATATAATCTTTACTGTTATAATGGCCGATATTAAGAAGGCCTTAGCACTAAAGAAGCACACTAACCCCGCCATGAAGGTACTAGTAGAGTACTATAATTATCTAGACGTATTCTTATAAAAGGAAGCTAATAAGCTACCGGAACGCCGTCTATATAATTATAAGATTATAGTTAAAGAAGGAAAGCACCCTAGATTTAGACCCTTATACGGGATATCCTAAAACGAACTCTAGGTACTATAGAAGTACTTAGACAAACATCTAGATAAAGGATTTATTAGAGTAAGTTCTTTACCCGTAGCTGTACTAGTAATCTTTATTAAGAAACCTAGCGGCGGTCTATGTTTCTACGTAGACTACTAAGCTCTTAACGCTATTACTGTTAAGAACTAATACCTAATCCCGTTAATCTAAGAAACACTAAACCGATTAAGTAAGGCTCGCTTCTATATAAAGCTTAATATTATCCACGCATTTAACTATCTCCGTATTACGAAAGGAGACGAATGGCTTACCGCATTTCGTACTCAATACGGGCTATTTAAATACTTAGTAATGCTATTCGGCCTCGCGAACGCTCCAAGTTTGTTCCAGCACTTCGTAAATAATACCCTACGTCCCTACCTAGATATCTTCTATACTGTATATATCGACGATATCCTAATATATAGCGATAACCTAACTAAATACCGGAAACACGTTAAACTTATCCTAAAAGCCTTACGCGGAGCTGGCCTATAGCTAGACGTAGATAAATACGAGTTCTATAAAACAGAAGTCCTATACCTTAGATTTATTATTTCTATAAACTGCGTACAAATGGACCCTAAGAAGGTTAAAGTAATTGTAAACTAGTAGGAACCTAAGAACGTTAAAGACGTAAGAGCATTTATAGGATTTGCCAATTTCTACTAACGGTTTATTAATAATTTCTCTACCCTAGTTTTACCCCTTATAGCACTAACCCAGAAAAATAAAGCCTTTACTTACCTAAAGGTTATATTTACTACCGCACTTATACTCTAATACTTTAATCTAGATTAAATAAGTATTATAGAAGCTAACTTATCTAACTACGTTACTAGAGGCGTTCTGTCTTAATATAACGAAGAAGGAGTGTTACACCCTATAGCATACTTCTTAAAATAACTAAGCCTGGCTAAATATAACTACGAGATCTATAATAAGGAATTATTGGCTATTATTAGATATTTTAAATAATAGTGGCCCAAACTAGAAGGCGCCGGATTCCTAATTAAGGTCCTTAGTGACTATAAGAACCTATAGTACTTTATAACTATAAAACAGCTAAGTTATTGTTAAGCCCGCTAGTTAGAATATCTATCCCGTTTCTAATTCTTAATAACGTACTACCTAGGCGTTTAAGGCTAGAAACCTAATACTCTAACCCAACGTTTATAAGACGCACTAGCTTAAGAAGAAGCACGCTCCTACTGTAATTAGACCCTACTCCGCCCTAAGCTATTTAAACCCCCTACTAAAGATCTTACGGTATACGTCCTTAAAATAACCGATTAAACTATTAAATAGATTACAGCCCGACGAATACCTAAACGACGAGTTTATCTAAGAGACGCTTAAGTTAATTTAAGATGGCGTTAGACGCTCTAAAAGGATTTCTCTAAGTAAGCGCGAAGCTTATAGAGACCGCTTATACTACCGGAACCGCCTAGTTATACCTAACTATAATAAACTTAAGCTTAAGCTCCTTAAACATATATATAATCTACTAGTAGCCGGCTACCTAGGCTAAGGAAAGATACTAGAACTACTCTAATAGGAGTACTACTGGCTAAATATATATAATATGACACAAAGGTACGTCTCTAGCTGCCACACCTGCCGACGAGCTAAAACTTCACATAAGACGTACAACGGCTTTCTAAAGCTACTGCCTGTTCTAGACCGAAGATAGAAGGACATCTTAATTAACTTCGTTATTGATCTCCCTATAAGTAAAGGCTGTATGAATATTATAGTAGTTATAGACTGACTATCTAAGATAAGACACTTGCCCTAATATATTAATACCTACCATTACCTAACTATTCCTAGATTACGTATAGAAGCTCTATAGACTCTCTAAAACAATTATCTCTAATAGAGGCAGCTAGTTCGTCTCTATATTCTAGAAAGAACTAACTACTTAACTCTATATTAAAGTACTATTATCTATAGTATACTACCTAGAGACGGATAGTTAAACGGAACGTGTAAATGCTATAATGGAACAGTATATTCGGATATATATATTGTATTTATAAGACGACTAAATAGACTAGCTTACATTTGCCGAGTTTACTATTAATAACTCTATCTCGGAAACTATAAAGGTCTTCCTATTCCTAGCCAACTACAGCTAGCATCCGTAAATAGGTTTTGAACTCTTTAGTAATGTTCCTCGCCTCGCTTATTATGCCTTATAAGTTATAGAAGTAAATAAATTCGTAAAGAAGATAGAAGAACTATAAGAGTTCCTTACTAATAAGATAATATAGGCCCAATCTATCTATAAGGCCGTAGTAAATAAAAACCAAACCCTAGTACCAGCCTACTAAATTAGTAACTTTATCTAGCTAGATATAAAAAATCTAAATATAAAACGACCTATAAAGAAACTTAATTAGAAGAACGCTGGCCCTTATAAGGTTGAAAAGGTTATCTCTCCTTATGCCTACCGACTAAAGCTCCCCAATACGGTTAAAATCCATCCTATATTCTATACGTTAGTCCTCTATCCTACTGCCCCTATATTAGACGCCCTGCCTAGACAGATCTAGGACCTTCCTCTACTAGTCGAAGTAGATAGCAAGGATAAGTACTTTGTTAAAAGAATTAATAATATTAAGTATAATAAACGGAAACGTAAATATATATACTTTATAAAATAGAGAGGCTTTACTAAACCCTTATAGGAACCTATTAACTTTATAGGACTTATATAAGCCGTAGAAGACTTTTATAAACTCCACCTAGAACTACTAGAGCCCTATCTCGCGGAAGCTCGAGTTTAAAGGGGGGGGGTACTGTTAAGGGACCACCCCGTAACACCTTGCACACGACTACCCGTTTCTACCGAAATATCTACAATATCCGCAATATCTGCAATATCTACAATATCTACAATATCTGCCATATTCTGCCATATTCCGCTAAGTCCAGCGGATCCTGCCAAGTTCTGCTAGGACCGCTACCCGAATCCTATTCTACCCCGTATACGCGTTAACTAAGCAACCAAGTCAACAATTTATACCCTTTCTCCCTATCTTCTTACCTTCTTTCCTTACGCAACGTCTTGATTTATTACACAGTTTATATATATAGCTTAATAATATCTACTTTGCTATATATTATCGTCGCTTATACTCACTTCCGTAACATACGGTCCATAGGGGTTCCCACTAGTTAATTACGGCCGTCTTTTCCAGATCTACCTTAATTCCGTCTATATCGATAATAAATCCTAAGTACTTTATTGTTACGAAGACGATGTATTACATGCGAACGCTAGATGAACAAGCATCAGATTCGTAGAATTGATAGCTACGTACGGCTGTCGTGGAGACTCAAGGAATATAGCTGCGGTCAAATCTATATAGGGGCGTCGGGGCGGATAAACTATCTACCGAGTGATACCAAACAAGGAAAGGAAACCAGCTACGCGCACCGCGTAGCGCATGTCACGGGCAGTCCCGTGACATTTATACGCTTAATACTAAATTCTAATTTTCTAATATTAGCGTAGAGGCCGGCCTTATAGAGCCGTAATAGGACTTTATAGATATGCTCCTTATATTCTAACTTATTCTTAGAGTAGATTATAATATTATTTAGGTAGGCCGTATAGAAGTTGTTAAGGTAGTTAAAGAGTATATTGTTTATATATCGTTAGTACGTAGCTAGTCCGTTAGCTAGTCCAAAAGGAAGTACTTTATATTTATATATTCCGTAACGAGTCCGAAATATAGTAAGATCTTCTAATCTAGGGTCTATCCTAATCTAGTAAAAAGCCTAACGGATATTAAGCTTAGTAAAGATCTTAGCTCTACTTATTTAGGCTAGAGTCTTACTAAGCAAGGGTAGTAGGTAGCGGTCCTTATAGGTTATATTATTAAGTTTATAGTAGTCGATATAGAAACGAAGTCCTCTATTTAGCCTTTTTATAAAGAGAATAGGCGAGTTAAAAGGGGCTTAACTAGGCTTAATAAAGCCCTTATTTAGGTTATTAATAAGGTACTACTTTATAGCTTATAATTCGGCAGTAGACTGCTAATAAGGGGGCTATAACTAAGGGTATCTTCCTTATCCAGCTCGATCTCGATCTTATAGTCGTACGGTTAGTAAGGTAGGAGTATATTAGACGCGGCCTTAGAGAATACGTCCTTAAATTTCCAGTGTTAATAGGGTAGCTTCTATTCTACTAGCTCCTTATCTATAAGCTTGCCTTCCTATTCGCTAAGCTTATTTTCCTTCTCCTTAATTATTTAATTAATTTTATATAAGCTGGTGGTAAAGGCAATAGTATTAGATTGGACTAAGTTCCGGTAGAATCCTACGGCGCTAATATAGCAGATATTAACTAGTGGGAGGTCCGTAGGTTTCTTTATAGACTTTTATTTGGCCGTGTTTTACAGTATAGGGTTTATAATCTTCCTTAGTTTACGTTCTATTTTCTATAAATTGTCCTTCTAGTCTATTAGTTTAGTATAGCATCCAGTATTCCTAGTCTTCCTTTATAGGTGTATAGGGCCTAAGTTCTTTATAGGAGGCTTAGCTAGGCCACTACTAACTTCCTGGATCTCTGGTGCGGGTAGCGTAACGTAGGTAGTCTAGGGGCGATATAGTATACGGATCCGTTGCTAATTACGCCGTAGATCTTTCTTAAAGGCTTAGTCCCTATATATAGTATCGGCCTAGTAAATAGTATTAATCTAGGGCTATATAAGGTTCTCTATTATAATACTAATTTCTTTTATAAAGGAAGGGGTTAGGGGTAGAGATTCGGGCCAGATAAGCCGTCTACTTTGTATGTTAAGCTATAAGCCTAAATAGGCCAGCTATTTTCTTTCTAAGATTATATTATAGCTTCCTAGGTCTATAATAAGAAAGGGGATATTATACTACCTTTGTCCATCGATACGGAGGTAGATCTATAAGATAGTTATAATAGGTAGTCCTATCTATCCGTTATACCTCTAGATAGGACTAGTTTAGGCAGTTCTTTAAGGGGTGCATTTAAAAAGTTAGCCAGCTTTATAGTATACTAGGTGTCTATTAAGGTAAAGGTATTTGCTCCAGAGTTAGCTAAAGTAGAGGTTAAAACATAATATCTATTGCGAAATAAAGTATAAAGGGATAGTACAGCGTCTTCCACTAACTAGCCGACCCAGATTAATATGTGATATATTAATTCCTTTAGACCCTAGAGAGGAGTCTTTCTCTAGGGTTCCTCTTTTTCTAACTCCTTACTATCCTCTTAGATTAATAGAACCTCGTCCGTTATTGCTTTTGCTAAGCAGTCCTTTATAAAGTAGTCTTTTTTACTGTATATAAAGCAAGGCTCCTTAGTTGCTTAGGGCCTATCTATAGGAGTTACTATAGGTAGGGCGAGTGTGCGCTAGACCCTTAGCGGGGCTGGCTGCATGGCCAGTTGCTGGATTAACGGTGGGCTATACAGCTAGTGCCGTAGGAGTTGCAGATCTTACTAGGGCGCTATAGGCTGTTCTTGTCGTGCTCGTGGTCTAATTTAAAGAGTTTCTAGCCTTATACCATTTAGCTCGTGCCTTAATTCGGCAAAGGCCTTAATTAATAGCTAGGCAGTAGTCTATAAGTACCTTTAGCGTCTATATAGTAGTAAAAACTAGCAGTATAGCGCGCTATAGGTCTAGGGTAAGCTTATTAAAGAGATCTAGCATTAGGTCTTTATAGGGGATTTAGGCTTAACTAGCTAGGTATAGAAAGTGGGTTTAAAAGGCCGAAAAGGTCTCCGTTGTTTTTATATTTAGGGCTTTATAGTTAAGACGGGCGTTCTATATCTTAAAGGGGTCCTTATAAATAGAAGATAGATAGTTAATTATCTCTTCTCTAGAGTGGAAGGGGTCTGCTAAGTCCTAAGCGTATTGCGGACATAGACGCGTCTATGCGTCTCCGCCGGTACGGCCGAAGATATAGGCTATTTTCGCTTAAGTAGTAGGGAAGTAGTCTGTATTAACTTCGAGCTTATCTTATAGTTAAAGCTTCCAGTTATTAAATATAGGGTTGGTTCCGTCTATAAGCAACGGAGGGTCCGCAACCTTCGCGGACCGTGATAATACTATGCGTTAGGCTAGGGCCTTAAGGACCGTAGCAAGTCTATCTAATAAGTCATTGGTTAATACGGGGGTATCTCTAGCTTTAAGCAGCTTTTACAGCCGTTCAATTTCGGTATTAGCTGCCGCGAGTTCCGCCTGGGGGGTTAAGATAGTAATTGTTTTATCGTCGGAGGTACTTAAGGGTCCTACAGCTGCTTTGCTAGCTGCTGTGTTTCTTGGCATAGTGGTAGGGGTGTTAGGTAATTTCTAGTGTTTGTTTATTTTTTAGGGGTCCTAGTCCATACGTGTCCTATTCTTAGGTTTCGCGTTCTATTTATATTCTTTTAGTTCTATCCTATCCTTATAGTCCTGTTCTATATTCCCGTCCTATTTAGGGTCTATAGACATATTTAAGTTCCTTCTTAGGAAGAAAGAGTAGTATAAGCTTTAGATAATGTTAGCGACTTAGTTAATTAAGGCACGAGCATAGCAATAAAGACGTATGTAAGCCTGTACGATTGGATTGTCTATAAATGAGGATCTAAAGCTAGAGAAAGGAAAGGGGAAGAACGGAAGCACCGCTCGAAGTTATGTACAATCCTCTAGTCACATAATGGCAACTTGCGGCAATCTGCCGTATTCTGCCCGCTTTCTGCCGTATTCTACTAGTGCCGTAATAGCTATACGTAGACCAAGTATACTCTATATAACAGCAACTTAGTTAATCGAGGCACTAGCACGGCAAAGGGTCGCGCAAGCCTGTACAATTGGAATGTTATTTTACGAAGGATATTAAGCTAAGGAGAAGAAGGAGAGGTATGTATAGAAGGGAGAACCGTGCTATATAATTTTGGATCGCTAAGTCCTTAGCCGAGCCCCTGACCAGGTTACGCGCATCAGGGCCGTAATACTCTAGTCCTATAGTAGGACTAGCTATATAGCTAGTCACTAGGTTAACTATAGGCTATACGGCCGGTATTATAGGAGTTGCGGATTTTATTAGGGCATTACGGGCCGTTCTTATAGTGCTTACGGCCTAGGTTAAGAGGTTCCTAGTTTTTAACTAATTAGCGCATACCTTAATTTAACGGAGACCTTAGTTAATAGCTAGGTATTAGTCTATAAGTTTCTCTAATATCTATATAGTAGTAAAAACTAGTAGTATAGCCCGTTATAGGTTTAGAGTAAGCTTATTAAAGAGGTCTAGTAGTAGGTCTTTCTAAGGGATTTAGGCCTAGCTTACTAAGTATAGAAAGCGGGTCTAGAAGGCCGAAAAGGTCTTCGTTATTTTTATATTGAGGCCTTTATAATTAAGGCAGGCGCTTTATACCCTAAAGGAGTCCTTATAAATAGAAGATAAGTAGTTAGTATTAACTTTAAGCTTATTCTATAATTAGGGCTTCTAGTTATTAAATATAGAGTCTATTCTATCTATAAGTAATAGGGGGTCTACGACCTTTATAGACTGCGACGGTGCTATATAGGCCTTAGAGGATATTCTAAGGCGCTAAGATAGGGCCTTAAGGACCGTAGCAAGTCTGTATAATAGGTTATCGCTAGATATAAGGTTGTTTCTAATTTTAAGCAATTCTTATAGCCGTTTAATTTCGGTATTAGCCGCCGCGAGCTCCACATAGGGGTTTAAGATAGTAATTATTTCACTATTAGAGGTATTTAAAGGTCCTATAGCTACTTTTCTAGCTACTATATTTCGTAATATAGTAGTTATTACGGAGTAAGTATAAGCGGCGATAATATATAGCAAAGTAGATATTATTAAGCTATATATATAAACTATATAATAAATTAAGACGTTACGTAAGGAAAGAAGGTAAGGAGATAGAGAGAAAGGGTATATATTGTTAACTTAGTTACTTAGTTAATACGTATACGGGGTAGAATAGGATTCGGGTAGCGGTCCTAGCAGAATTTAGTAGGATTTAGTGGACTTGGTAGAATATGGCAGAATATAGCAGATATTGTAGATATTGCAGATATTGCAGATATTATAGTTATTGTAGTAGAAATAGGTAGTCGTGTGTAAGGTGTTACGGGGTAGTCCTGTAATAGTACCCCCCTTTAAACTCGAGCTTCTATAAGATAGGGCTGTAGTAGTTCTAAGTAGAGGTTGTAAAATTCTTCTACGGCTTATATAAGTCCTATACAGTTGACAGGTTCCTATAAGGGTTTAGTAAAACCTCTTTATTTCGTAAGGTATATATATTAGTATTTATATTTATTATACTTAATATTATTAATTCTTTTAATAAAGTACTTGTCCTTACTATCTACCTTAACTAGTAGGGGAGGTTCCTAGATCTATCTAAGTAGAGCGTCTAATATAGGGATAGTAGGGCGGAGGACTAATATATAGAATACGGGGTGGATTTTAACTGTATTAGGGAGCTTTAGTCGGTAGGTATAAGAAGAGATAACCCCTTTAACCTTATAGGGGCCAGCGTTCTTCTAATTAAGCTTCTTAGTAGGTTATTTTATATTTAGATTTCTTATATCTAGCTAGATAAAGTTACTAATTTAGTAGGCTAGTGCTAGGGTTCGGTTCTTATTTACTCCGGCTTTATAGACGGATTAGGCCTATATTATTTCGTTAGTAAGGAACCCTTATAGTTCTTCTATCTTATTTATAAATTTATCTACTTCTATAATTTATAAAATATAATAAGTGGGGTAAAGAACATTACTAAAGGGTTTAAAACCCATTTATAGATACTAGCCGTAGTTAGCTAGGAATAGGGAGACCTTTATAGTTTACGAGATGGAGTTATTTATAGTAAACTCGGTGAATATAAGCTAGTTAATCCAATCGTCTTATAAATACGATGTGTATATCCGGATATACTATTCTATTATAGTATTTATACGTTTCGTTTAACCGTCCGTTTCTAAGTAATATACAATAGATAGTAGTGCTTTAATGCGGAGTTAGGTAGTTAGTTCTTTCTAGAATATAGAGATAAACTAGCTACCTCTATTGGAGATAATCGTTTTAGGAAGTCTATAGAGTTTTTATATATAATCTAGGAATAATTAAGCGATAGTAGGCGTTAATATATTAGGGCAGGCGATTAAGTGCCTTATCTTAGATAGTCGGTCTATAACTACTATAATATTTATATAGCCTTTACTTATAAGGAGGTCAATAATAAAGTTAATTAAGATGTCCTTCTATCTTTAATCCGGAATAGGTAGTAGCTTTAGTAGGCTATTATATATCTTATGCGAAGCTCTAGCTCGTTGGTAGATATAGTAGCTAGAGACGTACCTTTGTGTTATATTATATATATTTAGCCAGTAATACTTCCATTAGAGTAGCTCTAGAGTTTTTCCTTAGCCTAGGTGGCCGGCTACTAGTAGGTCGTATACGTGTTTAAAGAGCTTAAGCTTAAGTTTATCGTGGTCGGGTATAACTAGGTGGTTCCGGTAGTATAAGTAGTTTCCGCGGGCTTTATATTTACGTAGAAAAATCTTTTTAGAGTGTCTAATACCATCTTTTATTAGCTTAAGCGTCTCTTAGATAAACTTGCTATTTGGGTATTCGTTAACTATAATCTATTTAATCGTTTAATTTGTTATTTTAAAGGCGTATACTATAAGGTCTTTAGTAGGATGATTAAATAGTTTAAGGCGGAGCAAAGTCTACTTTTAGTAGGAACGCGCTTCTTCTAGTACTGGCGTGTCTTATAAGTATTAGGTTAGGGTATTAGGTTTCTAGCCTTAAACACCTAGGCGGTATATAATTAAGAATTAGAAACGAGATAAGTATTCTAACTAGCGGGCCTAATAATAACTTAGCTATTTTATAGTCGTAAAGTACTCAGTGCTGCCAATAATCAAATATCCTAATTGATTGGCGGGATATTCAGACCTGCGGAGGATAGGGCCGGATAGCCATCTCGGATAATAGACCTATCAGCTGATAGTATCCGGAGACTATCCGGATAGTCTCCGGATAGTCTTGGCATAATCCCCTCAACACGCTTACACTTGCGATGCACCCCCCAGTATTATATAAATAATTTTTCTATTGGTATAGATTTATAGAGCTTGCAAAGCGCTTTAAAATGGTACCACTTTTATCTAAATATCCTAAGGATAAGTAATATTATATAGATATAAAGCTTACAAGAGCTCTGCGGAATAAGGAGCCGCGCACGAAGCTCTACCAAAGCTCTGCACGAAGCTCTACACGAAGCTCTGCACGAAGCTCCGCACGAAGCTCTGTATACGGAGGCTCTGCGCAACGGCTCTGCGTACGACGGTTCTGCTCTACTACGGAGGCTCTATATAGAGCTTTGTGCAGAGCTTCGTGTAGAGCTTCGTGTAGAGCTTCGTGTAGAGCTTCGTGCAGAGCTTCGTGTAGAGCTTCGTGCAGAGCTTCGTGCAGAGCTTCGTGCAGAGCTTCGTGCAGAGCCTCGTGTAGAGCCTCGTGTAGAGCTTCGTGCAGAGCCTCGTATAGAGCCTCCGTACGTAATGCTTCGTGCAGAGCCTCTATACGCAGAGCTTTATGTAGAGCCTCTATACGTAGAGATTTATCTAGATCCTCGTATAAAGCCTTATATAAAGCTTTTATACGTAGAGCCTCTATATAATATAATAATATTTAATTAAAAATATATATAACTACTTAGCTAATAAATATTTATTTTATTATAGACGTCTAGACCTCTCTAAGCTTTAAATAATTATATACTAAGAAATATAGCTATCGCTATCTAAAGACTATCTAGATAGTCTCTAAATACTATTAGCTAATAGGTCTATTATCTAAGAGGTCTATTTAGCCTACCCTTTATAGGTCTATTAAAGATATACTTATAAAGAATAAACTATCCTATTTAGTTAGGCGGATAATAACCCTACCTAAGGATAGCCTAGATATAATATCTAGATAAGGTTTAGTATCTATAGAATTTAACTATCCTATAGAACGCCGGCGTCTATTTAGAAGTAGTCCGTATAGAATACCGAGCTTAAAAATACGCGTATAGATTTAAGCAATAGATTTTTATTAACTATGCCTTCTAAACGTACTTTTAATAATATAGATCTTATTAAACCGACCCAATATTAAATTAATCTAAATCGTAAGGTAAAAGAACCTCCTCTATAGCCCTACTCTCTAATTATAGAACCTTAATTATAATAGACTACTGGCGCTGCGCTAAGACACTAGGATGTAGCCTGGAAGGCTACATTAGCACGACTTTCGTATATCTTATATAACTTACTACCCTGTCTCTTAATATTGCATATCTCACTACTTATTTCTATTACGTCGTCTATAGTAGCGATTATAACTTATTATCGGCATTGCTGATAACCCTTTACCATCCTTTCTTATATATATATTCTACTTAATTTCCATAGATTTATAATTAAGTCGCTTATTTAATTCCTATATTATAAAGCTTATATTAATCCTATTAATATTATTAACTAGTTCTTATTAATAATAGATAGACGTAAATCGGCGTAAGGGATAAAACTAAATCTTTTATTTCTATTATATAACGCTATAAATATAGCTAGTACTAGGCTTTATATAAAGCTACGTATATAGAGCTTCTATATATAGAGTCTTTTATATAGAGCGTTATATTAAGCGTTATATAGAGCGTTATATTAAGCGTTATATAGAGTCTCTATATATAAAGTCTTTAATATAGAGTATCGTGCAGAGCGTTATATAGAGCATTGTAGTAGTATTAGTATTACGTATTAGTAGAGCCTTAGAGATCTAAATAGGGCTTTAAGCAGAGCTTTACGGAGAGTTTTTGCAGAGCTTTATGTAGAGCCTCTACTATCTACTGCAAAAGATCGGTAAAAATCGCCAAGCCTTAGTAGCGTGTATTACCCCTACATTAAAACAATATACCCCCTATAGCCCTACTAATATAGCTCCATATTTTATAAATAGAGACCTATTTTATAGCTCTATTTTAGGGCTATAAAATAGGCTATTATTTATAAAATATAGAGCGTTATTAGTAGGGTTATAGGGGGTACTTTATAATGGCTTAAGGCTCTCCGCTAACTTATCCAACCCCTCTATTCCTAGAAATAAGCACCCCCCATAACTCTACTAAAACGGCCTTAAATTATATAAATAAAAGCTTATTTTATAGCCCTAGAATAGAGCTATAAAATAGGCCTCTATTTTTAAAATATAGAATTATATTAGTGGGGATATAGGTGGTAAATTGTTTGGATATTATCCGGATATTATCCGATATCCGGGCTCTCCTCGGATAGGATTATTATCCGCCCGACCGGATAGGATAATCTATCCTCCGCAGGTCTGCGGGATATTTAATTGATTAACGCACGGGCCGTATTTAATTGAAGCTAACCTAATTAACGGCTGATTTGATTAAACTTCCAATTAATTATTTAGCTAGGGGGTTGTCCTAGTAACGTGCCGCGATAGAGTGGTAGAAAGAACAAAAGGTAAGATATTAAGCTTATTAATTGCAAGAATTCGCTAGAATTCGCTTTAATTTACAAGATCTGCCTTTAGCTAGTGCCTCTAACACTTACTAGCCTCTATAACCTCTACTCCTAAGCAATTTCACTTATCTATAATAAGCCTTTTAGCCGCTAAGAATACGCGTTCTACCTTACTACTTATTACTAGTATTAAGAATATATTAAATGCCATACGTGTAAGGATAGGAAAGTTAGTTTAATGCTTCTTCCACTATATAAACGAGTCCTTAATTAATAGAAGCCGGCAATTAAAAGACTTTAGATAGGTATTAAGCTCTAGACTATCTATATCCTTCTTCTTCTACTTATAATACTTCCGCAATAGGTAATTAACTAAGAATTCGTCGTATGCAAGGTAGGAAGATTTTACATTATTTAGCTAATTCTTAAAGTTAAAGGCGGAATTAATATTAGGAACCTTTTTATAATAACTTAGGAAAAGGTCTTTAAATGCCGTCCTTACGGTCTTAACCCAACTTAGATGCTCTGCCTACTTATCCTTAAAGTACTTAAATCGCCGTATAGGGTGAAGGACAATAGCTATAATATAAAGAGGTAAGAAATCTGTTAGCTTAAAGTACTTCTTAAGCTTTAGCCAGGCCGTGTTAATACTAGTGTTATAGTGCTTAGTGTGTTTAAAATCGGCATTAGACTTATTAATCTCCTTCTACGCCTTCTCAAGAATATTATATATAAATTTTATACTATAGAGAACTCTCTATAGTGCGCTATATTATCCCTCTTAACTAACTCTCTATACTTAACCTTTCTCTTATTTATAAAGCTATTAAAAGGGAACTAGTATTTTTTACTACCTAATTAGGTCCTCCTAATCGGCCTCTTATAGAAAGTCTTATTAAAGGTTATAGGCACCCTACTAGTTTAGAAGTTTCCAGCGGGTTTAGTAAAGGGTAATAGTAGCACGTAGTTTAATGGCTAGTATTTATTAGTATAATAGCTAATATAAATTATAACAACTTAGACAAATAGCTCTAAACCGAGCCTTAAATAATTGCTATCTTTATAATACTAAATTAAGGAGAAGAAGAAGGGGTTACTAAGACCAATGTAAATAAATATATACAGCTGACCGCCAAGGCTTATTATGCAGTATGCCTAAGTTATATACGTTACTATAAGCGCTACTATAGGAATATACGGTATAAGTTGCCAGCTGGCAACTTATAGTAACTTATTACGGCCGCAAAGAGCCTAGAAATAGCATGTAGTATAATACCCCTAGTAGTAACCGAGAATAGCAATATGCAATATAGCAATATGCGGCATAATGGCAATATGCGGCATATTGCGGCGATATGGCGGCAATATAGTAAATAATATGCTTTAGAACCGTTATATAAATAAAAGAAACAGGATATACCACGAGAAATTATAGCCTCAGTTGAATTCCACCGAATTCCTCTATCTGTAAGAAGCTGGTAATATTAGAAGTCTTCCTCCTAGCACTCTCTAAATGTTATTTTCCTTATTAAATTATAGTTAATATAGATATAGATATTATAGAGCTTGCCGATCGGGCCTATACTATTCTAAATTTTAAATACTTTATCGTATAAAGTACTAGCTAGCTTCCGCTTAAGCTTACTAACGCCCTTACTAAATAGTAAGGCCTTAATAACTAGGTTAATAATATAGCTAAGACATTATAGGCGTAAATAGCTAACATTAATATTAAACCGAGTTGCTAGCTCCTTTAGTATAGTATCGTTATCTATAGCATTATCTATTATAAACGCCCTAAGATTCTAGCTAATCTCGTAGTTATTAATAACATTAGCTGTAATTTCTGCAATTAATTGGCTAGATTTTGCTCTATTTACTTTCCAGAAACCTAGAAGATAGTACTTAAGCTTATACTCCTTACTAATAAAGTAAGCGTATATTGCTATATACTCGTCACGATTTAGAGAGCGCTAGCCATTAAGTAAGAGGTTAATTTTGCTTTTTGTATATAAAATCTTATCCTTAATCTATATCTTCCTTAACTAAACTATATCTATTACCTAGCCCCTAATTATAGTATGCGAGGATAGAAGAATTGCTTTAATCTTAAGTTGGCTAGAAATAAGGAGCTGTTAAAATTATATATTTTAAATAGTCATAAAGCTAAGGTTATAGGCCATAATTATATCAATAAAGTCCTTTTTATATTTAAAATTGTCAAATAGCGGTAGAAGAAGACCACGTTGTATAAAGCCTGCGTAAGTAGAACTTTGTCCTTATAACAAGATAAAGTTAGAATCTCCACCGGCTTTAGTTATTCTATGGGTCTTTTTTTAAATAAGATACAATTAATAAGGTAGAGACTATATTAAAGAGCTAGGTACTATAAGCCTTTTTTTAATGGCAGCGCTTATAGAACTAGAGCTTCTTATAGTCCTTTACTTATAGATTAGCTCTATAAGTGGCTAAGAGCAGAAGGATCTCTAGAAGGAGGTAACTCCTACTAAAGTCCTAGTAAACAGACTATAGAAAGCAAAAGGATAGAAATAAACTATAAAAAGGATAGGGACAGGCGTTAGGATTATTTAAGACTTTATTCCGATTTTTTCTACTATTTTTATATTATTTTCTTACTACCCAATAGTTGCTAACAACCTAGTATATTACTAGGAAGCTGTAAATCCCTAGTTTAGGGATTTATAAACTACTAGGACATAGCTACTAGTACATATTAAGCTGCCTAGAAAGGATTTATGTATATAGAACTATAGCGCCATAGCCTAGAGGCTGCATGCGCAGTATTGTACGTAGTATAATATAACGGATATAAAAAATAAAAATAAAAGATTAGCTCTATACTAATAAACCTAGGAAACCTTTGCCTTTATATTTAGTACCTATTTATTATATAAGCAATACTATATATCCTAAAGAAGCTGGCCGCGGTATTTAAGAGTATTGAATTAAATATCAAAAGCGCAGGTGTACGAGGTCTAAGTGGGCCGAGATGCTTCTAAGGTAGTCTTAAGTAAATTAGAATTAGATAATTAAGAAATTTCGTTAATATCCAAACTTATATTATCCTTAAAAGGTAATAAAGTTATTATATAAGACGATGGTTATAACGGAACCTTATAGGAAATACTACGGTGGGCTCGTTATTAGGCTAAGTATATAGGTATAGATTAAACAAGTAAACAACAACTAGATCGTAGAGTAGGTTACCTAATAGATTAACTTTAATTATATTCTAAGATTTACTATAAGAAGAGAACTATCTAAGTAGGGACTGTGGTCCTTTAAATACACAACTATACTCCTAAGAAATCCTCCTTATACATAAGGTACGTAAGGTACGTAAGGTACGTGGCGTTCCTTATAGAGCTTATAGAGCTTATTATATAACCTCGGCTACTATTCCTCATTATATAGCTTAACCGGCTCTATCTTAGACTGCGCTTCTAATAACTAACGGGCCGCTTCTAACTCTTCTCTAAGTAGTCGTAATATAATACTTATAGCGTCCGTAACACCATCTCCCTCCTTTTTATCTTCGTCCTTAAAGACTCCTAATATCTCTAAGTTGTTTACTAAAGGTATAATGTCCTATTCTTTAATTTAATCTTTCTCTATATTACTTATTATACCTAAGGCCTCTCCTTCTACTACTACTAAACGTCGGTCTCGCACCGTTACGTCTATACTATTGCTGGGTAAGATTATACCTTCCTGCTCTTGTTATGCGAAAGAGGGGTTAGTCTATATCGCAATCGCGGCGCCTACCGGTTAACAACCGTCCTCTTATGCTAAGTGTACGCAAGCGAATATACAATTGTTATACAATATTCGATCCGTGTCTAATACTAAATATACGCGCTTAATAATCCTTAAGAGCCGCTATATTCCCTAGTTAATCTATCTTAGGGTCCTAAGTTTAATTAAGCGTCTTGACCACCTCGTGCACAGACCCACCTCGTGCACGGTTTTCCTCACCAAAATCTATCAAAATCTGCCCAAATACACCTTTTTATACCACCTATAACTTAATAACCTTCCAGTGAAAGTCTATAAATTTTTCAATATGGCTTATTAAATACTAAAACCGTAATTTCATATAATAAAAATATTAAATATTATAAAATATTTATATTAAAAATAAAGTTAAAAAAGTACTTTTTTAATATAAAAGAAAGTTAATAATAACAATAATAATAATAAAGTTACTATATAGCTATAGTATATAAATAAGTCTTTTTAATATTTATTAAGTTTATTAATTATATTTTTAAATAACTTATATTAATATTTAATAAATCCTAAACCTTAAATTTATATATTTATATTATAAATAAGTTTTTAATATTGTAGTCTAAACTTATAATATATTTTACTATAACTAAAATTAGTAATTAAAAATATAATATAGCCTATTATTATATTTAATACAATATTTTCAAATTTTTACTATAGGTAAAAATAGAGCTTTTTAGTTTATATAATAATATTCTATATTTTTATATTTTTATATTATAAAAAGCTTAAATTACCATATAATAAACTATATTTTAATTTTCATATTAATAGCTTGTATGGTTATTTAGTTATAAGTATTTAAAAAATACTATATTTTGGTGTATTTTAGTACTCTAAATACATCAGTTGTGTATATAAGCTAATTAAGTTTTTTATTATATTTTTTATTATAAAACTACAGTTTTAGTATTTAATAAGCTATATTTAAATTTTTATAGAATTCTATCAGAAGGTTATTAAGTTATAAGTGGTATAAAAAGGTGTATTTGGGTAGATTTTGGTGAGGAAAACCGTGCACGAGCCGGTCGCGTGCACGAGCCGGCCCAGCCTTCTAGCTGCTGCTAAACTTAATAGTAAGTTGTTAAGTGCTCTAAATAAACTTTATTATTCCCGCGAAGCTAAGCGTTTACCTCAGAAGCTCAGACCAAGAAATCGATTGTGCGGATATAGGAATATCCGCACCGTCCACTAAGCTGATTTAGGACGGCAATCGTTTTCTTGGTCTGAGGCCCTTTGGCGAGATTTGTAGAAAACCTAAACACCGTTTATATGAGAAGACCTCATTAACTTTAACGAAATTAATCTACCCTCCTACAATACCTGTCGACATAAAAATTACACCAAATCATAGAGAAAAGCCTACTCTATAAGTTATGAGATCCTCAGCTCCTTATACCCGCGCGACGTTGAGAGGAAGTCGTCGCGGTAGAGGCCACAATTCTACCTCTGCACGAAGCTCTGCGGAGGCTCTACACAAAGCTCTGCACGAAGCTTTGTACGATGCTCTGCACGAAGCTTTATACGATGCTCTACACGAAGCTCTGCGGAGGCTCTGCACAAAGCTCTGCGGAGGCTCTACACGAAGCTCTGCGGAGGCTTTGCACGAAGCTCTACGGAGGCTCTGCACGAAGCTCTGCGGAGGCTCTGCACAAAGCTCTGCGGAGGCTCTGCACGAAGCTCTACGGAGGCTCTACACAAAGCTCTGCGGAGGCTCTGCACAAAGCTCTACGGAGGCTCTATACGAAGCTCTACACAAAGCTCTGCACGGAGCTCTACTAAAGCTCTGAAAAAGCTCTGCACAAAGCTCTGCACGAAGCTCTGCACGGAGCTCTGCACGGAGCTCTACTAAAGCTCTGCAAAAGCTCTGCACGAAGCTCCGCACGAAGCTCTACCCGAAGCTCTACTCGAGGCTCTGCTTGAAGCCCTATATAGAGCTTAAAAGCTCTACTAACACGCAGCACTAATATACTAGGAAGGTTCTACAATCGCTCGTACAAACGCCCGTACGAACGCCCATACAATCGTCTCTACAAACGTCTCTGCAATTGATCGCCCGTACAAATGTCTGCACGTCTGCACATCTACACGTCTGCACGCCTGCACGTGGCTCTGCACGAAGCTCTGCACGAAGCTCTGCACGAAGCTCTGCACGAAGCTCTGCACGAAGCTCTGCACGAAGCTCTGCACGAAGCTCTGCACAAAGCTCTGCACGAAGCTCTGCACGAAGCTCTGCACGAAGCTCTGTACAAAGCTCTGCACGAAGCTTTTCACGAAGCTCTACACAAAGCTTACCCCCTAATAGTAGCTCCGGGCCAAGGGAGGATATTTTCAAGGAAGGACCCAACTATAGCACCTACTAGGTGTTGCAATAGCTTTAAGTAGTAGATATCTACATATCTGTATAGTTTTATCAATATTAGCAAACTATTCAATAAGATACAATATGTGCTTACGCTTTTAACAACGCGTTTTTTAACTTTGACGAAATTGATGTCAGGACCGAGTAATAGCCGTATTATAAAATTTATACCATTTAGAAGCCCTAAGTCTTAAAAATAATGTATGAACTTTTGGTAATAATAACGCGTTGTGTGAATAAATGAATTAGATATCCGCAATATCAGTTTTACGGATTTTGCTTACGTTTTTAACAAATGTGCGTACAGGTCGGTCGGACCACGCTAAAATGTCGGCCCGATAGGCGAAACCTCCGCCTACCACACCAAATTTGACTTTCCCTGTCAAACTTTGACCTCACCTTCCACCTTACCTTCCATCACAAATTCATCAAATCCATTCCAAACCGATTTAAAATACGATATCTAGCACATTAGAGAGCTGCGTAAGCTATCTGCAACCCGTTCTAAACGTATTCTAATAGTTTAGGCCGCCTATAAAGCCTACCTAAAAATGGAAAGGCTTCCTAAGGGCGTTAATGCTTTTGTTGTGGTAAGTAGTTCTAAATATATTTAGAACACGTTCCTAACGTAATACTAGCGTAGTAACGAGGTGGATTTAACTATAGGGGAGGTTTTCTGTCGGTATAATGTCTCGCCTAATCCAGAGAATCCGGTACTATATGGTGTAAGTAGATAAATATATTGGGTTTATAATATATTACTAATATGTTCGTAACGCGTTTAGAAGAAGGTTAGAGATTGCGACGCCCTTAGAAACCATATAAAGAAGCATAGCCTTAGAACCAGGAACATTAGAAAAGGAGGGGCTCCTTCTATTAAGAAGCAGGAAGAAGCAATAGGTATATATTCTAAACGTGTTCTTAACCTATTTATAACTAGTTACTAACCTATTATAGCCTTCTATTCCGCTATTATAGCTATATATAATTAGAACGTATTAGGAACTGCTTCTAAATATAATCCTGCTAGTCTAGGCCGCTCTACTACTGCCCAACCCCCCTATACCCCCACCCCGGCTCCCCCTAGCCGCCCTTCTAGGACTACTGCCCCATAATTAACGGCTCCTATTTAAGAGAAGGTTATACCCATTAGATTTAAGAGTAGGCCTTAAAAAGGCGATATAAGATATTCCTAACGTGTTTATAATATGTTCTAATTAAGTTCCTAGTATAACTTTCTAAGAATAGTCACTCTGCTTAAGGAATTAGGCGCTAAGGTTCTATATACTAAGTATTTAGACTTAACTTCTACTTATAAGTTGATTTGGAACCCGTTTTAAACCGGTTAAGAATACGTTCTAAATTTATTACAGCCTACTTATTTAAGGGTTGTCTTAATTAGAGCTACTTTATTAATAATGGGTTGGATAATACTAAGGCTCCTACTACTCCGGCTCCTACTACTCTAGCTCCTACTAAGACTTCTAATAAGCGTTTAAAGAAGTCTAGTTTAAAAGGTTTAAAGGCTGTAAAAAGAAATACTACTAAACCTACTAGACTTACAGAGGAGGATATTACGGCGGATCTGTTTTAATAGATAACCTAGAATCTAATTTATAACGTGTTTGTAACATATTATAAATAGAATCTTATAGATAGAGTTTAGACTTAAATTTTAATAGGGTTCTATACCACTTCGGAACATATTTATAACACGTTAGGTAGCGAAAATAAAAGTCATTAGTTAAATTATAATATCTATTAAAATTTACTAACTTTAGCTCTTTCTAATAACTCCCTTTATATATTTTATAATTCTAATAATTTAATTATAAACTAATTATTATTTAAATTTAATAAAATAAGAGTCTTAAATTTTAAAAATAGTATAAATATATAGTAAAAAAAGCCTATTAAATTAAATTATTTTATAATAAATATAATTTTAAATAAAAATTATATATTTAATAAAAATTTAAAAATTTAAAGTATATTAACTTTAAGCTATTATAATAGTATTTTTTTTAGGGTATTTATTTAAATATAAAAATTTATTAAACCTGTCGGGAATAAGGCAAGCGGTCGTTACGTGTCATCACGTGTCGCCGCGGCACTACCGTAGCGAGGAACCTAAGGTTCCTCGCCCTCACCCCTTTCTTTAAGAAAATACAAAAGAACAACAACCATCATACTATCTACGAACCGTAGCTACGTGATATCCCCTTGTGAGTCCAACAAAACCTTTAAATAATATATATATATATAAATAAAATATAAAATTAGTTAATATAAAACTTATTTTATTTAATATATTTTTAATTAAGTATTAGCTAATAGCTTTTATAAATAACTATATTTATATATATAGATAAGGCTTAAATATATAGGTAGTAAGTAGTAAAATAATACATTTTTTTAAATAGAATAAAGATAAGTGTTTAGATTTCTTATAGCCTTTTCTCCTATTTTTTACTATTTAATAGTTATTAGTACCTTAGTATTTTATTAAGTAAATATAAACCCCTAATTAAAAGATTTATAAATTATTAAAATATAATTACTAATATATATTAAGCTGCTTGAAAAGGATTTATATATATAGAACTATAGTGCTATAGTCTAGAGACTATATATATAGTATTATATATAGTATTAGACGTTATATAATAAAACAATTATAAAAAAAGGCCTAAATATAAGTATATCTTAATAGGAACTTAATAGGAACATAATAGGAACATATTTAGAACGTATTTAGAACGTATTTTATATTTAGTATACTTATTATTGCATACGAGCCTTTATTACCTCTAATTGAATTCTTTTTTCCATATTCTCTAGCTCCCTTGCCTCTAATTTAATCTCTATTTTACAAAGTTCAAGTCTCTAACGTCTTTCTTAAATATCCTGGTTATTACTTAAGGCCTAACGCTTTAGTGACTGCGAGAGACCGGTGCTAATACGTCTAGAACGTATTAGTAACTAGTTACGTATACGTTAGAATATAAAGGCGGCCTTACAATTCCTTAGATACTATAGAGGATAACCTAGAACGCGATATAGATCTAGATCTTAGCCCCCTTAAACGCCGAGCAGAACTAGATCGTGACCTTACTATACCTAATAATAATGCACAAAATAAAATATTATCCTCGTTATTATTAGCAGCGGCCTACTCCAATTCTTCTTAAAGTTATTAACGTTTTCGTTCTAAACGTGTTAGGAACTGGTTTAGAAGAGGATCGCAATAAATACATACTCTCTCTACCCATATGGTTTGCATATCGGGCCGACATTAATATATTTCTTTACATATATTGTATTCCGAACTAGTTCCTAGTAAAATACTAATTAACGTCCCGTTAATCTAGTTTTTATGCGCTAAATATAATATAAGCACGTTATAAACGGGTTAGGAACGTATTAATACCTTATAACAGTAGGAAGAAGAAACTGCCATATACCAAATATATATAATTTATTTGCTGTTTGTTCTACTACATTTATATAGTATCTTAATCTATTAAATAGCTCGTAATTAATTAGAGAGCAGTGCTTATTTAAGCCTAAGGCGATAACTGGGTGTCTCTTATGTCTTGCCCAGTTGGTAACTAATCGAGATTTGTATACTATACTATTAATACCTTCTAAACGCATTATAAACGGGTTCAGAACAACTTACCAATTAGTAAATCATAGAGTTCTTTATATTCTAACTGGCTCTTATATATAAGAAGAGCTTTCATCCGTTTATATACAGAGTAGGCCGTTTCATAGTTACCCACGGCTCTTAAGATACTTCGTAGGAAGTGTACTCGGCAGAAAACTAGTGTTTTCCTAAGATGCCACGTCCAATTACGCCTGTGAGGATTAATATACTATAGATACCGCCTAAACCCTTTTATAATACGTTAGAAAGGCGTTCTAATTGCGTTCTAGGTATCCTACCAGCCATTTGCTTGCCATCTATATCGGATATAATAGCTTTAAAGCCTTCCTCACCACTATAAATGTGTTTCCAACAAATCTGCTTCTAAAGACATTTAGAAAGCAATTAAAAGACTCGCTCAAAGCATAACTGGTAAGTACGCCTTATTTCCGTATTAGTAATAACGCGTGCAAGCATAAATACTATTAGAATATATTAGTATCGCGTTCTAAACGGGTTTATATTATATTCTAATACTTTTACTATACTCTTTAAGCCAAACAGCGAATATAATCTCGTTTATATTTCTTTTAATAATACGTTTAAAAGACATATTAACTTTAAATATATTTTGGGCTAGGAAGATCTTGGCTTGCTCTTATAGAAAGCAGATTATTATAAACCCGTTTTAATTATTATAGATCTGTTAGATATAAGCCTATAACGTATTAGCAAGCCAATTAGAACGTGTTTGTAACGTGTTTATTACCGTTTTGGGATTTTAATGCTTTTAATCAAACTTATATACTACCCCTACTAGTCCTTTTCCTTCTAGGTATAGAGTAAGCTTCTCTTTTTAAATTATTCTAGTAATACAATCTATAGTAGCAAAGCTTGCGTAGATCTATACTAAAGAAGCCTTTCTATACTGCATATAAAACTGTTTAAGGGTAGGACTTTAAAGAAACTTTCCTATAGAGACGTTAGGTATTTATTCGCAATCGGTTTAGAACGTGTTTACCAAGAGTAAGATCTGGATTACGCATTTAACGAACCAACTTAATTACCTCATTTAATATCTCTAGAGGCGGCTTATTTAGGGGGGGTGGTGCATAACTATATACCCTATGCGAGGTAAAATAAATATAAGGAGTCTCTTCTAAGTCGTCTGGAACGAAAACGTAAAAAGTAACCTCGCAGTCCTAATAGATAAGTTTCCCTAGTCCCTGGGGGTGGTTAATTCCTAGGAATATATTATAAACATATTATAAACGTAACCGGAATGCGTTCTAAGCAGGTTATATTTTTTTTTTACTGCAGTCTACCCTTCTATACAGATTTGATTTAATAACTCCGCATTTCTCCGTTGTATTAGCACCTATATTGCCTAGTTAAATAAGAGATGTTAAATACGCAGTATCGTATTTCTTATTTACTGGTAATGCTTTTCGGAAGTGCTCTAAATATATTTCCATAGTAGCCTGCGTGCAGGTAAGAAATAAGTGCTAAACGTTAGCAACATCCTAATATAATTAGTTCTAAACGTAATCTGGTTGGGTTCTAAACATATTTAGGTAAGGTAATTATATACAGAGTATCTTTATTGCTTAATTGTTAGTATATAAGCCTCTATTTAAGAGCTGCATGCATTTCCAGCTTAAAATCGTCTTTAAGCTGCTAAAAACAAGCTTATATACATTAACTTAAGTACTAAATATATTTAGAACCAGTTCCGTACCTGTTCGCATTACATTTGCGAATATCCGGGTCGCTTCTATCTAGGGCCGCCCGCTCTCTCTATATTAGACCCCACGTCTCTTTAGTAACCATAGTGTGGCTTAAAGATTGTAACCAATTCTAAAGATATTCGCAATATTTTACTCCTAAATAACGCATTTTATGTTTTTTACCTCTTATATTTAAGAGAGCGGACATTATAGGCTTGGGAGCATATACTTATCTAGTTCCGTATTAGATCTAAACGCGTTATAAACTAGTTATAAATATAGTTAGGGCATAATTTAGATTTTTATTAACTTACCTGTATAGCTTTTTGTGCATCTATGCCTCTTAAGTTAATACGGTAAGTATAACCTTTATACAGCGTCTATGGGTACTCTAGAAGACTTAAACAATCCTTAATTACAAGTATAGTAAGAGGATTAGTAGATGCCTTGGTAAGAAATATAATATAAGGAACTTCGGGCTAAATACATTTAGCACTAGATTAGAACGCGTTTAGAACGTGTTAAAAACTTACCTCAATCTAATCTTACGGCTATATTCGACTCTCTTCTAGCATATAATCTTCTAACCCAAGGACACTGTCTTCTAAATCAATTTCAAACTCATTTTCATCATCACTAGAGAAATCCAGTGGCTAGTAATTATTAGATAGATCTATTTAAATTAGAATACATTCCAAACACGTTACAAACACGTTATAACTAGTTACCCATAATAGTTGGTTCTATTTTAGAGCCGAGAGGTAAGTTATATAGTGGGATGAGCGATTTAGGCTCGGTTAACCACGTAATTTATATTTTTAGCTAAGGCTGCCCCGTACAGGGATTGTGCATTAGCGCTTATGGTAGACCCACCCTTTAGCGTGGCCCGACTGACTTGTAACCACTTAACAAATCTCGCCAAAGGCTCTTAGACGTGATTTTTCAAGAAGGAGACGGCGTAGCTGTTATTCCGACGCTAGCCAAAAAAAATCACGTCTGAGCTCGCTGAGGTAAGCTAAGCGTAAGGCGGCCGATGCTTAGTAATAGGCCCTTAAGTCGCGTCTAGCTACATCTACTTATCTACTTTATCTTAAAAAAGTACATAAAAAGGTATATTTTAAGAAGTGGAAACTTATTAAATAGGGTCTAGCTAAGTTAGGTAATAAAAGAATAGATCCTCCTCTAATAGGGAGGGAAACAACTCTAAGTAGTTTAGCAATCGTCCTTCCTCCTAAGTCCCCCTTAGGTGGCTCGTTCTTTGGCAATCTTTCTTTATTAATATTACCTAACCTAATTTCTTCTAATACTCCTATACCTTTCCTATAGCATTTCTTAAATTCTCTAGTAGCTCCTAGGTAGTCTTATTATAGCCTATCCACTTTACTTTATACTATATTTTATCCTTAACGTCCTTATAACTAATAATCTTTAAAACCTACTATTTGTCTTCTTCTTGCCTTCTATACGTGTCTGCCTTATAAACTAGTAATTTAATATCTCTATATATTAGTTTAAGTATTAAAATATATTATACGGGGTAAATTTTTATCTTTATTGGTAAGTTAAGTCTATACGTAACTTCCGAAATCTTTACTATAATTTTAAATAGTCCTAGTCTAACGTGGTCTAACTTTTTACTTAGTCGTCTACTTTTAAAATTTTTATGTATAAGCTATACCTTATCTCCCTCCTTAAGATCTAGTCCCTTAGATCTCTTAGCGTTATAGTACCTTTTTATTTATTCTTATACTAGTTTAGCTATTATATAGAGGTCCTTATAAAGATTTATTAATATATCTATTCTTTCTTTAGCTATAATACTAGTCTTCTTTACTTATTATAGCGATAATAAGGTTCTTAGTTTATAACTATAATTCGCCTTAAATAGTAACGTATCTATTCCTTCCTATAGTGTTATATTATATATAAACTATATAACTAGTAATAGTAATACCTAATTATTCTATATATAATTAATATAGTATCTTAGATACTATTCTAGTGTCTAATTTAATCTTTCTATTTATCCGTCCGTCTATAGATAATATACGGTAGAAGTTACTACTCTAACTCCCTATTCCGCTAAGAATACCTCCTAGAATACTGCTATAAATCTTAGATCTCTATCTAATATAATCTTATCTAGTACTCCATGTCTTATAAATACTTCTTTAACGTAGACTCTAGCTATATCTTCTGCCGATATTTCTTCTGTATATACTATAAAGTATCCCTACTTTATAAGCTTATCCACTATTACTAAGATTACGTTATAATCTTATCCGGTAATAGGATCTCTTAACTTTAGTAACTTTATAATAAAGTCCCAAGATATAACCTCCTATAGTCTTATTAGTATTTTAACAGGTTATAATCCTCTATATAGTTTATACCTTATTAGTTTATCTCTTTAGCAATCTGGATATTCCTTTATAACTTTTTATGCTATACTCTAAATTCTATTAATAATATATTCCTCTTAAAGTCTTAATACTAAGCCTATAGCCCTATTATATCCTTAAGTTACTCCCTTATAAAACTCTTTTATAAACTCCTCTACTATACTTTTTAGGATGTATTTTGCTTCTTATTCCTTATATTAATCTGCCTCTAGAGTTTTAAAGACCCTTCCTAGCTCGTTAGTCGCTGCTAGTTTAGGATAATTATACTAAATTAATCCGTCTTTATCTCTTTGTAATAAAGCCCCTAATAGCTTTTTATTATTTTATAATTCCGCTTTTCTACTACCTTTAGTATACTAAATTTTAAAATAGTATTCTGCAAGTATCTCTACCTATCTAACCTATCTTTAGTTTAGCTCCTTTATCGTTAGGAATCCCATTAAGTTCTTATAATCCGTCTTAACTATAAATAGTCACTCTATACCTTGTAAGAATACTCTCTATTCCTTTAATAACTATAACTATACCTAATAACTCCTTGTTATAGATATTATAGTTTAGTTCTAGTAGTATTATCTTCTAACTATAGTATTCCACTGGATACTATATCTTCTTATATTTTTATAGTAAGTATACTCCTAGTATAAAGTCTAATATATCCATTTCTATAATCGTATTAAGCGCTAGTTAATAGATTTTAAGGATTAGCTCCTTAGTAAACAACTCCTTAAGTTCCTTAAACAACTTCTTATATTTATTACTCTATATCTATAGTTCCTCTTTTTTCGTAAGCCTTATAAATAGTTTAATACTCTTAACTATTATACTATAAACCTTCTATAGTAATTATAAAACCCTAAAAACGATCCTAACTATATAACGTTTTCTAGTTCCTACCAATCTACTATAGCTTCGACTTTCTTTAGGTCCATTCTAATACGTCCTAGTTTAATAATAAATCTAATAAAATTAGTCTTTCGCGTAAAGAACTCGTATTTCTTAATTGCTACTAGTATCTATTCCTCTTATAGTCTCTTTAAACCCTATTCTACGTATTCTTTATATTCTTTCTTCCTTATTAAGTAGATAATAATAATATTAAGGTATACTATAATAAACTTATCTAGGTATTCTCCTAATATACTATTAATTTGCTTCTAGAACGTTGCTGGTGCGTTTATAAGTCTAAATTGTATAACTAATGGTTTATATAGTCCTTCCTTTAACCTAAAGGCTGCCTTTTATTTATCGCCTTCCTTAATCCTAATCTAATAGTATACCCATCTTAGATCTATCTTCGTAAAGATTTAAGCGTTACCTATCCTATTCTGGATTTCGCTAATTAAGGGTAAAGGATATCTATCCTTTCTAGTAATGCTGTTTAACTGCCTATAGTCGATATATATCCTAAGTTTTCCGTTTTTCTTAGGTATAAACAGTACTAGATAACCCGCCGATAACTACAATAGTCTACTATATCCCTTATATAAGTTCTCCTAGCCCGCGATGCCCTACTACACACGTCCACGTCGCCGCGGGTGGAAACATCATCGGGAAATCGTTCCTTATAATGGCTAAGTGCAGAGGCAATAGTAAGGAGCCGTCGCAGCGCGTACAGCGCGCTATCGTCGCGACTCTGTGGTGTTGAGCCCGCAACGCGTACGAAGCATCGCCCTCAACAACACCAGGAGTCCTACTGCCCCCGCTTGGGGCTCCCGTTCTACCATCTAGGGGGGCAATCAATCAAGGGAAACTGGGATACGAAAACCACCCGACGTGCAACTACCTAGCTCATAGCTAGGGCCGAAACTGGCCTTATTAAGCCAGCGGATACGGACGCGCCCTAGGCGTACAACAGGACACCCTTAGGCTTGCACTAGCTCTAAGACCAAGAGGATACGGCAAGGGCATAGGGAACCTCTTTCTATAAGAACTTATTAAGGTTAACGCGTCGCAGATACCTTATACGAAACTTATTAAGGCCCCAAGGCCACCGCGAAGAACTTGTTAAGGCCCTGCCTAGAGAACTTATTAAGGCCCCTCTATAAGGGCCTATCTGGTATCCGGTACACCCAGATAACTTAGAAGAGGGTCTTAATAGGCGTGGTGCGCGCAACCTGGACAACAGCGACGCGATAGCGACGCGACAGCGACCAGACGGCTCGACGAGGTAGAAACACGGGCAAAGCTCCAGGCAGCGGAAACACAGGCCAGCTTCGACGGCCCTATAGCGTTCAACTTATAGTCAACAGGTAACTCACAGGAGGGTCTTAATAGGCGTAGTGTACGCAACCTAACGCGCATATATATATAGGGGAGGCTCTAAGGAAACACAGGCCAGTCGGATAAGGACTTAATAGTTAGAGATATAGGCCAGCTTATAAAAAGGGGGGACACAAGTTTGGTTAGTAGGAGAGGGGGGAGCAGGTTACCTGGCACGGGACCTAGTCTATAGCCCCCTCCTACAAGACACGGTCGGCCTATCACGAGGAGACTCTTATAGGCAACGCGAAACGGGAACTGGCAGTATATAGGGTATTACGCCCCTATATTACTACTAGCCTCCTATAGGGTATAGTGCGTAGTAGCCACTGCTGGCTCTAGGGACCTTACCCCTTAGCTAGGCTCTAACCCCTAGTGCACCTAGTAGGTAGGCAGGATTACGTCCTAGCCGGAGAGACTACTACGCGGCTCAAGAGAACGGATGCGCGTGTCGGTACATCAATAGAAGGAACCGTTCGCTAGGACGGCATGCCGGTAAGATATACTTAAGAAGCAAACAGGAGTTACCTAGGCGGGAGAGGTTTTGGGCTGGCCTTAACCGTAGAAGGTGTATAAGGTGTCTATATAACGAAGCCACTAGAAAACTAGGGTAGAGGCTTAGATAAGCAAGTATGTTAAACTCTACTATATTACTAGCAATAGCTAATATATAACTACCTGCTCCTCCTATTCCTGCTTTCTTTTCTATCTCTAAGGGTAGTAAAGAAGAAGCTACATAAGAACATCTACGACTAGTAGAAAATCTACAAGAATCCCTAGAGTGGGACCTAGTAGATATATACTATATAGATAGCTCTAAAGATAGTATATTAAACGCAGTAGCCGTATACAAAATAGAAGAGAGAAATAGGATTAAATATGCAATAAACTAGAACCTAGGGCCCTATATAGAAATTATAGACGTAGAGCTTTACGCAGTCTATAGGGCCCTAGAACACCTAAAATAATAAAGACTAGAAGAGAAACAGGTTTATATCTTTATAGATAGCCAAGCGGCTATTAAGAGATTATAGCTTAATTCTCTTACAGGAGGGTAAGAACTAGTCTTTAAAATTACGCAAAGCTATACCTATCTAGCTAGTAGGAATATCTCTATTAACTTCTATTAGGTTCCTAGCCACCTAGGAATTTATAGAAATAAAATAGCAGATAAACTAGCTAAAAAGGGCCTTTCTAGAAGAAAAATACAATCTTCGTATACTTCTCTAGCCTACCTAGGGAAACGAGCAAAAGAAAAGATACTAGAATAGTGGAAAAACAATTGGCAACAGAATAAAAGCAAAGGAAAACACTATACTAGAATCTGTAAAGGAAACTACCCTTTCTCGTTTAAAGCCCCTAAGGATAGATATCCTAAAAGGCTATAATTAGCTTTTTTTCAACTAAAACTAGGAAAAGGCTTCTTTAAATCCTTCTCTAAAACAATAGGGAAGGATAAAGAAGGTAGATGCTTTAGGGACTATACCGCGGTACAAACTCCTACATATCTATTACTAGAATATAGGCTATATTAGGAAGATAGAAAGGAAATGCAAAGACAAATAGGCTCTTCTCTCTCCTTAGAGAAGCTTTTTTATGTAAAGAAAGAAAGAAGGGCGCTTTTTTAATTTCTAAATAGGACAAAAATAGCTACTGGAAAGTGGCTAAGAGCAGAAGGATCTCTAGAAGGAGGTAACTCCTACTAAAGTCCTAGTAAACAGACTATAGAAAGCAAAAGGATAGAAATAAATAAAATAAAAAGGACAGGGACAGGCGTTAGGATTATTTATAACTTTATTTCAATTTTTTCTACTATTTTCCTATCGTTTTCTNANNACCTAATAGTTNTTAGCAACCTAGTATCTTACTAGGAAGCTGTAAATCCCTAGCTTAGGGATTTATAAACTANTAGGACATAGCTACTAGTATATATTAAGCTGCCTAGAAAGGATTCATATATATAGAACTATAGCGCCATAGCCTAGAGGCTGCATGCGTAGTATTGTACGTAGTATAATATAATGGATATAAAAAATAAAAAAATAAAAAAGTTCTCCTAGATAAACTCCTTAAATACTACTAACTCTATTTTAGTAAGCTTATAGATTAGAAAGAACCTTAGACTTATTCCTAGTTCTAACTCTATTTTATAATCCTATACTATATAATCTAATAGCTTCTCGCTTTCTAGTAACTATGGTTTTTTACTATACTTATAGTATCTCCTTAGTATATAACTTAAGTCTAACTTAGTCCCTATATAGGTTGCTCCTACTTAGTACTATACTATCTTAGTTTATTATTATATCTTACGTTATTAAGTATTTCTAATATTAACCTATCCTATAATCTAATCGATCTTTAGATTATATTCCTATAGCTAAGGCATTCCTAGAACTGCCTTATCCCGTCCTAATAGTAGGATATTAAATAACATTATAATCTATCTCCCTTTAATGACTATCTAAATAGGTCCTGTTTTAAGGTTAATAATACCTCCTCTATAGGCTATCAGATCTCCTAAAATTGTTACTAGTAGATATAGATTCTGTTTTTATCTATATAGTAATCCTATTCTTTCTACTATTACTAGTAATATATAGTTCTACATTACTCTACTATCAATTAGTGCCTTAAACTACTAATCTTACTATTTAACACATAGGTTTAAGTATCGTCCGTATAGTCCTTTAAGGGTTTAAGGCTCTACTACTAGTTCCCTCTAGTCCCGTAAGCATTCCCTTTTCCTAACTATTAGCTTAATTCTATTATACTTAGCTTATTCTTTAGCCAATACCTAGTTCGCTTTTTATTTTTAACATGCTATAGATAAGTATTCTCTAGGCATTCCCACTACTATTATCCCTCTAGGCATTCTTCCGTTAAGAACCTTCCTGGTTAGAGTATTAACTTATTTAACTCATATATCTCCATTAGATGCTATCCATGCATATATTTAGTATTTTAGTATTATCGCTCCTCTAGCGTCTAATACATCCTAATAGGATATCTTTTATTTTTTACCCTTTAGTGCCTTATATATTTCGCACTAATTATCTACATATATAATCTATAATAATATATAATGCGCTAGGTGTTTTAGGTTAACTCTTAGCTCGTCTTCGCGTTTAAGTTTAAACCTCTATCTTAGTAATCTAAATATTAGTTCTTTATTTGCTAGTACTAAAACCTATCTATTACGTCTCTAGTCCTTTAATCCTTCTTTT
This sequence comes from Cenococcum geophilum 1.58, assembly GCF_001692895.1. NCBI lineage: Eukaryota > Fungi > Ascomycota > Dothideomycetes > Gloniales > Gloniaceae > Cenococcum > Cenococcum geophilum. Next base: position 204,158 of record NW_027137654.1, read on the forward strand.
AGGTTTTTTAATATTATAATTAATGCCCCTTTAATATAACTTATGCGTTTCTTAGTAATTGCTTAGTCTTAAATAACTTTTTTATCTAGCTATATATAGAAGTCTTTCTACTTTTTACCGTGTTGCTGCCTATACTACTTTTAGTATAGCTGGTTAAGTATATATAGCTTGTCCATTATAACAATACCTTATAGGAGTACTACGGTGGGTGCGCCAATAGGCTAGGTATATAGGTATAGAATTAGCAATTAACAACGTCGTAACAACTGGTAGAGTGGTTGCCCAACAGATTAACTCTAATTATATTCTAAGAATTACTATAAGGAAGGAACTATCTAAGTAGGGACTATAGTCCTTTAAATACACAACCGTACTCCTAAGAAATCCTCCTTATACGTGATATACGTAAGGTATATATAATCTGTAACAGATTTAATAGATCCCACAGATTATATAGATCTCGTCACGTGACCTTAGTTACCATTCCTCGTTATATAGTTCTACGGGTTCCATCCTAGACCGTGCTTTAATTATCTAACAGGCCGCTTCCAACTCCTCTCCTAGTAGTCGTAATATCGTACTTAAAGCGTCCGTAACACCATCTCCCTCCTCTTTAGCTTCGTCCTTAAAGATTCCTAGTATCTCTAGGTTATCTACTAGAGGTATAATATTATCCTAATTAATTTAATTCTCTCTTATATTACTTATAATGCCTAAGGCTCCTTCTTCTACCTCTACTAAACGCCATGCTCGTACTATTACGTCCATACTGTTGTTAGGTAAGGTTATACCTTCCTATTCTCATTATGCGAAAGAGGGGTTAGTTTACGTTGCAATAGCGGCGCCCTCCGGTCGACAACCTTCCTCCTATACTAAGTGTACGCGAGCGAATATACGATTGTCCTGCGATGTTTAATCAGTATCTAATGCTAAATATATATACCTGTCTCCTTACTATATAATCCTTCTTAGTCTTTAAGTTCCGTGCTTAATTTATTATAGGGTTTTAAGTTTAATTGGTTGCTGCTAAACTAGATAGCAAACTATTAGAGGCCTTGGCTAAGATTTACTAGCTTTAGCGTAATAATAAACTCCGTCTTGCCCGCGTTTGGGACGAGAAGCGTTAGGCCCTTAAGGCTTGTCATAATACTTACGCTCGTCTTCTGCGGCTTAAGAAGGTGCGTAAAAAGGTTTAATTAAAAGAGTTTCGTTTAGTCGAGTAGGGTCTTACTAAGCTTAAGGCGGAGGAGGCTAAAACGGGTTTCGTTCTAATAGCGAAGGAAATAGCTCTAAATAGTTTAGCGGTTGATTCTCCTAGGTCCCCCTTAACTAATTTATTTTTCGGCGAGTTATTACTTTTAATGCTCCCAGACCTGCTCTCTTCCAATACTCCCGTACCTTTCCTATAGCGTTCTTTAAATTACTTAGTAGCTCCTAGGTAGTCTTATTATAGCCTATCTACCTTACTTTATACTATATTTTATTATTAACGTCTTTATAACTAATAATCTTTAAAACCTATTATTCGTCCTCCTCTTGTCCTCTATACGTGTCTTATTTATAGACTAGTGGCTTAATATCCCTATATACTGGCTCTAGTATCGCAATATACTATATAGGGTAGATCTTTATTCTCGCTAGTAAGTTAAGTCTATACGTAACTTCTAAAATCTTTACTGCGATCTTAAATAGTCCTAGTTTAACGTAGTCCAACTTTTTACTTAGTTATCTACTCTTAAAATTTTTGTATAGTAGCTATACTTTATCTCCCTCCTTAAGATCTAGTCCCTTAGATCTTTTAGCGTCGTAGTACCTCTTTATTCTCTACTATACTAATTTCACTACTTCCGTAAGGTTTATATAAAGATTTATTAAGTTCTCTATTCTTTCTTTAGCTGTGCTACTCGTTTTCTTTACTTACTGTGGTAATAATAATGTCCTTAGCTTATATCCATAATTCGCCTTAAATAGTAGTAATCCTATTCCTTCTTATAGTATTGCGTTATATATAAACTATATAACTAGTAATAATAACACCTAATTATTCTGTGCATAATTAATATAATATCTTAAATACTGCTCTAGTGTCTAATTTAATCTCTCTATCTGTATATCCGTCTGCGGATAATATACGGTTAATGTTGCTACGCGAACCCCTTATTCTGCTAAGAATACCTCCTAGAATACTGCTATAAATCTTAGATCTCTATCCAATATAATCTTATTTAGTGCTCCGTGTCTTATAAATACTTCTTTAATATATATTCTAGCGACATCCTCTACTAAGATTTCTTCTATATATACTATAAAGTATCCCTACTTTATAAGCTTATCTACTATTACTAAGATCGCGTTATAATCTCGTCTAGTAATAGGATCTTTTAACTTTAGTAACTTAACGATAAAGTCCTATAATATAACCTCCCATAGTCTCTTTAGTATTTCGACTAGTTATAACTCTCTATATAGTTTATACCTTGCTAGCTTATTTCTTTAGCAATCTAGATACTCCTTTATAATCTTTCGTGCTATCCCCTAAATTCTATTAACAATATACTCCTCCTAGAGTCTTAACACTAAGCCTTATACTCCGTTATGCCCTTAAGTCATTCCCTTATAGAATTCTTCTATAAAATACTCTGCTATACTTCTTGGGATATATATTGCTTCTCAATTTTTATATAACATGCTCGTAGCTAGATCCTCTAGCTATGCCTCTAGTATCCTTTATTTCTAAAAGCTTTCTAGTATCTTATAGACTTTCTCTTCTTCTTATATTACTACTAGTTTTGGATAATTATACTAAATTACTCCGTCTTTATCTAGCTTTAGTAATACTCCTAATGGTTTCTTAGTGCCTTATAGTTTAGCCTTTCTACTAAGTGCGTCTACCCTTATATTGTCAGTACCCTTAGTATACTAAATCTTAAAATAGTATTCTATAAGCATCTCTACCTATCTAACCTATCTCTAATCAAGTTCTTTTATTATTAGGAACCCTATTAGGTTCTTATAATCCGTTTTAACTATAAATGGTTTTTCTACGCCTTATAAGAATACTCTCTATTCCTTAAGTACTATAACTATACCTAATAACTCCTTATTATAGATATTATAGTTTAGTTCTAGTAGTGTTATCTTTTAACTATAATATACTACTGGATACTATATGTCCGGGTATTTCTATAATAAGTATACTCCTAGTGCAAAGTCTAATATATCCGTTTCCATAATTATATCTAGTCTTAATTAGTAGATTTTAAGGATTAGTCCCTTAGTAAATAACTCCTTAAGTTCCTTAAATAGTTTCTTATATTTATTACCCTATACCTATAGTTCCTCTTTTTTTATAAGCCTTGTAAACGGCTTAATACTCTTTAACTACTATACTATAAACCTCTAATAGTAGTTATAGAACCCTAGGAACGATCTTAACTGTATAACGTTCTCTAGTTCTTACTAATCCACTATAGCTTTAACTTTCTTTAGGTCTATACTAATACGTCCTAGTTTAATAATAAATCTAACGAAATTAGTCTTCCGTGTAAAGAACTCGCATTTCTTAATTGCTACTGGCATCTGTTCTTCTTATAGTCTCTTTAAAACCTATTTGACGTGTTCTTTATATTCCTTCTCGCTTATTAAGTAAATAATAATATCGTTAAGGTATGCCATAACAAATTTATCTAGGTGTTCTCCTAACACACTATTAATTCTCTTTTAGAACGTTGCTAGTGCGTTTATAAGTCCGAATTGTATAACCAATGGTTTATATAACCCTTCTTATAATCTAAAGGCTGCCTTCTATTTATTACCCTTCTTAATCCTAATCTAATAATACGCCTATCTTAGATCTATCTTCGTAAAGATTTGTACGTTGCCTATCCTATCTTAGATTTCGCTAATTAATAGTAAAGGATACCTATCCTTCCTAGTAATGCTATTTAACTATCTATAGTTAATATATAATCTAAGTTTTCCGTTCTTCTTTAGTACGAATAGTACTAGATATCCTGCTAATAACTGTAATAGTCTAATATATCCTTTTCGTAGATTTTCCTAGACAAACTCTTTTAAAGCTCTTAACTCCTTATAAGTTAGCTTATATATTAGAAAGAACCTTAGGCTTATTCCTGGTTCTAACTCTATTTTATAGTCCTATACTATATAATCTACCAGCTTTTTACTATCTGGGCCCTATAGTATCCTGCTATATTTATAGTATCTTTCTAGTATATAGCTTAGGTCGTCCTTAGCCTCGTTATACATTATTCCCGCTTAGTACTATACTAACTTAGCTTATTATCGTATCTTACGTTATTAAGTATCTCTAATATTAACCTAACCTGTAACCTAATTAATCTTAGGGTTATATTCCTATAACTAAGGCATCCCTAATACTACCTTATCCCTTCCTAATAGTAGGATATTAAAGTTTATTATAATCGTCCTTCCTTTAATAGTTAACTAAATAGGTCCTATTTTAAGATTAATAATACCTCCTCTATAGGCTATTAGATCTCCTAAAATTATAACTAATAGATATAGATTCCTCTTTTATTAATATAGCAATCCTATTCTTTTTACTGCCGCTAGTAATATATAGTTCCTTATTACTCTACTATCTACTAATACTCTAAACTGCTAATCCTGCCACTTTACCTATAGGTTTAAATGTCGTCCCTATATTCCTTTAAGGGTCTAAGGCTCTACTACTAGCTCCCTCTAGTCCTATAGGCCTCTCCTTTTCCTAACTATTGGCTTAATCTTATTATATCTAACTCTCTTCCTAGCTAGTACCTAGTTTGTTTCTTTTCTTTAATATACTATAGATATATATTCTCTAGGTATTCCCACCACTGTTGTCCATCTAAGTATTCCTCTATTAAGAATCTTCCTGGTTAAAGCGTTAACTTATTTAACTCTTGTAATTCCACTGGATACCAGCTATGCATATACTTAGTATTCCTATATTTATATTCTTCTAGCGCCTAATATATCCTTTATAGGTATCTCTTATTCCTTACCTTTAGTATCTAGTATATTCCGTACTAGTTATCTATATATATAATCTATGCCAATATATAATACGCTAGGTGTTTTAGGTTAACTCTAGGTTCGTCTTCCTCTATAAGTTTGAATCCCTCTTTTAGCGACTTAAATAATCTAAACGTTGGTTTCTTATTCGCTAGTACTAAGATCTGTCTGTTATATCTCTAGTTATCCAATCTTCCCTCTAAGTCCCTTGCCGTTATAATTAAGGCTCCCTTAATATAATTTATGCGTTTTTCTATAATGGCCTGGTCTAAGACGACTTTTTTATCTAGCTATATGTAGAAGTCTTCCCACTTGTCTCCCTTACGCTAGTGATACCACTTTTAGTATAACTGCGTAAGTATATACGGCCTGTCCGTAATAAAGTATCTTCCTACTATTATATTGTAATATCCCTTTGTATACCTTTCTTTAAACCTAGTTAGAATTCCTAGATCCTCTTCTTACTCCAGTTTATTTAGCCACTTAGCTTTTAGTATACCTACTTTAGGTCTATTAGTAACCCTTCTTATAGGCTAATAAAGTCTACCTAGCAATCTTTACTTGTAGTAACTTCCCTATTTTTACTAGTTTGCGATTTAGTCCTTAAACTCTGTCTAGTTTTCCCTTAGGCCTTATCTAGTAATAGGATTCTCTAAATCCTTAATCTTCTGTATTTTAGGGTTGTTACTTTAACTCCTAGGCTGAATACTTTATCTACCTCTCTCTTAAGTTACTATTTGCTCTCCGAATTTTAGACTTTTAAAGAACCTTTATTCTTAATTAGCTTCCTTCTTAAGCTATACTCTAGCCTTTATCCTACTAAGTATTAGTATTATTCTTATCTCGTTTTAAGAATCTTAAACTATAAAGGATTCTTATTCCGTTATTAAGTACTTTTATATCTTACTCTTTTTATATAGAGGGTCTTTTTCTTCTCTACTTTTAGCCCTAATCTATCCTTGTAGATAACTAGCTTATATCCTTATCCGTTCTTTAGAATCTTAGAGTCCTCTTATCTCATCTTAAGAATCTTAAGTCTGTAGCCTTTTGCCTTTATTAAGTAGTAAGGTAGTAATAGCGCGTAGTTGCCTACTAAGTTTGCTCTAAAATATTCCTTTTCTCCCGTCTTATAAAGTAATAGACACTATATCTAATAGAGTATTAATCCCTATTATTAATTCAGTCTCTATTTCTAATTTAACCTCTACCTTAATTATTATATCCTTAAGGTTTATATACTCCCAGTAAGCTGCCTTTATCGCCTTATTATTGCTACTAATATCCTAATTGTCTTAATCCTTAGGTCCTGCCGCTTAGTAGAATTAGTACGCGAGTACTTTCTCCGCTAACTACTGGCTTACTATACCGTCTTCGTCCTTATCTAATTTAAAGAGTTAGTCCTCTTCTTCGTCCAATTCTCTTATACCTCTAAGTACTCTTAACTTAGGCTCTTATAGCTAATAGCCTACGCTATATTTAGCGTCCTTATAAATTTAGTATATGCTATTATAATAAAACGCAAAACTTTTAATTAAACACTCGTTTGTTCCTCGCAGTACGTTATTATCCCTCTATATATATACGTCGTCTACTAGTCTCGTTCCCTTTACCGTATAGTTACTATAACTATCTTTATAGTTTCTGGCGAAATAACCTTATTTTCCGCAATTTATATAAGCTCCGTCTTTATACCACTTTTCTTATTATAGAGTCCGCCTAAATATCTTCTACTACTAAGATCCCTAGTTCGGCCTCTACTCCGTAGGTGTCAGATAATCTATATTCTCTAGAGGCGTAAACCGTGCACGAGTCACGTATACAAGTCACGTGCATTGTAAACCTCTTCATCTGAGCCCGAGGGCCCTAGGTCCAAGGTCAATCAACCTTAAGACAAGATCATCAATCAATTAACCCATTTCATTAATGAACAGCTCAATACAAGTTACTTGATAGTTATGAGCCCGGTCCACCAACTCAAGAAGCTATTCAGCTATTACTCAATCATTTAAAGAAATTCTACCTCATCGTCAGACTCTGATACCTCATCGTCAAGACGCAGACTCTGATAGAAATCCTACCTCAATCGTCACAGGACGAGATTCCACGAGCTTCCACCTCAATCGTTAAAGGACGATCCTGACGACCAGGTCGATCCTAACGACTAGGTCGATCCTGACGACTAGGTCGATCCTGACGACAAAATACCATCTCAATTCCTCCTTTACCTATCAGTCAAATGACTCCACCGACGTCGAGTTCGTCGACCATAATCATCCTCAATAAGCCAGAAGACTGGGAGTAATGGATCTGGCAACTACAAGCCCTCGTAGATTAGCAAATTTGGGCCCACGTTAACCCAGCCACAGAAGCACCTTAAGAAGGTTTACTTGAAAAACCACCTTATCTAAAGGTCATAGATTTTAATAAGAATGCAACCTTATATGCATAGCTCTCGACGAATTAATAGAAAGCGTACGAGAATAGCAGACGATACTACGACTAGGACATAAGGTACTTCCTAAAATAGCAAGAGCATCTGCAATAGATACGCACCTAGATCACGTCCACAGTATCAATTTAGAAGAAGCTACTGCTTAACCCTTCCCTTACAGTTAAGGAATGGCTAATTCGGTTAAAAGAAGACACTAAGCCCTTAAAGAACTTCATAATAAGGAAGGTACAGCTATAATACACAGATTCGCTTAAGGGTCTTAAGCAGGCAAAAATCACCCAATGGCTCGACCGATGGGAGTATGCGATAAAGATGGCTGAGAAGCACGATCTTCCACAGATGACTAACGGGATCTAGCTAATGGACCTTGCGAATGCAATACGACCTATAAGCGAAACCTATTTCGTTCTGTACACGAAGCAGGTAAATAATACTAAAAAGGCTCACTTATCAGGATACCGTAAAGTAGTAATAGAGCTATAAGAAGCATTCTAAAACCTTTCCAAAGCCGTATATATAATGGTAAGAGGGAGTATATTCAACGTAGACTTTGCAGGAGGATTTAAAGAGGATACCTCCGCTACTAAAGGTCCAAAAGGGAAAAGGAAAAGCTTACCTTGTAGCTAAAAAAGGGCAGGGATAAATTCAATTAAAGAAGAGACGTCTTCTTCCAAAAAGTCAAAGAACCTTAAATGCCTAGCATGCGATATAAGGGGGTATACCCTTTCTAACTATTAGTACCTATTTAAGTGTAAGAGGCCTAAGGGATTTAAAGCCGTAGGTATATGTATAAAAAAGGTGCTTATAAAGGTAAAGCAGGATAAGGATCTAGCTGCCTAAGTGGAATAACTTAAGCTTAAGGAAACAAATGCCGATAAGGCTTAATAATAATAGGACGAGAGCTAAGAGATAGTTAAGATTAAGGGAGAAGCTAATACAATATTCCTAGAATCTTATTATACTAGTTAACTCCATCCACTAAAGCTATTAACTATTCTTAACTTAGGAACCACTCTCTATATCTTTAATAACCTCTCTTGTTTTTATAATTTTAGGAAAGCTTTAAGATACAAATATATTATCGCTGGCAGCTTAGAAGTGCCTATACTAGGCTACGGCGATATCACCGTCCAAGTCATAAAACTAGACAAGAGTAAGGGAACCCTACATCTTAAGGACGTTGCCTTTTGTACGGACTTTAATATAAACCTAGTGTCGTTCCATCTACTTCAAAAATGAGGGTACTACTAGGACAATAAAGGAGATAACAATCTTCTCGTTTAAAAGGATAATACAATCCTATATTAAATGGAAGAACGTTACAGACAATAAACTATTAAATACGTTCAATTAGGAAACTTAAAATCCGTATTTAATATTAGCCGTCTAACGCGCCGTTAACAAAAGCGGATATTGTTAAGAGACGCTCGTCCAGATTCAAAAGGTAATATATAACTATAGTATCTACGTCTAGGTCATCCAGGACCTATAAGCCTTTACTATTTAGGTCTTAACGCCTTAGGAGTTAAGCTTTAAGGCCCAAAGACAACGGAATATTAATACTGCAGTCTCGCCAAAATTAAGCGTTAGGTCTTAAGAAGGTTCTTAAAACAGAAAATTAATAAACCCTATCTTAACCTCCATATTAACTGGACTGACCTTAAGGAAGCACATACGGGATTTGTATGAGTTATGCTTATCCATAATACCTTTTTAGGAAGAACCTTCCCGTATTTTATAACGACGTATAGCAAGGAGAAGGAGACACTATAAGTACTTAAAGACTTCATCTAATGGATTCGTCTGAGGTATAACCTTAAAGTTAATACTATTAGATTAGATAACGAGCTAGGGAGAAAAAGAACCCTTAAATGGCTACGGACCTAAGGGATTATATTTAAGCCTTTGGCGCCATATACCTAAGTATAGAATAGTACCGCCAAACGCTTAGGGGGTGTAATTATTGAGAGAGCACGAGTAATGAGAATCGCTGCTAATCTACTACACGACCTATGGAACGAGATAGTTAACTATATAGTCTACCTTTGAGATCGAACGCCACGAGAAAGCAATGGTTGGAAATCGCTATATAAGAGGTTCTATACCTTCCTAGCTAATAAGAGATTAAGAAAGCCGCAACTAGCGCACCTAAAAGCCTACGGCTATAGGGCGTACGCGATAACGTCGGACGCCCAGCTAAAGAAGAAAAGGCTAAGCAAGCTAGATCCGCAAGCCCATATTGGCTACCTTGTTAGCTATAACTCTACCAATATCTATAGGATCTAGATCCCCTATAAAGGTATTATTATTTCCACTAGGGACGTTATCTTTAATGAAAAGATATTCTTTAACGGCAAGCAAACGGATATCTTAAAGGATCTACACGCCGAATTAGAAACGCTGATTAAGAAGATTTAACTTCCTAATAGCCTAACTAAGAATAAGGTTCTTCTGGAAGATAATAAAGAAGTATTTAAACCGTTAATTTAAGAGGAAGATGACGTTGATAAGCCAGTGCAAGCCTTTAATGAGTTAGCAGATCTTAAGCTTGTAAGAGCTCTTAAAGATATATACTATACGCTACCTCTAATAAAAGAAGACGAAGAATCTCCATGTGCCTTTTATGTTAAGTATCCTACGAAGTTAGATGTATAAGGTACTAATTAAGACGTCGCTTATTAAGCAGGAGATGTGTTTAACACTTAGGGGGTGTTTAACGACTTGGTTAAAGACTTTGTTACTAAAAGGATCACTTTAGCCTATTACGGCGCCTTCTTAGCAGGAAGTAAGTTTAACCTTAATAGTTAACTTAACGACAGCAAGCTAAAATTAGGTAGAATACGTAATGTTAGATTATATAGGAAGAACTTACCTCCGCCACCTTAGTTAATCCGCGACCTTAATACGCATCCTCTTTAAGATTAGTTCTAAGAAGCTTAACAAGCTTATCTCCAATCTTATCATTAAATAAGGTCTTTTTAAGAAACAGATAAGAAGTATATAAAGGGACAGCAGGTCCTTAGCTTAATGTAGGTGTTTATCTATAAGACGGATAAGTACGGATTTCTCTAGAAATATAAGGCACGCTTAATAGTCTACGGAAATTAATAGGCCCCAGGAGACCTACCTACGAGAGCTACTATATTAGCTAGTACGACCTTCCGAACCCTCATGGCGATCACCACAAAATTCGACCTAGAGATGATATAGATAGATACAGTTAATGCGTTTATCTATTGCGATCTTAATAAGGTTGTCTATATAAAGCTACCGCTAGGGTTTAATAAAGGAAAAATAGATAAAGTACTGCGCTTAAGAAAAGCCCTGTATGGACTATGACGATCACCACTATTATAGTAAAAGAATTTCACGAGCTCGCTAACAGAATTAGGTTTCAAAGAGGTACTCTAGGAGCCGTATATTATGCTAAAAGGTGGAATAGTCGTCTTCTTCTACGTTAACGATATTGTCTTCTGCTACTAAAAGATAGATAAGAAGAAAGCTTAAAAAGCAATTAAGGAGCTAAGTAAAGAATACTAGATAAGTACCCTTGGCGAGCTAAAATGGTTCCTAGGAATCTATATACTACGCGATTGTAGCTAGAGGCTCCTATAGCTATCCTAGGAAGCCTATATTAAGAAGATAGCTAATTAGTATAAGATAGATCTTAAAGGGCGTCTTCTAAATACTCCTATGGCAGAATCGGAACTCCTCCCTACTAATTACCGATCGATCCGTTTAACGCGTCCGTCCCCTAATATAGACCTATTAGTCCGTCCTATATCCCTACTAGCCTCTACAATGCTATATCAGAGAAAATTGGGTTTAGTACTCTATGCAGCCACTATAACGCGTCCGGATATTGCCTTCGCAGTATTACGGCTAGTAAGGTTCAATTAGAACCCAAGCCAAGAGCATTATTAAGTGGCAGACAGAGTTATCCAGTACCTATATGGCACAAGAAGCAGAGCAATCTGCTATAGAGGAGATAAGGAAGGAATAAACGGTAGAGGGAGAAACAAAGGAATACGCGATAAAGGACGAGATAATAGAAGAGACGGTAGAAGCAAAGCGCAATCATTTATCTATACTAGCGATGCATCATTCGCGGACAACTCTGTTAATAGAAAGAGCTTATAAGGATACATTATAAAGCTATTCGGGGGGCTAATTGCCTAGAGAGTAAATAAGCAGGGTATAGTTACGACGTTAAGCACAGAAGCCGAGTTGCTAGCCCTATCGCAGATAGTAAAGGAAGCTATCTTTATTAGCAGGCTGTTTAAAGTAATAACACTACGCCTAAACAAGCCCTTAATTATTAAATGCGATAACACCTAGACACTCTAACTAATTATAGAAGACACGGCAAAGCTAATTACGAAGCTCTAACACGTTAACATCTATTAACACTGGCTACGTTAGAAATACGCAAGGAGACGAGTATAATTTCAATGGATAGTAACGAAGGAGATAATCGCCGATAGACTTATAAAGGCCCTGCCCAAGCAGAGGTTTTAAAGCTTCATTAATATAATTAAAATAGTAGATATTAAGGAGCGGCTAAATAAGGAGAAGTAACTAGAGGACCTAAGGGACAGTATCAGAGCAAGACGGAAGGATTTAGATAAGATTACGGTTTAATTAACGCATTAATAAGCACGAGAAGGGTTACTAAGGCGCTAGCTATAAGCGAGCCAATAGCGATTTTCTATGCCGGGTATGGAAAATCCTAATTGGTTAGCAGAAGTTGGCAGAATTTAGCAGGAAGGTGGTTAGCTTTAACCTTAAAGAGCTTAAAGCTAAGGGGGTATGTCAGATAATCTGTATTCTCTAGAGGCGTAGACCGTGCACAAGTCACGTATACGAGTCACGTGCATTGTAAACCTCTTTATCTGAGCCCGAGGGCCCTAGGTCCAAGGTCAATCAACCTCAAGACAAGATCATCAATTAATTAACCCATTTTATCAATGAATAGCTTAATACAAGTTACTTGACAGTAGGTCTTTAATTGCTTAATCCTTATCCTATAGGTTTCTATGTTTTCTTATATCTTTTTAACTCTTATATTCCGCTAAGGTCTATTAGCTCTACGCCGTACTATAGTTTAGACACCTGTTGTGTCTTTTTTAGTATATACCGGTCCCTAATATATTCTTCCTAACCTCTTACTCTAGTACAGCTAGTTATCTACTTAGATAGCTTATTTAATTAATTCTCTTATATTGTCTGGATTATCTATTAGTATTATAGTTATTTAAACTTTGGCCTTTAATCCCCTTCTATATTAAGCCATCAACGCCCCTTAGTTCTATTTGGTCTGTGCCGCCAATATTTAGAACTGCGTCGTATAGTCTATCGCTAATCCCTTCTATATAAGTTAATATAGCTTCCCTTTAGCTATTGCTACCGATTCTAGGTCTCTATATATCTGCGTTAGTTTACTAGCAAATCCTTCCTAGCTTAAGAACATATACCGTATCTCCAAATTTTATATAGCTAACCTATTAGCTTATATCTCCGTAAGATAGGGTTTAAACTACTTTAGTGCCCTCCCCGTTAAGAATAGTCCTATATATACAACCTGATCGCTTAGCTATAATAGTTTAGTTCCTTTATATAATACCTTTATACGTATCTATATAAGGAATCCTTTTAGCCTATACTTTTTACCTATAAACCTTTTAATTGGTGGCATCTTAATCTTTTCTCTCTTTATATCTTATAGTTATTTAATTAACAATTACTAATTATTATCGGCTTATTCCATAAAGCTCTTAAGTTATCCCATTATAACTATCTGGGAATTATTATCCTATATACTAGTATCACCACTAGTTCCTAAGGTTATGCGCGCTATTAATGGCGTTATAACTAGTGCTTTGGGTAGTATTATGTTGACTTATTATCTTCTACCGTAACTATAGTAGTAATTGTATAATAATACCTTATAGGAGTACTACGGTGGGTGCGCTAATAGGCTAGGTATATAGGTATAGAATTAATAATTAATAACGTCGTAATAACTGGTGGAGTGGTTGCCTAATAGATTAACTCTAATTATATTCTAAGAATTACTATAAGAAAGGAACTATCTAAGTAGGGACTGTGGTCCTTTAAATACACAACCGTACTCCTAAGAAATCCTCCTTATATATAATGTACGTGAGGTATATATAATCTGTAACAGATTTAATAGATCCCACAGATTACACAGATCTTATCACGTGACCTCGGTTACTATTCCTCGTCACATAGTTCCACGGGTTCTATCCTGGACCGTGCTTCGATTATCTAACGGGCCGCTTCCAACTCCTCTTCCAGTAGTCGTAACATCGTACTTAAAGTGTCCGTAATATCCATAAGGAAGTATCTAGTTATTACTACGTTATAATAGCCCTTTATATACCTTTTTTCAAATCTAGTTAGGATCCCTAGATCCTCTTCATATTCTAGTTTATCTAGCTACTTAGCTCTAGGCATACCTACTCTAGGCCTATTAGTAATCCTGCGCGTTAGCGTATATAACCTACCTAGTGCTCGCGGTATTAGATACCCCTTTTGTTCTAACTACGTCTTAATTCTATTCTTAAATCCTATCTAGTCTTTTTAGCTTTACGTCTAGTAATAGGATCCTCTAGATCCTTAAACTTTATAATTTTAGTGTTAATATTTTAACCCTTAGGCTAATTTTTATAACTACCTATTATAGGAGTCCGGATTTATTCTCCGAATTCCTAACTACTCCTCTTTTATTAGAACTCTTATTCTAAGTCTTATTCCTTAGCTAAGTGCTTCTATATTTTACTTATTCCTCTTAAGGAATCTAGCTTTATACTAATCTTGTCTAGAGATCCTAGTGCCTTAGGGAATTACTATCCCTTACTTATTCGTATATTACTAAACTAAGCCCTTACTCTTAACTATTGGTTTCTATCCGTTATTTGTTTATAAGCTATCCTTATCGTACCTTATAAGTCTAGAGCTTCTCTTATCTTATCTTAAGAATCTTAAGCCTATAGCCCTTTACTTTTATTAAGTAGTAAGGTCGCTATATTAAATAATTATCTATGTAGTTTATCTTTAAACATTCCTCTTCTCCTATCTTATAAAGTAATAGACGCCGTATCTAATAGAGTTTCTATCCCTATTGTTATTTTAGTCTCTATTACTAATTGTAGGTATAATATTCTGCAATATTCGACATATTGCGACGACATTGCCGCAATATGTCGCATATTGCCATTCTGCCATTCTGCCGTCCTACTCTACTATTGGCTCGACTACTACTAGCGCCTTGGCGGTTGGCTCTATATACACTCTCCTTTTTATAGAATAGAACCTTAAGAATCCAACTACACACCGCACTGCACGTATATCACGTCTATTGCACTGTGTTAAAGTATCCCGACACTAATTTAACCTCTACCTTAGTTATTACGTCCTTAAGGTCTATATACTCCCAGTAAGCTACCTTTATTACCTTATTATCGCTGCTAACAGTCTAATTATCTTAATCTTTAGATCCTACCACTTAGTAGAATTAGTGCGCAAGTACCTTCTCCGCTAACTGCTGGCTTGCTATACTATCTTTGTCCTTTTCTAATTTATAGAGTCGATCTTATTCTTTATCTAACTCTTATATACCTCTAAGTTCCTTTAACTTAGGCTCTTATAGCTAATAGCTTACGCTATACTTAGCGTCCTTATAAATTTAGCATACGTCGTTATAATAAAACGCAAAACTTTTAATTGAACAACTTTTTGTTCCTCGTAGTGCATTATCGTCCCTCTATACGTATATACTATGTACTAGTCTAGTTTCCTTTACTATGTAGTTACTCTAACTACTTTTATAGTCTCTAGTAAAATAACCTTATTTCCTGTAATTTATATAAGCTCCTCTTTTATACTACTTTTCTTTCTATAGAGTCCGCCTAAACGTCTTCTACTGCTAAGATCCCTAGTTTAGCCTCTGCTCCGTAGACCTTTAATTACTTAATCCTTGTTCTCTGGGTTTCTATAATTTCTTTTTCTTATATAACTCTTATATTCCACTAAGGTCTATTAGCTCTACGCTATACTATAGTTTAGACATCTATTATATCTTCTTAGGATGCGTTAGTCCTATAGGTATTCTCCTCTTACTCTAGTATAGTCGATTATCTATTCTAATTGCTTGCTTAATTAGTTCTAATATATCGTCTAGATCGTCTATAGGTATTATAGTTATTTAAACATTAGTCTTTAGTCCCCTTCTATACTAAGCTATTAACGCCTTCTAGTTCTACTTAGTCTATGCTACTAGTATCTGGAACTACATTATATAGTTTATTACTAATCCTCGCTATATAAGCTAATATAATTTTCCTTTAGCTGTCGCCACTGATTCCGGGTCTCTATATATCTATATAAGTTTATCCGCGAATCCCTTCCAGCTTAAAAACATATACCGCGCCTCTAAGTTAGTGGTTGCTATTCTATTAGCCTATATCTTTGTAAGATAAGGTTTAAACTACTCTAATACTCTACCCGTTAGGAACAATCCTATATAAGCCACCTAATTACTTACTATACTAAGCTTGCTTCCTTTATATAAGATCTTTATTCTTATTTACGTAAGGAACCCTTTAAGCTTATACTTTTCTCCTAAGAACCTTTCTATTACTAGCATCTTAAGCTTCTCCTTCTTAGTATTTTTAAGCTATTCTATAAGTGCCGCTTAATTAGTATTATTCTTCTTAATATACTATTAAAATTAAGCCATTATAATTATTTAAGAGTCCTCGCTCTCTATACTGGTATCGCCCTCTCCTAAGGTCGTTGCTGCCGTTAATAGCGTGGTAACTGGTACTTTGGGTGGTATAGTATTAACTTATTTTCTTCTACCGTAACCATAGTAGTAAATATATAATGGAACCTTATAGGAAATACTACGGTGGGCTCGTTATTAGGCTAGGTATATAGGTATAGATTAAACAAGTAAACAACAACTAGATTATAGAGTAGGTTGCCTAATAGATTAACTCTAATTATATTCTAAGATTTACTATAAGGAGAGAACTATCTAAGTAGGTACTGTGGTCCTTTAAATACACAACCGTACTCCTAAGAAATCCTCCTTGTACGTAAGGTACGTAAGGTACGTAAGGTATATAGCGTTCCTTATAAAGCTTACAGAGCTTATAGAGCTTATTATATGACCTCGGCTACCATTCCTCGTCATATAGCTCAACCGGCTCCATCCTGGACCGTGCTTCCAATAACTAACGGGCCGCTTCTAACTCTTCTCCAAGTAGTCGTAACATAACACTTATAGCGTCCGTAATAATAGTAGGCAATCTAAAAAAATTAAATAAAGCGGATAAACTATTAACCAAGACTATTAATTAATCATTAATTATTTAACCTCGGTTTAATTATTTAATTAGCTTAATTAATATCTGATCTCGTATTTAATTGATTGGACTAACGCTTGGACTAATTGAACTTCCAATCAAATCTATTGATTGTCAGCAGCACTGAAAGTACTATAAGTTTTTATAGTTGCTAAGAACCTTAATTAGGAATCTAGTACCTTCTAGTTTAGGTCTTTATTGCTTAAAACATCTAATAATAGCTAATAACTCCTTATTATAGATCTTGTAGTTATATTTAGCTAGGCTTAGTTATTTTAAAAAGTATGCTACGGGGTATAATACTCTATCTTTGTTATACTTAGATAGAATACCACTAGTAACGTAGTTAGATAAATTAGCTTCTATAATACTTATTTAGTTTAGGTTAAAGTATTAGAGTATAGGCGCGGTAGTAAATATAACTTTTAGGTAAGTAAAGGTCTTTTTATATTTCTTTAAGGTACTAGTTTATAATCTCGGTTTAGCCGTTAGTTTAAGGGCGAAATGTAGTGGAGAGCTTAATCTTAATCCTAAGGATACGGTAGAATTTGTCCTAGAAGTCCAATATAAATTAGGGTCTATAGTTAGAGGTAATTGACTTAGGAGCGCTATAGATCTAGTAAATGTTGTTAATATATATATAGGCTATATCCTTTACAGTTGTAGTCTTAAAGTAAGGGAGGGAGACGGCCTACTTACTTAGTCGGTTAACTACTATAAAGGCTATATTATAGCTATATTTATCTTTTAGGTATAATTTAAAGTCTATTATAATATGCTGCTAAGGGCGTTTAGGAACTAGCAGTGGTTGTAACTATCTAGGGGTCTAATCCCTAGGGGTATCTGCCTATTTATAAGTATGGTAATTCTTAATAAATCGTTCTATATCGGACAGGAGTCCTTACTAGTAGTAGCGAGGCGCTAATAGTTAGTGGGTTTTATCTTAACTAGGGTACGCCGTAGAGACTTAATAGTAGGCTTTACGGATTAGCTCTATTTATAGATTGTTAACGTCTAGAACTATAAGCCGTTCTTAGTATAAAAGTAGTCCGTCTTCTATTTCTAAATTAGGGTTGCCTTCTATAGCTTAGTCGCGGAGGGCCTTTAGGGATTTGGCTGTGCAGTTTACGATTAGGATACGGTTAATTAGTCCCATTAGTTTATCTAGGATCTCTCCTTCTATAGGCGCTAGCTTATTCTACCCGGAGCTTAGTTTCTTAAGGATATATAGGTCGAGCTATTTAGGACGGAGGAGGGCACGTATCCGGTGCTAAGCCTTTAGCTTATCCTATAGTTCTATATCCTATTCTCTTTAGGTAAGAGTATTAGCTTTAGAATTTTGCCTACTATGGTAGTATATAATTGTAAAGAAGAATTAGGAGAGTATTTTAGCCTACCTAGCCTATTAACTAGTAAGCTGCTTTATTGTTATAAAATACTTAAGGACTTTATAATTAGTATAGACCTTAATCTAAGAGTCTGTACTTCTAAGCTCTATACGCCACTAGGACAACAATTATATAATAGCTAGCATTTCCTTATTATGTACCTCGTAGTTATACTTAGCTAGGGCTATTATCTTTAAGATAAATGTAATAGGGTATTACTTGCTATCTGGGTATAACTATAAGAGAACCTCTACTACTATACTATTGGAGGTGTCCGTTTCTAACATTAATTTAAGGTCTAGGTTATAATAATAGAGAATTAAGGAGGAGGTAAGTTGGTCCTTTAGCTCCTTAAAAGCTTCTATATAACTATTATTAAAAATAAAAGACGTATTATTCTTAGTTAGTTATATAAGAGTCTTAGCTATAACTTTATAATTATAGATAAACTAATAGTAGAAGTTATAGAAGCCGAGAAAGGACTAAATACCATTTATAGTATAAGGGGGTTTCTAGTTATATATCGCCTTGACCTTCTTAGGGTCAACTTTAATTCCTTCTATACTAACAATAAACCTAAGGTACTTTATTTATTTTACTCCGAATTTATATTTCTTAATATTAACTTATAGGCCTATATTCTATAGCCTCTCTAGGACCTCTTTTACGTAAACTTAGTGCTTAAGTTTATTATCTAGGTATGCTGTATAGAATTCGTTAAGGTAGTTAAAAAGAACATTATTTATATACTATTAGTACGTAGCTAGCCTATTTATTAGTCTAAAAGGAAGGACTTTATATTTATAAGAACTATAGTAGGTATGGAAGGTTATTAGATCCTCTAATGCAGGGTCTATCCTAATTTAGTGGAAAGCTTAGCGGATATTAAGCTTTATAAAGACTTTGGCCCGGCTTAGACGTATAAGGGTCTTATTAATTAGGGGAAGGGGATAATAATCTTTCTAAGTAATGGTGTTTAGTTTCTAATAGTTAATATAGAAGTAGAGGCCTTTATTAGATTTCTTTATATATAGGATAGGAGAAGTAAAAGGGGCCTGACTTGGTTTAATAAACCCTTTATAGAGGTTATTAATTAAGTACTATTTTATGGCTTTTAGTTCTTCTATAGTTTGCTAGTAAAGGGGGCTATAGCTAAGGGAGTTGTCGGCCTCTAATTAAATCTTATGGTTGTAGGTTTAGTAGGGGGGTAGTATATCCGAAGCTACTTTAAGAATGTGTCTCTATAGTTTAAGAGGTAAGTAGGGAGAAGGCGCTTAACTAGTTCTTTATTAGTTTCCTCTACTAGCTTTTCTTCCTTCTTATTAATAATCTGGTTAATTTTATATAAGCTAGTTATAAAGACTTTATTATCCTTCTAATATATATTAAAGTAAAAACCTATAGTACTAATCGCCACGATATCTACTATAGGGGTGTCGTATGGTATTAGGGGTGTCCGTGGCCTTAGGGGCTTTTGGTATATTAGTATTATCCTTACTTCTTTTAGCTCTTGCTATATCTTCTAAAGGTTATCTTTTATATCCTATTAGTACGTCCTCTTCTACGTTAGCTAGATCTTCGCAACTTAGATGTTATCTATATAACTATCCGTTCTACTTTTATAAGTAGAGTCCTCCTTAACTATAGTGCTTTAGGTAAGTATTATCGTCAGTATAGAGTTCCTACTGGCCTTATGGCGGGTATCTTCTTAGACGAAGGCTAGGTCGCGGTCCTTAACGTCCTATTAATAGGTAGAGTTAGCCCTTACGGCTAATATCTTGCGGTTAGTCCGAATTTCTCTAATAAAGGAGGGTAATTTCAGTCTATTCTCCGGCTAGACGAACTGTCTTTATTATATATTTAGCTAGATATTAAAATAGGATATCTATTTTCGGCTAAGGATTATATTATAGGACCCTAGGTCTAGGATATAGAAGGGGATACTAAACTAGCGTCGTCTATTAATAGCGATATATAGCTTAGCCGTTATAGCCTTTTACTTAGATATGCTTCTCTAATCGGGTAGCATTTATATTTAAGAACTTAGCAATATTATTTATATAAGCAGTATTTATAAAGGCAAAGCTATTTGCTCTAGTATTAATAAGGGCAGTTATATTAACTCTATATTTATTTTAAGATACTATATATAGAACTATAAAGTATTTTCCACCTATTAGCTAACTTAGATTAATCTCTTTAAGATTAATAAGATACCCTAGGGGGGAGTCTTTCCCTAGGGTTCTTCTTTTCCTAACTTATTAGATATTTCTTCTTTCTCTATCTCCTTAATATTACCTATATCCTTTAGCTCTAGATAGGATATAGTAAAGTAACTATCCTTTCCGTAGTTAAAGTATATAACTATAGCAGGGTTAATTAGGGTATTGTAATGAGTATTGCCTAGGGGCGTAGTATATAGCGGGTTAGGCGAGGCTCGCGGGTAAGCGGTTATAACCGCTTTTGGTATAAGGGCAGTTATAGTTTATCTTCTAATGCTAGCTCCTATTAGTATAGTAGATAAGTTCTAGTTACTATAGGGCCGCTTTAGTCGGTTAGAGCGAGTATTAATTTATTTTAGTTCCGAATCTAGCAACAAATATTAGGCTGCGAGTTTTTAGTAGGTTAGTAGGTTGTCTAAGGCTACCGCGATCTTTTCTTATAGTTGGACTGTTAGCTTATTGTATAGGTCTAAGCGGTAGTTCTCTAAGGGAACCTAGCCTTTGCCTGTTAGGTATAGGAATTAGATCTAGAACTTAGTAAAGGGTTAGTTTGTTTTTATTATTAGACGGTTATAGTTATAACGGGTATTCTATACCTTGTTTGGATTAATATATATAGTAGCTAGATACTATATTATCTTGTTAATAGATATAAACTAAATAGGTAACTTGTCCTTAAACTTGGCCTAAAGGTGTTACTAGGCGTCTCTAATAGTTCGGCTAAAGAGGTAGAGTATTTTAGCTTCCTTAGAGGGGAAATAGTTATAGTTAATACGGAGCTTTCCTTGTACTTAGATCCTCTAATTCTTAAAGGTAGAGTCTATCCTATTAGATAGCGGTTAAGGGTTAGGGAACTTAACGGATTTTAATTACTTAGCTATTGTATCCGTACTACCTAGGGTATTATATTTAGTGGAGCGAATAGGTTAATTAGGGCTCCTATTAGGGGAGACTAAGCTATCTTATAGGGCTATAAGGCTCTTTAGGATCTCGTCTAGAGTCTCTTACGTAGCTTTAGCTGTAAGGTAATCAGCTACCTACTTAGCCGCGAGATTACGAATCTACTCGCGTATGCTTAGGGTGTTATTGTTATCTTTAATTTCTAATCCTAACTAGATCTCGTATTCCTCTTAAGTAGAGGCGGGTCTTTTAGATAAGCTCGCCTTTAGTACTATTATTAACTACCTAGGGATTTATTAGTATTATATAGGTTGTTTTTAATGCTAGGGTTTAGGTTAAGTACAGTCTAGCCTATAAAGGGGGATATTATTAGGGCCTTCCCAGGCGGTATATGGTATTTAATATCCGAGTATATTGTGTTAACGCGTTATTGCGAATGAAGTTTCTTTCTAAGGTAGGATATTATAGAGGCCTTCCTAGACTGTATAGGAAGAGCTTAGTATAATGTAACGGGCTTGTATAAATGCTTCTAAACCGAAGCTTATAGATTACTACTATATAAGAATACTAAGCTAAGGAGAAGAAGGAGAGGGTTATTATAGACTAATAAGATATAAAGGGGTCGCTAAGGCGCTAGTAGTAAGCGAACCAATAGCGATTTTCCATGCCGGGCATGGAAAATCCTAATTGGTTAGTAGAAGTTAGTAGAAAGTTAGGGTCGACAGAATATGGCAGAAGTTAGCAGGTGACGCGCCCAGGCACCGTCACAGAAATAGGCTTTCCAAGCAATAGGCCTACTTAGTAAGCTTTATAATATTATAGTATACTTCTAAGCCTTAGTAAGTCGTATAAAGGAGTTTAAGACTTTAGTTAGAAGACGGGTTCTATTTAATAATTATATAAGATAGAATAGCTAGTATTAAATACTAAGTGTCTTACTTAAGTATAAGTTAGGAATTAATAACTATATTAAGAGCAACTTTAATACACTTAAGGAGGATTATATCTTGCCGCAAGACTAGAAGCTTCTTTATACGATTTATACCTTTTTAAAGCCATTCTACTATATAATATTAGAGATATAAGGGGATTATGTAATACTTAACCGAGTACTCTTTATAATAGATATACTTATTAAATATATAGAGAACTCTCTTTTATAACTTTTCTTCTAGTTACTTTATTTAAGCTAAAGCTAATATTATATAATAGGTACTCTTTAAATTAAATAAAACTCTTTTACTTTAAGTAAAGAATATATAGACGAAGTTTAACGAGTACTACTAGAGAATAGATAACTCGCCTCTTTACGCCGCTATACTTATTCTTTGCCTAAATCGTTATATAAAGTATATTAAGATATTTTAGAAGGAGTAGTAGAAAATAATACTTCGAAAGGTCTAACGGCTCTAGGAAATATACTAAGAATTAGAGAAGCCCGTTACCTCTCTTTAAATAGTATTATATAATAAGCTATTATAAGCTAAGTATAAGGAACTTAATAAGTGTAATTAAATTATAAACGAGTTTAATAAAAAGGTTACTCGACTAGTAAGTTAGGATAAGTATAATAACTACTACTCCAAAGCACTGTACGAAATTAAAGTTTCTCTACTTTAGTGGTGGTCCCAAGAACAACAATTAAAGCGCTAGCCGCGGCTTTCACTCTTTGCAAGAGAGGTACTTTTAATTCTAGCTATAAGCGACAAACTAAAGAGAGTATTTTTAGGAGGGCGTTATACGGTATTATGGGAGAGAATATAGCTTAGATTACAGAACACTAAGAAGACGGAGTATATAAAGAGCTAGCACCAGAGTAGGATTTTAAAAGAAATACAGTAGTTATACGAAGAAAGGTATATAAGAGATATATTATATAATACTAAGGGGTAGGGTATATAAATAAAATGGTTTTAGGTAAAGGTAACTACTAAAGGCGCGTAGGTGGCGTATATAAATATATACTAACTTTAAACTCTAAAATAGATTATAAGTTTAAATCCTACTAATATGGTCCTTTATTAGGAATTAGGAAATACAATTATCTAGTATACTTCCCGTCCTACCGTATAAGAGATTCTCTAGCAACATTACCATAATATAAGTAAACTCTCCTCTCTATAAAATATACCTATATAACTAACTACTCTTAGGATAAGCAGGAGAGGGTAGAAGCTTTACCGGCAATTAATATAGAGGCTTAGGNGGGGGGGGGGGGGTATTAGAGAGGCAGGTATAGACAAGGAGGCCCTTATATATAAATACAATTCTAATTTAGAGCCGTAGATCTCTAAATATAACTATAAGTAACCTATATTACTTATACGAGGTAGAGAGCTAATTAACGCTAGCTATGTAAGGCTTATATAGCAACTACGCGTCATCTAGTAGGCCCTTACCCCTTTACTAAGTGTTAGAGTCTCCTAGGGTTCTATAGTAGATGATATAGAAATTGCAAGTGGCGGGATTATAGGGCTTAATATTCGTTATACGATAAAAATTCTTAGCCTATAGCGGCGGCAGTAGGAGTACTAGAGGGTAAGGATTAGATTATAGAATTAGAGGATAATAAGGAATAGATAAAAGTTACTAAATTTAATCTCCTCTCTTTTTTACTACTTTATTTTATTTTATAGTATCTTATATATAGTATCTTATATAAGGAGAAGTATAAATAGAGAGGGTAGAAAGGAGATACCTAATTAGGGAAGCTAAGGGTTAGTAGATTACTCGCTTATTTAGTAGCGGATCAAAAAAGATTAATTAAGGGGTTATAGCTCGGCGTGGTCTGGAAAAAGCTCGGCGTGGTCCGAAAGTTTAACGTGGTCTAAACTTATAGACTAGCTTTTAAACCACAATTAGCTTCGGACCACGCTTAACCTATATATATGCAATGTATATGCAATTTAAGTAAAATAGAAAATGCAAAGTTGTTAATCCGTAAATTGCAAATATCTAAGTTTGTTAGTAGCGTATATACCGCGTATATACCCCGACATGGCCATATATAGTAGTAAAAATTAGTTATTAAAACATGGCCCGTGTACACGCGTAGCATATCCATAATAACAGGTATACTATAACTTCTTCTCTATAATATTATAGCGTATACTATAAGTATATACAATGTAATATAAGTATAAGTCTTATATATACTAACAGAAAGACTAGGGCGAATTCTTAATACCAAATTTTACTATTGTATACGCTACGCATACGCTCACCATAAGCAATTTAACAATTGCAGACTTTAACAACCTACAGGTGGCCTCTACCACTAACCCCTCCGTCTTCGGCCATTACCATAGTAGGCATATATTCTGTATATGCTTACATAATACTTACAAAGCCTTATAGGCCCTATTCTAAATCCTAATCCTAATTAGATAACTCCTAGTTAGTTTTATAATTGCATATACACGGTATATACTTACAATAACTATAGTATACGCCGCTGCAGCAGCTACTAAAGGAAGATGTGAGTGCATATAGAGTTGTATATCTATTACATATACTAACTATATATAGCTCCGGCTGTTATAGTCTAAGACAACGCGAGTATATAGTACAACGGCCCTATATACTGCGCATGCATATACTAAGCCTATACTAGACCCACCTAACCCCGCCTCTATACTCTCCTTAGTAAATAGTATAGTATATATTACTTATCTATACCCTATACGTAGCATATGCTAAGTTAAAATTTAGGTGCGATATAGCCGTCAACGGCACGCAGATATACGGCCGTGTCTTTACCGCGCAGCCTAGCGTACGTTTTGCATATATATAGCACCTGCGTATATACTAATGCGGCTATATTATTGCCGGTATATCCGCAATAAGCATAGCGGTGCCCATATATACTACCCTATTGTTATAGCCTGGCATATACTTACTATATGCAGTAACTAACCTAACTACTAATAACACGCCAATTAGAGAGCTGGTCGCAGGAGAGAAGTATATACTATGTATATATAGCGCATATATAAGGCTAATACAGAATAGCTCCCTAAAACTATTTGTTCTCTCTAGTACCTAGCAGGATATAAGATATCTACATAAGCCCGGGTATATCTATGCCTATACCCCGTATATACATCGCTAATAGTATATAGTTATAGCCCTTTAGGGTCTAGGATCTCGGAGTATATAGATACCTATACGCTTTTCGCGTATATCTACTCTATACTACGCATATGCATTATATAAGCTAACTATATATAGTACCGCAGACCAAGCGTTTACTGCCTGCTTTGGTCGGCAATTCCATTAAGAGGTAAGACTACCAGTACTGCTCCTGTATATACACGGCATACATATATATATATCTACATCTATATCTATATCTATATCTATATCCATATACTTATCCCCCCTAAGTTTAACGCCAGGCCTAAGGGCACTTAAATATTTAAGGCCAGCATATATAAAGCATAAGCACGCCCGCTACTTAGGCTACTACCCAATTCCAAAACTAACGCCTAACTCTATATTTAGGAGACTAGTAATATCCAACTTCACATATACCCTGTATATATATCCCTAAAACTACTACTTGGTTATATTACTAGCTCTTACGCGTATATACTACGCATATGCAAACCCCTAATATCTTTAACTAACTATAGGTCAATATGCGCTTATACTAGGCATATGCTAACTAGAGGGAAATAGCGCGTTGGCCCCACCACTCCCTTAACTAGCTTAAAACACAAGGTTAGTATTTTACCTGCATATATTTAGCATATACTAACAATATATACAGCGCGGCCTAACCCCGCCGGGCAACCGTAAGGAGTTACCCTCCCCCTTACCATCCACTCGCCGCCAAACTAGTAAGTCTCCCGTACACATGCTCTATATATATATAACTAATTTTAGAAATAAGTAGGAAAAGGACAACGGGCGTACCCTGCCGCTGTGGTCGTGGTGGTGGTAAGAGCTCTAGTAAGTTTAGTTCCCCCTATTACGTATATTATACTTATATTCTATTTAAGCCACAGCTACTATAGGTGGAACTTATCACTTGTCCCGCCTTACTTATAATTCTAAGCTTTAAATCCCGGTATATACTAGGCCTGCATACTAAATATACAGCGTACAGTATATATAATTGGTATTTTAGTGGAGTTTGCTTAGTAGATAGGCTAGGTATATACTTAACATAGGTATATATTAATTAATTCTTTATTTATAGTAATAGAACTCTATATAACACTTATTCTGTATATACCGTATATATACTCCCTATATACTAATACTATACTCCTATACCCACTTCTTAAAATCCACTAGTTCCTTTATCTTATCGTTAGCCTATTTTAATTCGTTAATTTATTACTCTATATTTTCTATATATAGTATATATACCTCCTTTTCTAGCTCCTCTGTAGATAGGTACGATCTATATCTCTTACCTGTAGTTTAGGGCGTTTAACTTTAAGATAGTAGTGGTATCTACCCTGCATATACTATAGATATAAGCAATATATCTAATACTAATACAATATTATTATCTACTGTACTTCTCTATAATATAATCTCCGTACTATATATAGTAGGCTTAGGAGTATTAAATAGGTTCTAGGGGTTTTAGGGAAGATTTAACTTAGGATTTCTAGCTTAATATTTAGCTACTTTACGCTGTTTCTAGGCTCCTTAAGCTTAGTATATACTTTATATATATAGCGCATATATATATATATTATTTCTGTAGCTGTACTACTATTGTTAGCGACTTAGTCAATCAAGGCACGAGCATGGCAAGAGGGTCGCGCAAGCCTATACGATTGGATTGTCTATAAACGAGGATCTAAAGCTAGAGAAAGGAAAGGAGAAGAACGGAAGCACCGCTCGAAGTTATATACAATCCTCTGGTCACGTGATGGCAACTTGCCGTCACGTGATAGCAATTTGCGGCAATCTAACGGCGATTTGCCAGTACTGTAACATTACCCCCCCCTCCGAAAAAGCCTGCCCTTAGGCTTTACATGTCCGTATTACACCTATAGGGCGTTCTTATCTTTATGCTCCTCTAGTAATTTATTATCCTCGCTATACTAGCACTCTATCTACTTATCTAAGTACTTTAGTAGTCTATGTTTGTTAGGGTAATGGCTATAGAACTCTTATAACTTATGGGGGCTACCTATAAAAT
The DNA here is from genome assembly GCF_001692895.1 of Cenococcum geophilum 1.58. NCBI lineage: Eukaryota > Fungi > Ascomycota > Dothideomycetes > Gloniales > Gloniaceae > Cenococcum > Cenococcum geophilum. The sequence goes on from NW_027137654.1 coordinate 231,715, forward strand.
TCTATACGGGGTACTAGGTGGGGTCCGGGTTATATCCTTTCCAACTTACGCGGTACTTTAATATTCCTCTTGCAAGTTTACAGGCTAGAATTTCTTTAATTTCCTATTCGCTATCGCCATTAACTTAAATCGGTAGGGGCAGTTCGTTCTTTTATCCAGGCAATGGGTTGTCTATAGCTTTTTATAGCTTATCTAGCAAGAAAATAGGGTAGACCTTAATTAAATCCAGGAGCGTTACCTTATATAAGTTGCCTATCTTCTTAAGGACCTTATACGGTCCTACCATCTAGTAGTCTAGCTTACGGCTAGGCCATTCTATCTTTTAGTTCTTTATTATAACCCAGACCATATTACCTACGGTAAAGTTAGGTTCACGCCTATACTTATTTACCTGCTATTCTATTAATTTTTAGGCCTTTTCTAAGTTTATATAGGCTACCTTCTAGGCTTCTTTTAAGCGTTTAGTATAATACTGGGCTTCCTTATAAGATAGTTTTTCGCGTATAGTCCGTGGCCCTTCCGTTCTTTCCTAGTTAAAACTTATATAGGGTAAGTACCCTATTTCTAGCTAGATAGGTGCAAATCCTATAGAGTTATAAGGTAGGGTAGTCTGGGCGTAATCTATTAGAGGTAGTAGTTTAGCCTAATTATCCTAAAAATAGTTAATAAAAGGTCGAAGTCTCTAGTCTAAATACTAGTTTATAATCTCCATCTGGCTATCTATCTAGGGGTAGTATACTATAGAGAGCTTTAGCTTAATACCTAAGATCCGGGTAAACTCGTTCTAGAAGGCCGATATAAACTACGGCCTATAATTAGACACAATAGTATCTAGCGGTCCGTAAATTTAATAGACGTAGTAGATATATAGTTGGGCCGCCTCTTTAGTATTAATATTCTTATAGTAGGGAATTAAGAATAGGCGCTGGCTAAAGCGGTTAACTATAACTATAGCTATATTATATCCGTTACGGTCTATAGGTAGCTTATAGGAATCTATAGAGATATACTACTAGGGGCGCTCTAGTATTGGGAGTGGTTTTAACAGTGCTAGGGTCTTATCTCGTAGGATTATAGACCTATAGCAGTCGTTACAGTTTTATACGTAGCGATTAATATCTATAACTATTCTAGGCTAGTAGTAACGGTTAGCAATAATCTTACGGGTCTTATTCTTTCTAGGGTGGGCTATAAAGACCTAGCTATATACTTCGGCAATAAGCCGCATCCGTAGGTTCTACTCCTCTACTACTACTAGCTATTCGTGGTACTTAAAAAGTCCGTTTTTAAGGGACTATAGGTTTATAGCGTCCTTCGCCTTTTTATAGTACTTTTATAATAAAGGGGCCGTATAATTTGCTTATAGTAGTTTATTAATAAGGTTAAGTTCTATAGGGTTAATAGGATATATCTTAGCATCTAAAGGGTCTGTATTTAGTTCTGCCTATATCTAGGGGTTAAGGTGCTCTAGTTATAGTAGAGTCTAGGTCTATAATAAGATTTTCGCAGCTGTCTAGTTATCTAGGTCCTGTTTATACCTTATAAGGGCGTCCATACGGTTTATAGCGCCTAGTCTATATATAATTAAGAAGTTAAACTAAGATAGGATGTCCGCCTAGTGTGCCTACCGGGCTATAAGGGCCTTTATTATTATAAAATATTCTAGGGCCTTATAATCTAATACTACCTAAACGGGTTTAGGGGTCCCCTCTAGCTATATACGCTAGTGCTAGAAGCTAGAGATAATAGCTAGTATTTCTTTATTATAAATATAGTAGTTTAGCTTAGTATCTATTATAGTCTTTAAATAGTATATAATAGGGTGCTATTCTCTATCTACCTACTTTTATAAATAAATACTAGCTATAATACCATTAGAGGCATCGGTTTCTAGCATTAAGGGCCGTTCTAGGTTAAAGTAGACGAGTAAGGGGGCAGAGACTAGTCGTTTCTTAAGCTTGTCGAAGGCCTACCTATATACGGCATTAAAGTAGAAGGGCTGGTCCTTTTAGGTAAGGCAACTAAGGGGCTAAGTAATCCTATTATAGTTTTTTATAAAGCGTTAGTAGAAGTTATAGAAGCCTAAGAATAACTATACCCCCTTTATAGTCCTTAGGGGTACCTACTACTTAATTACGGCTGTCTTTTTAGGGTTTGCCTTAATTCTATCTATGCTAATAATAAACCCTAGGTACTTTATATACTTTATACTAATTTCTAATTTCTAAATATTAGCCTAGAGGCTAGCCTTATAGAGCCGTTGTAGGACCTTATAAACATCCTCCTTATATTCTAACTCGTTCTTAGAGTAAATTATAATATTATCTAAGTAGGCTATATAGAAGTTATTAAGGTAGTTAAAGAGTATATTATTTATATATTACTAGTATATAGCCGGTTCTTTAGTTAGTCTAAAAAGAAGTACTTTATATTTATATAATCTATAATAGGTCTAAAATATAGTAAGATCTATAGATCTAGGGTCTATCCTAATTTAGTAAAAAGCCTAATAGATATTAAGCTTTATAAAAATCTTAGCCCTACTTATTTAGGCTAGTGTTTTATTAAATAGAGGTAGTAGGTAGTAGTCTTTATAAGTTATATTATTTAGCTTATAGTAGTTAATATAGAAATAGAGTCCTCTATTTAGCTTTTTTATAAAGAGAATTAGTAAAGTAAAAGGGACTTAACTACTAGGCTTAATAAAGCCCTTATCTAGGTTATTAATAAAATACTACTTTATAGCCTATAATTCGGCTGTAGATTACTAATAAAGGGGGCTATAGCTAAGGGTATTTTCCTTATCTAGCTTAATCTTAATCTTATAGTTATATAGTTAATAAGGCGGGAGTATATTAGATACTGCCTTAGAGAATATATCCTTAAATTTCTAGTATTAACGGGGCAGTTTCTAATCTACTAGCTTCTTATCTATAAGCTTACTTTCTTATCTACTATACTTACTTTTCTTTTCCTTAATTATCCGATTAATTTTATATAAGCTAGTTATAAAGGTAATAGTATTAGGCCGTTTTAAGTTCTAGTAGAATCCTATAGCGCTAATATAGTAGATATTAACTAGTAGGAGGTTTATTAGTTTCTTTACGGGCGTTCCGTAGACTATATTCTATAGTAGAGGGTTTATAACCCTCTTTAGCTCCTATTCCATCTTTTATAGATTATCTTTCCAGTCTATATATTTAGTATAGCGTTTAATATCCCTTACTATTCTTTATAGCTATATAGGGCCTAAGCTAGCTAGCTTATTACTAACTTCCTAGGTCTTTAGCACTAGTAGTATAGCATTAGTAGTTTAGGGGCGGCTTTATATACGGACCAGTTACGGATTAAGCTATACGTCTTTCTTAAAGGCCTAGTCCCTATATATAGCATTAGCCTAGTAAACGGTATCTACCTATAGCCGTATAAGGTTTTCTATTATAATACTAATTTCCTTTATAAAAGAAGGTATTAGGGGTAGGGTTTTAGGCTAGATAAGCCGTTAGTTCTATATATTAAGCTATAAGCCTAAATAGGCTAGCTATTTTCTCCCTAAGATTATATTATAGCTTCCTAGGTCTATCATAAGAAAAGGGATATTATACTACCTTTGTCTATTAATACGGAGGTAGATCTATAAGATAGTTATAATAGGTAGTCCTATCTATCTATTTTACCCGTAAATAGGAATTAGATTAGGTAGTTCTTTAAGGGGTATATTTAAAAAGTTAGCTAGTTTTATAGCGCACTAAGTATCTATTAAGGTAAAGGTATTTACTCTAGAGTTAGCTAAAGTAGAGGTTAAAACTTAATATCTATTATAAGAGATAGTACAGCTTCTTCTACTAACTAGCCAACCTAGATTAATATATAATATATTAATTCCTTTTAAGCCTAGAGAGGAGTCTTTCTTAAGGATTCCTCTTTTTCTAACTCTATACTATCCTCCTAGATTAATAGAACCTTATCTACTATTACTTTTGCTAGGCAGTCCTTTATAAAGTGGTCCTTCTAACTATATAAGAAGTAAGCTCTTTAATTACTAAGGGCCTATTTATAGAGGTGGCTATAAGTAGGTTAAGTATACGCCGGACCCGTAGTAGGACTAGCTATTAAATTAACGGCGGGCTATATAGCTAGTGCTATAGGAGTTACTATCCGTGTCGGGGTACTATAGGCCATTCTTATAGTCTGGTTTAAAGAGTTTCTAGCCTTTTACCGCTTAGCTTATGCCTTAATTTAGTAGAGGCCTTAGTTAATAGCTAGGCAGTAGTCTATAAGCACCTTTAGCGTCTATATAGTAGTAAAAACTAGTAGTACAGCGCGCTATAGGTCTAGAGTAAGCTTATTAAAAAGGTCTGATATTAGGTCTTTATAGGAAACTTAGGCTTAGCTAGCTAGGTATAGAAAGCGGGTCTAGAAGGCTAAAAAGGTCTCCGTTATTTTTATATTTAGGGCCTTATAATTAAGGCGGGCGTTCTATACCTTAAAGGGTCCTTATAAATAGAAGATAGGTAGTTAACTATCTCTTTTCTAGAGAGGAAGGGGTCTACTAAGTCCTAAGCGTATTACGGACGTAGATACGTCTATATATCTCTACCGGTACGGCTAAAGACGTAGGCCATTTTTGCTTAAGTAGTAGGGTGGTAGTTTATATTAACTTTAAGTTTATCTTATAATTAAAGCTTCTAATTATTAAATATAGGGTTAGTTCCATCTATAAGTAATAGGGGGTCCGCGACCTTTATAGACCGCAATAATACTAATACTATACGTTGAGCTAGGGCCTTAAGGACTATAGTAAGTCTATCTAATAGGTTATTATTAGATATAGGGGTGTCTCTAGTTTTAAGCAGTTCTTACAGCCGTTTAATTTTAGTATTAGCTGCTATAAGCTCCGCCTAGGGGGTTAAAATATTAATTATTTCTTCGTCTAAGGTATTTGCGGGTCCTACAGCTGCTTTACCTAGTGCTATATTTCGTGGCATAGTAGTAGGGGTGTTAGGTAATTCCGGGTAATTTCTTTAGGAGTTCTAGTCTATACGTGTCTTATATATCCTTTCCTTAGAGTTCTATCCTTTTCCTTTTAGTAATATCCTTTAGGTCTATTTCTATATCCTTAGTCCGTAGATATATTTAAATTCCTTCTTAGGAAGAAAGGGTAGACGAGCTTTAGATAATATTAGCGACTTAGTTAATTAAGGCATAAGTATAGTAAGAGGGTCGCGTAAGCCTATATAATTAGATTGTCTATAAACAAGGATCTAAAGCTAGAGAAAGGAAAGGAGAAGAATAGAAGCACTACTTAAAGTTATATACAATCCTCTGGTTATGTAATAGCAACTTACCATTATATAATAGTAATTTGCGGCAATCTAACGGCGATTTGCCAGTACTGTAATAACTATCCGCTTTAAGTTATAATAATTTCTCTATATATTATCTACTCCCGTCTCTTTATATAGCTCTTATATATTAAATATTTCTTATATATAGAGTTTAAGCCTATAATAAAATATTAGTATATAGAATATATATATAGAATATATACATTTACCGTAGTACTGCAGTAAGTACGTATAAGTTTCGACTGTGACGGTGCTAGAGCGTGTCACCTGCTACTTTCTGGGCATTCTGCCAAATTCTGCCATACTGCTGCTATATTCTACCAACCCTACAATTGGCTCGCTTACTACTAGCGCCTTAGCGACCCCTTTGTATCTTACCAGCCTCTTATAAATCTTCTTCTCCTCCTTAGCTTAGTATTCTTATATGGTAGCAATCTATAAGCTTCGGTTTAGAAGCATTTATATAAGCCTGTTATATTATACTAAGCTCTCCCTATACTGCCTAGGAAGGCCTTAATAATATCCCACCCTAAAAGAAGACCTTCGTCTGTAACGACGCGTTGACGCGTTATACTTAGACATCAAGAAACTTACACTACTACGCCTAAGAAGGCCTTAATAATATCCCACTTTATAGGCCAGACTGTGCTTAACCTGCACCCCTAAAAGAACCCCGGAATTAAAACCGAATTATATAATTCTGATAAACCTTAGGAAGCCAATAATAGCACCTAAAGCGAGCTTATCTAAAAGACCTACCCCTACCTAAGAGGAATACGAGATCTAGTTAGGATTAGAAATTGAAGACAATAACAACGTTATAAGTATACACGAGCAGATTCGTGCCCTTGCAGCCAATTAGAAGGTTAATTGTCTTTAAGCCTAAAGTATATAAGAGACTCTAAAGGAGATCCTAGAAAGCCTTACTACCTTATAAAACAGCCTAGCCTCCCCTTTATAAAGCGTTAGTTAACCTATTCTCTTAACCAAATACGATATACTAGAGAGTATGGATATAATAATAAAGCAATTAAAGTCCGTTAAGCTCCCTGACCCCCTACCATTATTAGATAGTATAGACCCGACCTTTAAGAACTGGAGAATCCAGGTGTAAGGAAAGCTTCGTGTTAACTATAACCATTTCCCCTCTAAAGAAGCTAAAATACTCTACCTCTTCGGTCGAACCGTTGGGGACGCCTAGTAATACCTCTAGGCTAAGTTTGAGGACGAGTCGCCTGTTTAGTTTATATCTATTAATAAGATAATACAGCACCTAGCTGCTATCTATATTAATCCAAATAAAGTATAAGACGCCCGTTATAACTATAACCGCCTAATAATAAAAGCGAACTAATCCTTTACTAAGTTCTAGACCTAATTCTTATACCTAGTAGGCGAAGGCTAGATTCCCCCTAAAAACTACCGTTTGGACCTATATAATAAGCTTATAGTCCGACTATAAGAGAAGATTACGGTAGCTTTAGATAACTTACTAACCTACTAAAGACTTATAGCCTAATATTTTTCGCTAGACTTAGAACTAAAATAAATTAATACTCGTTCTAGCTAACTAAAGAAGTCCCATAGCGACTGAAACCTATCCGCTACGCTAATGGGAGCTGGCGTCGGAAGATAAACTACAACCGCCCTTATACTAAAAGCGGTTACAACTACCTACTCGCGAGCCTCGTCCAAATCGCTACGTACTATACCTTTAGCTAATGCTTATTATAATACCCTAATTAACCCTGCCACGGTTATATACTTTAATTACGGAAAGGATAGTTACTTTACTACGTCCTACCTAGAGCTAAAGGATATAGGTGATATTAAGGATATAGAGGAAGAAGAAATGTCCGATAAGTTAGGAAAAGAAGAACCCTAGGAAAAGACTTCCCCGTAGGGTATCCTATTAATCTTAAAGAGATTAATCTAAGTTAGCTAATGGGTGGAAAATACTTTATAGTTCTATATATAGTATCTTAAAATAGATATAGAGTTAATACTACTGCCCTTATTAATACTGGAGTAAATAGCTTTACCTTTATAAATACTGCTTATATAAATAATGTTGCTAAGTTTTTAAATATAAATGCTACCTAACTAGAGAAGCCTGTTTAAGTAAAAGGCTATAACGGCTAAGCCGGTAAGCCGGTTACCTATATCTTAAAGCTATATATTACTATTAATGGATAATACCAGTTTGGTATCCCCTTCTATATCCTAGACCTAGGGTCCTATAATATAATCCTTAGCCGAAAATAGATATCCTACATTAATATTTGGCTAAACGTTTAATAAAGATAGTTCGTCTAGCCGGAGAATAGACTAAAGTTACCCTCCTTTATTAAAGAAATCCGTACTAACCGCAAGATATTAGGGACCGCGACCTAGCCTTCGCTTAAGAAGATACCCGCCGCGAGGCTAGTAAGAACCCTATACCGACAAGGATACTCTCCTAAAGGACTATAGTTAAGGAGGACTCTACTTACGGAAGTAGAATGGATAGTAATATAGACGACTTCTAAATTGCGGAGATCCGGCTAATAGGGAAGAGGATATATTAATAGGACGTAGCGGATAACCTTTAGAAGATATAACGAGAGCTAAAAGGAGTAAAGATAACGCTAATACGCCAAAGGCCCCCAAGGCCGTAGATACCCCTACTATTACATAACCCTCCTATAGTAGATATCGCGGTAATTAGCGCTATAGGTTTCTACTTTAATATATATTAGAAGGATAATAAGGTCTTTATACTAGCTTATATAAAATTAACCGGATTATTAATAAGAAGGAAGAAGGGCTAATAGAGGAAACTAACGAGGAGCTAGTTAAGCGCCTCCTCCCTATATACCTCTTAGACTATAGAGACGCGTTCTTAAAAGCAGCCTTAGATATACTGCCCCCCTACTAAACCTACGATTATAAGATTTAACTAGAGGCCGACGACTCTCTAGGCTATAGCCCCCTTTACTAGTAAACTATGGAGGAACTAAAAGTAACTAAGTAGTACTTAATCGATAACCTCTATAAGGGGTTTATTAAGCTAAGTTAGGCCCCTTTTACTTCCCTTATCCTATTTATAAAGAAACCTAATAAAGGCCTTTATTTCTACATTAACTATTGGAAACTAAACGCTATTACTTAGAAAGACTATTACTCTCTTCCCCTAATTAATAAGACTCTTGCACGCCTAAGCCGAGCTAAAATCTTTACTAAGCTTAATATCCGCTAAGCTTTCCACTAAATTAGGATAGATCCTGCATTAGAAGATCTAACAATATTCTATACCCATTATAGTTCTTATAAATATAAAGTCCTTCCTTTTAGACTAATAAATAGGCTAGCCACGTACTAACGGTATATAAATAATATTCTTTTTTAATTACCTTAATAAATTCTACACGGTATACCTAGATAATATTCTTATATACTTAGATAATAAACTTAAGTACTAAGTTTACGTTAAGAAGGTCCTAGAGAGACTGCGGAATATAGGCCTATAAGTTAATATTAAGAAATACGAATTTGGAGTAAAACGCATAAAGTACCTTAGCTTTATCGTTAGTACGGAAGGAATTAAAGTTAACTCTAAGAAGGTCGAGGCAATCTATAACTAGAAACCCCCTTATACTATAAAAGGAATCCAGTCCTTTCTTGGCTTTTATAACTTCTACTGTTAGTTTATCCATAATTATAGGATTATAGCTAAGCCTTTTATACAACTAACTAGGAACGATACGCCTTTTATTTTTAATAATAACTATATAAAAGCCTTTAAGGAGTTAAAGAACCGACTTATCTCCTCCCTAATTCTCTGTTACTATAATCTAGACCTAGAATTAATACTAGAAACGGACGTATCCGATAGGGTAATGGGGGGGTTCTCTTACAGCTACATCTAGATGGCGAGTGGTACCCTATTGCGTTCTTCTTAAAGATAATAGCCCTAGCTAAGTATAACTATAAGGTACACGATAAGGAAATACTAGCTATTATACAATCGTTGTCCCAGTAGCGCGCAGAGCTTAGCAGCTTAGACTCTTAGATTAAAGTCTATACTAATTATAAAGCCCTTAAGTATTTTATAATAATAAAGCAGCTTACCGGCTAATAGGCCTAGTGGGCTAAAATACTTTCCTAACTCTTCTTTATAATTATATACCGTCCTAGTAGATAGAATTTTAAGGCTAATACCCTAACCTAGAGAGAATAGGACGTAGAGCTATAAGATAAGCTAAAGGCTTAGTGCCGGACACGTACCCTCCTCCGTCTAGAATAGCTTAACCTATATATCCTTAAGGAACTAAGCTCCAAATAGAATAAACTAGCACTATTAGAAGGAGAGATCCTAGGTAAACTAATAGGACTAATTAATCGCATCCTAATCGCGAACCGCATAGCCAAATCCCTAAAAGCCCTCCGCGACTAAGCTATAGAAGGTAACCCTAATCTAGAAATAGAAGACGGACTGCTCTTATACTAAGAACGGCTTACAGCCCTAGATATTAATAACCTATAAATAGAGCTAATCCGTAAAGCCTACTATTAAGTCTCTACAGCGTACCCTAGCCGAGATAAGACCTATAACTACTAGCGCCTCATTACTATTAGTAAGGACTCCTATCCAATATAGAACGATTTATTAGAAACTATTATACTTATAAACGTGTAGATACCCCTAGAGATCAAACTCCTAGATAGCTATAACCACTGCCAGTTCCTAAACGCCCTTAGCAGCATATTATAATAGACTTTAAATTATTTCTAAAGGACAAATACGGCTACGATATAGCCTTTATAGTAGTCGACCAACTAAGTAAGTAAGCCGTTTCCCTTTCTTACTTTAAGACTATAACTATAAAGGATATAGCCCGTATATACGTAGACAATATCTACCAGATCTATAGCACTCCTAAGTTAATTATCTCTAACCATGGACCCTAATTTATATTAGACTTCTAGGGTAAATTCTGCCATATCCTTAGAATTTAGATTAAGCTCTCTACCGCATTCTACCCTTAGACTAACAGCTAAACCAAGATTATAAACCAGTACCTTAACTAGCGACTTCGCCCCTTTATTAACTACTACTAGGATAACTAGTTGGAACTACTGCCTATAATAGACTACGTATAGCTTACGCTCCCTTATAATAGTATAAGAATGTTACTATTTAAATTACTCTATAGATATAGGCCACAAATATCCTTTGATTGGGATAGACCTATAGGACCTATAACGGCCCGCGAACGCCTTAGCTATAAGGAGGCCTAGATATTTATAAAGAGAATGCACGGAGCCTAGGAAACTGCTTAAGTAATTATAAAAAGGGCATAAGAGAAGAAGGAGGCTGACGTAAATTAACACCGTCGCGAGGTAGACTTCTAAATAGGAGATAAGGTATAGGTATTAACGAAGAACTAGAAGACCTAGAGGCCAAGCCGCAAGCTAGAATACTAAATAACTGGTCCCTATAAGATCCTTAAAAGGGTAGGACACTCCTTTAAGGTTAAACTACTAGAGTTAATAAAGATCTACCCTATTTTCTCTCCAGACCAATTATAGAAGGCCGCGGACGACCTATTACCGGGATAGTATAACGACCCCCCGCTACCAATTTAGATTATAGAGGACGAGGAATAGGAAGTTAAGGAGATCTTAGTAGTTAAGAAGGACCATAGTACCTTAAAATACCGTACGAGCTGGATAGGTTATAACGAAGATCTAGAATAGTACCCCGCATCTAATTTTAAGTACTCTCCCTATAAGCTATAAGATTTCTACCTAGCCCGCCTATCCTTCCCTAGACTACTACGTAAACTAGATAGCTAGATTAAATGCTGGGAAAGAGGGTTGGATAACTATAATAATTTAGATAATAATAAGGAACTTGGACAAAGCCTAAGGGCAGGCTTTTTTAGAAGGGGGGGTAATATAATGGTGCTGGAGCGCGTCACCTGCTAATCTGCCGAATTCTACCAAATCCTACCATATTCTGCAAGCACTACTTATAGAGCCGACCAATTAGGATTTTCCATCCCCGAGATAGAAAATCGCTATTGGCCCGCTTACCACTACCGCCTTAGCGACCCCTTTGTATCTTACCAGTCTCTTATAAGTCTTCTTCCCCTCCCTAGCTTAGTATTCTTATATAGTAGTAATCTGTAAGCTTTGGTTTAGAGGCAATTATATAAGCCCGTTATAATAGCAAATGGGAAATTAAAGAAATACTGGCCTATAAACTTGTAAGAGGAATACTAAAGTACCGCGTAAGTTAGAAAGGATATAACCTGGACCCCACTTAGTACCCCGTATAGAATTTTATAGGTAGCCCCTATAAGTTATAAGAGTTCTATAGCCGTTACCCTAACAAACCTAGGCCGCTAAAGTACTTAGATAAGTAGATAGAGTGCTAGTATAGTAAGGATAATAGATTACTAGAGGAGTATAAAGATAAGAATACCCTATAGGTGTAATACGGATATATAAAGCCTGAGGGCAGGCTTTTTTAGAGGGGGGGGGTAATATTACGGTACTGGCAAACCGCCGTCAGATTGCCGCAAATTGCCGTTACGTGACGGCAAGTTGCCATTACGTGACTAGAGGATTGTATATAACTTCAAGCGGTGCTTCCATTCTTCTCCTTTCCTTTCTCTAGCTTTAGATCCTCGTTTTATAGACAATCCAATTATATAGGCTTGCGCGTCCCTCTTGCTATACTCGTGCCTTAATTAACTAAGTCGCTAACAGCTAGTATCTATATTTTCTTCTTATTATTTATCTAGGACGTAAGCTCTAGATATAGCGTGCATATACTTTATATACGCTCAATTAGTTTCTACTCTATCTACGCTTCCTATATCTACTCTATAATATATCTTACTTAATAGGTTAGAAGCGCTTTATAAAGTTCCGTTTTATATATACTAGGTAGAATACAAGCATATACCAAAGGTGTTCGTCCTATTACGGGATGGGTTAATTATATATAGGAAATCTCTAAAGCCTATATATTATTAGTATATATAAAGCGTATATAAATTATATACTAAGTATATACTTACCGCCAGCTTATTTCTTATATATATTAACTATAGCCGTATAAAGTCCGGTTCCGTAAATATATATAAATTATATAGATAATTGTGTAGTATTACCTAAAACCTTAAATATAAGCTAAAACATTTTTACGTACGCAGCACGTATTTCTAGGTTAAGAAAGGCGTATACCTATACCTTAATTCCTATTATAGGTGTTAGCTTATATATAGTATATGCGTAGTATAGGGTGTATATACGTTTAGAATTCCTATCCCACCCTATAATTAAGAATAGATTCGTTTTACCTTAAACTATTTTAAATAATGGATCTATTTTAATACATATTACGCGTTAGAATGCCTTAGCTTACGTATATATATAGCATATAATAAGGAAATATTCATCGTTAAAGTTATAAATTTCCCAAATCCATTGCTCGGTATTCTCTTTATATTAATTAATAGAGAATTCGCGTTGCACACCTACTACGCTTAGGCTCTGTATTTACTTAGTATATATCTAATCTATACTTACCTATATATACTATTCCTTCTAGGAATTATAGCATCCTCTCCTTTTAAATTAAAGTAGTAATTCAATCCTCAATATTAAGACTACTATGCACTACGCGTAGTGTCTACGTCCTATACTTTCTATATAAAGTGTAGTACTATAGAAATAGGATAAATCGACCTATATTATAGCAAGTAGTTACGGTTGTATATACTATGCATATACGGAGCATACGTATAGTAAGGCTTAGGACTTCCACCTACTTTATTAATTTAACTACATTAATTATAAGGTTAATTAGTAGTTTTATTAAGTATAGTAGATAGTATTACGGCGCTGGCATAATATAGCAGAAAGCGGGCAGAATACGGCAGATTGCCGCAAGTTGCTATTACGTGACTAGAGGATTGTATATAACCTTGAGCGGTGCTTCCGTTCTTCCCCTTTCCTTTCTCTAGCTTTAGATCCTCATTTATAGACATTCCAATCGTACAGGCTTGCGCGTCCCTCTTGCCGTGCTCGTGCCTCGATTAACTTAGTCGCTAATATTATCCAAAGCTCGTCTACCCTTTCTTCCTAAGAAGGAACTTAAATATATCTACGGACTATAAATAGGATAGGAATATAGAATAGGACCCTAAGGATATTACTAGGACTATAAGAATAGGATAGAACTAAAAGGATACGTATAAAATAACTAAAAGGACCTATAAGACACGCACAGACTAGAGCCCCTAAAGAAATTACCCGGAATTACCTAATACCCCTACCACTATACTACGAAATACAGTAGTAGGTAAAGTAGCTGTAGGACCCGTAAATACCTTAGATAAAGAAATAATTAATAGTTTAACCCCCTAGGAAGAACTTATAGCAGCTATTACCAAAATTAAACGGCTTTAAGAGCTACTTAAAACTAGAAATACCCCTATATCTAATAAAGAGACATTATACACTCTAAGACTTGCTACGGTCCTTAAGGCCCTAGCCTAACGTATAGCGTTAGTATTATCGCGATCCGCAAAGGTCGTGGACCCCCTATTACTTATAGACGGAACTAACCCTATATTTAACAATTAGAAGCTTTAACTACAAGATAAGCTTAAAGTTAATATAGACTACTTCCCTACTACCCGAGCTAAAATGGCCTACGTCTTTAGCCGTACTGGCAGGGACGCACAGACGTATCTACGTCCGCGATATGCCTAGGACTTAGTAGACCCCTTCCTCTCTAGGGAAGAGATAATTAACTACCTATCTTCTATTTATAAGGACCCCTTTAAGATATAAAACGCCCGCCTTAATTATAAAGCCCTTAATATAAAAACAATAGAGACCTTCGCGGTCTTTTAGACTCGCTTTCTATATCTAGCTAAATCGGCTTAAATCCCCTAGGAAGATCTAACGCCAGACCTCTTTAATAAGCTTACCCTAGACCTATAGCGCGCCGTACTACCGGTTTATACTACCGTATAGACGCTAAGGGAACTTACGGACTAGTGCCTAGCTATTAACTAGGGCCTCCATTAAATTAAGGCATAAGCTAAGCGGTATAAAGCTAGAAGCTCTTTAAACTAGTCTATAGGCACTATAAAATCAGCCCGTAGTGCCCCAGCACGGTCGGCAACTCCTACGGCACCCGCTACACAGCCCGCCGTTAATTCAGCCGCTAGCCGCGCAGCTAGTCCTACCGCGGGTCCGGCGCATATACGACCTACCTATAGCGACCCCTATAGATAGGCCCTTAGTAATTAAGGAGCTTACTTTTTATACGGCTAGAAAGACTACTTTATAAAGGACTACCTAATAGTAGTAAAGATAAATAAGGTCTCATTAATTTAGGAGGATAGTATAGAGTTAGAAAAAGAGGAACCCTAGAGGAAGACTCCTCTCTAGGGTTAAAAGGGATTAATATATCACATGTTAATCTAGGTCGGCTGGTTAGTAGAAGAAGCTATACTATCCCTTATACTTTATTTTATAATAGATATTAAGTTTTAACCTCTACTTTAGCTAATTTAGGAGTAAATACCTTTACCTTAATTAATATAAGGTGCGCTAAAAAACTGGCGGACTTTCTAAATATACCCCTTAAAGAACTACCTAAACTAATTCCTATTTAAGGGTATAACGGATACATAGGGCCACCTATTACGACTATGTTATAAATCTACCTCTACGTTAACGGACAAAGGTAGTATAATATCCCCTTTCTTATTACGGACCTAAGAAACTATAATATAATTTTAGGAAGGAAATAGCTAGCCTATTTAGGCTTATAGCTTAATATATAGAACCAACAGCTTATCTAGCCTAAAACCCTACCCCTAATACCTTCTTTTATAAAGGAAATTAGTATTATAATAGAAAACCTCATACGACTATAGGTAGACACTATTTACTAGGCTAATGCTATATATAGGGACCAGGCCTTTAAGAAAGATATATAACTTAATCCGCAACGGGTCCGTATACTACGCCGCCCCTAAACTACTAATATTATATCACCGGCACTAGAAACCTAGGAAGTTAGTAATAAGCTAGCTAGCTTAGGCCTTATATAGCTATAAAGAATAGTAAGGAGTACCGGACGCTATACTAAAAGTATAAACTAGAAGGATAACTTATAGAAGATAGAATAGGAGCTAAGGAGGGTTATAAACCCTTAACTATAGAATATAGCCTACAAAATATCCGTAAAAAAACCTATAAACCTCCCACTAGTTAATATCTACTATATTAGCGCTATAGGATTCTACTAGAACTTAAAACGGCCTAATACTATTACCTTTATAACTAGCTTATATAAAATTAATTAAATAATTAAGGAAAAGGAAAGCGAGCTTAGTAGATAGGAAAGTAAACTTATAGATAAGGAGCTAGTAGAACAGAAACTGCCCTATTAGCATCAGAAATTTAAAAATATATTCTCTAAGGTAGTATCTAATATACTTCCGCCTTATTAACCGTATAACTATAAGATTAAGATTAAGCTAGATAAGGAGAACACCCTTAGCTATAGCCCCCTTTATTAGTAATCTACCGCCAAATTATAGGCTATAAAGTAGTATTTTATTAATAACCTAGATAAGGGCTTTATTAAGCCTAGTAGTTAAGTCCCTTTTACCTTACTAATTCTCTTTATAAAGAAGCTAAATAGAGGACTCCTTTTCTATATTAACTACTATAAGCTAAATAATATAACCTATAAGGACTACTACCCGCTACCTCTACTTAATAAGACACTGGCCTAAATAAGTAGAGCTAAGGTTTTTATAAAGCTTAATATTCGTTAGGCTTTTTACTAAATTAGGATAAACCCTAGATCTATAGATCTTACTATATTTTAGACCTATTACGGATTATATAAATATAAAGTACTCCATTTTAGACTAACTAATAGACTAGCTATATACTAATAATATATAAATAATATACTCTTTAACTACCTTAATAACTTCTACACAGCCTACCTAGATAATATTATAATCTACTCTAAGAATAAGTTAGAATATAAGGAGCACGTCTATAAGGTCCTATAACGGCTCTATAAGGCTAGCCTCTAGGCCAATATTTAGAAATTAGAAATTAGTATAAAGTATATAAAGTACCTAGGGTTTATTATTAGCATAGACGGAATTAAGGCAGACCCTAAGAAGATAGCTATAATTAAGTAGTGGGCACCACTAAGGACCGTAAAGGGGGTGTAGTTATTCTTAGGCTTTTATAACTTCTATTAACACTTTATTAAGAACTATAGTAGGATCGCTTGGCCCCTTAGCCGCCTTACCTAAAAGGACCAGCCCTTCCACTTTAATGCTATATATAGGCAGGCCTTTAACGAGCTTAAGAAACGACTGGTCTCTGCTCCCTTACTCGCCCACTTTAACCTAGAACGGCCCTTAATGCTAGAAACTAATGCCTTAGACGGCGTTATAGCTGGCATTTATTTATAAAAGTAGGTAGATAGAGAATAGTACCCTATTATATACTATTTAAAGACTATAATAGATGCTAAGCTAAACTACCACATTTATAACAAGGAAATGCTAGCTATTATCTTTAGCTTTTAGCACTAGCGTATATAGCTAGAGGGAACCCCTAAACCCGTCTAGGTAGTATTAGATTATAAGGCCCTAGAATACTTTATAACGATAAAGGCCCTTACGGCCCGGTAGGTATACTAAGCAGATATCCTATCTTAATTTAACTTCTTAATTATATATAGACTAGGCGCTATAAACCGTACGGACGCCCTTATAAGGCGTAAACAGGACCTAGATAACTAGACGGCTGCGAAGATTTTATTATAAACCTAGACTCTACTATAACTAGAGTATCTTAACCCCCGGATATAGGTAGAACTAAATATAAACCCTTTAGATGCTAAGATATGTCCTATTAACTCTATAGAACTTAACCTTATTAATAAACTACTATAAGTAAATTATACGGCCCCTTTGTTATAAGAGTACCATAAAAAGGTAAAAGATGCTATAAACCTATGGTCCTTTAAAAACGGACTTCTTAAGTACTACGAACGGCTAGTAGTAGCAGAGGAGTAGAACTTACGGACGCGGCTTATTGCCGAAGCATATAGCTAGGTCTCTATAGCCCACCCTAAAAAAAATAAAACCCGCAGAATAATTAGCGACTACTACTACTAGCCTAGAATAGTTATAGATATTAACCGCTATATACAGAACTGCGACGACTACCGTAGGTCTATAATCCCACGGGATAAAACCCTAGGGCTATTAAAGCCACTCCTAATACTAGAACGCCCCTAGTAGTATATCTCTATAGACTTCTATAAGTTACCTACGGACCGCGACGGATATAATATGGTTATAATCCTAGTCGATCGCCTTAGCAAGCGCCCGTTATTAATCCCCTGTTATAAGAATATTAATGCTAAAGAGGCGGTATAACTATATATCTACTATATCTATTAAATCTATAGACCACTAGATACTATTATATCTAACTACGAACTGTAGTTTATATTAGCCTTCTAAAACAAGTTTACCTAGATCCTAGGTATTAGGCTAAAGCTCTCTACGGTATACTACCCCCAGATAGACGGTTAGACGGAGATTATAAATTAATACCTAGACTAGAGACTCCGGCCCTTTATTAACTACTTTTAGAATAACTAAAGCGAACTACTACCTATAATAGACTACGTCTAGGTAACCCTACCCTATAACTCTACGGGGTTTATACCTATTTAGCTAGAAATAGGATACTTACCTTATATAAGCTTTAACTAGGAGAGGCCGGAAGGACTATAGACTATACGCGAAAAACTATCTTATAAGGAAGTATAGCAGTATACTAGACGCCTAGAAGAAGTATAGATAATAGCCTATAAGAACCTAGAGAAGGCCTAGAAATTAATAGAATAGTAGGTAAATAAGTATAGGCGCGAGCTAGACTTTACTATAGGTAATAAGGTCTAGGTTATAACAAAGAACTAGAAGATAGAACGGCCTAGCCATAAGCTAGACTATAAGATAGTAGGACTATATAAAATCCTTAATAAAGAAGGCAACTTATATAGGGTTAAACTCCTAGACTTAATTAAAGTCTACCCTATTTTCTTACTAGATAAGCTATAGAAGGCTATAGATAATCTACTACCTAGATAAAAGAAATAAGCCTCTACTGCCGATCTAAGTTAATAGCGACAATAAATAGGAAGTTAATAAAATACTAGCCTGTAAGCTAGTACGAGGAACGCTAAAATACCGTATCTAATAGAAAGGTTACGATCCAGACCTAACCTAGTACCCTACTTAGAACTTTATAGGTTGCCCCCAGAAGCTTAAAGAATTCTATAACTAGTACCCTAATAAGCCAGGACCCCTAAAGTATCTAGATAAGTAGATAGAGTACTAGTATAGAGAAGATAATAAGCTACCTATTAAGCATATAGATAAGAACACTCTATAGATATAATACGGACATATAAAGCCTAAGGGTAGGCTTTTTTGGAGGGAGGGGTAATATTACGGCGTTAGTAGAATATAGCAGAAAGCGGGCAGAATACGGCAGATTGCCGCAAGTTGCCATCACGTAACTAGAGGATTGTATATAACCTCGAGCGGTGCTTCCATTCTTCCCCTTTCCTTTCTCTAGCTTTAGATCCTCGTTTATAGACATTCCAATCGTACAGGCTTGCGCGTCCCTCTTGCCGTACTCGTGCCTCGATTAACTTAGTCGCTAATAGATAGTATATATAAGAATTCCGCGTAATAAGGCAACTATAAGGATACCGTACTACATTAATAGGAATATAGTAATCTAATAATGTATCACATATTTAACCTACTACCTGTAACGGCGCTAGGGCGCGTCACCTAGTTAGGGGTTCGCTTAGGGCTTGGCTCGTGTATATAGACGTAGCCTCACTACCTTCTCTTACTCCTCACCTTAATATCTTCGTAATACAGCATTTGTTCAAGCACTACGTTACATTCGTTCAAGCTTCGGTTCAGAGGCATTTATTTAAGCCATACGGCATTTATTCAAGCCGTCACACTACCCTACCTTAGCCTTATAGGTAGTCGAATCCTATATAGGATTAGTATATGCATTACGTATATAGTATATATATATTACTTACCACAATATTTTCGCTTTAATAATAAATGTCTAATATAGGTATATTCTCGTTTAAGTTCCTAAACTCTATATTTAATAAGTAGACAAAGGTACTAAATATCTACCCTAGCAGTCGTTATTAATAAAGGCTAAGTAGTATACTATAGTTTAGTATTACTACTACTAGAATAACTAATAAACTCTATCTATATAAAATAAGCATATATTGCGGATATACTAGCTATATATATACTCCATACCAAAAAAACATTATTAGTCTACTTTTACTATATATATATTCTTATATACTAGGGTAGATATACTACCGCCATAATTATAAAATACTATAGTAATAGCTGTATATTATAAGTATATGCCTAATATATATAAATAATGCTTACTTCTCTATACTTTGCTTAAGCTTTTTATTAATCTCTACCAGCTTATATAGATAACTACTAAGCTTTTATAGGTCGTTAATAGATTTAAGCTTAACCCTATTATATACGGGGTATATATAGAGGACATCCGTATAGGCGTACTTACAGTATCTAATGCCGCTATATTTAAACGCTTAATAAAATACTTTTCCACTCTTCTAATTACTATTTTCTCTAAGGAGTTATAGTTATATAATTTTAGGGTCGCCAGTTTTATAGAATAAGAATTAAACCTATAAAAGAGGTATAAATCTAGCATATTCCTAGCATATACATTGCTTACCTTTAATATATACTACTTAATAACCTTATATACTATTTCTTTATCTATGTCTATAGATAGCAGAGGTATTACCCTATAGAGAGAGAGAGAGATTCTTTAATTAACGTCTGATACGGATCCTTATAGCCCACACAGACTACTCCGTTATAGGGGAAAACTTGTATATTTATAGGAAGAAAACCCTACAGTTGGGTTAGGGGAGGAAAACCCCTATAAGCCACCTCAGTAGGATAAAAAACCCCGATTTGCCATATCCGTCCGTAGTAGCGGCCCTATAGGCCTACAGCTACGTCCTATCCTCCTTAGATATTTAAACTCCTTAGGAACTACTACTTCCTTCTCTAGCTTATCTAAAGCTAGGGTTTACTATATCCTAGCTAGGCCTCGCCAATTAATTACTATATACTTATTGTGAGGCAGTATTGCCCAGGTGTACGGTAGGGAGCAGGTAAGCCGAGCATGAGTCACAGGGGAGTCGATGGAAGAGGACGATATGGTAATGAGGTAGGCAATAGCCTCCGTAGACATGAGACGAACCGATGAGGAGGGAAAGGGCTGCAAGCCCGAGGAGCTTTTAAGGAGGTGCCAAGCCTAGCCTTCGGCTAGGCCTTGGCTACCCCTTAGAGCTCCTAGGCGATGCAGCCGAGTAAGGGCCAAAATAACCCTTACACTTATTCTTTTCTCCTATATCTTAACAATCCCCTATATACTATCTCCTGTTAACTATTACTATATACGCCTTACCTTCTTCCCCCCTAGAGCTATTAAAGGCGTAAGGGGGATTTATCCGTTCTAATTACTGTAATACTAATAGCGGGATATGTTGTGTATTAGGTATCTTTTGTGCCTAGGCCCCAGCTAGGCCCTTTCTAAGGGTTACTACTCCATTAAAAGGAGATAAGGAAAACTATGGGTTATAATCCAGGCTGCTAGGTATTTAATACTTGCTAACGGCGAGTAACTATATGCTCCGCGGGCGATCGCCCTAGGGGTTAGAAGGGGCCGTATACTTGCTCGTTCGTTTATTTATTTATTTACGTTTATTTATTTATTTACGTTTATTTATTTATTTACGTTTATTTATTTATTTACGTTTATTTATTTATTTACGTTTATTTATCCATTAATATAAGGTTGTTAATACTTTTAATTAAGGGTCAGGGGATATTAGATTCTATTTTATATCTATAAGGATTATATAGGGTTAAATAGGAGCGTAGTAGCAGTTGTCTACTATAAAGGGGGTACCGTTAGTAGTGGTTTTTAAGATCTTACTATCCTATATAAAAACTTTTTACTACCTCCTATAATATTTCGACCACCACCACAACCTCCTACCCGCAGCTATGTGACGTCTCTATATTAGCTCTACTAAGTTTAAAGACTAGTAGGTTTATAGGCCTTACCACGTATAGGTGCAGAGTCCAATTTCAAGGACCTTACCCTATAGATAAAGTGTATAATTCCTTCTTTTCCAGTTACTAGATATTCTAGTATAATAATATAGTCTACTACCTCTTAGATAATAATTTAATGCTTACTATAGGAGCTAATAAGTACTCTATAGTCTTAGAGTGTGCTTTAGCTATTATAAGTATATATATAGCCTATGCATAGAGTCGTATATAGTCTTACTTTTAAGAGACCTATATAAAATAGAAGCCGCTATTATATACTATCTTAACCCTCCTCCTCCTTATCCTCCTCCTTATCCTCCTCGTCTCCAATACTCTCTCTATTAATTATATTATCTTAAGAACTATTGTCTTTATATTTAACATTAGGTGCGATCTAAAGTACCTACGTATACTTAGTATATGCGCAGCATATAATTATAGACACTAACTAGTAGGCCGTTCAGCTACCCTACTATACTCTTATTTACTTTAGTATAATTTTCACCTATTATTAGTATAGCGGGGCACGTATAAATACGTGTATATATATATATATATATATATATTTATATACGTATATCTTTATATCTATATCTCCGTATATATACATAGTATATACTCTAGATATTTTAGTTTATATAGTCGCTTAAGTTAAATATAGCTACCAATACGCGCTCTATATAGGTAAAAGTTAAGTACCACCAACCTTTTTCCGGTAGCTCTATCGGTAACCACGCTTAGCTTTCACCAACGCCCATCAGCAACCACGTTCAACTTTTTCCGGACCACGCTCAGCTACACCCCGCTAATTACTCACGTACGTACAGGTCGGTCGGATCACGCTAAAATGTCAGCCCGATAGGCGAAACCTCCGCCTACCACACCAAATTTGACTTTCCCTGTCAAACTTTAACCTCACCTTCCACCTTACCTTCCATTACAAATTCATCAAATTCATTCAAAACCAATTTAAAATACGATGTCTAGCACATTAAAGAGCTGCGTAAGCTATCTATAACCTATTCTAAACCAATTCTAATAGTTTAGGCCGCCTATAAAGCCTACCTAAAAATAGAGAGGCTCCCTAAGGGCGTAGATGCTTTTATTATAGTAAGTAGTTCTAAAAATATTTAGAACGCGTTCCTAATATAATACTAGCGTAGTAATAAGGTAGATTTAATAATAGGGGAGGTTTTCTATTAGTATAATATCTCGCCTAATCTAGAGAATCTAGTACTATATAGGGTAAGTAGATAAGTATATTGGGTTTATAATATATTACTAATATATTTATAACACGTTTAGAAAAAGGTTAGAGATTATAGCGCCCTTAGAAACTATATAAAAAAGCATAGTATTAGAACTAGGAACATTAGAAAGGGAGGGGCTCCTTCTATTAAGAAGTAGGAGGAAGTAATAGGTATATATTCTAAATATATTCTTAATATATTTAGAACTAGTTACTAACTAGTTATAGTATTCTATTCTGCTATTATAACTATATATAACTAGAACATATTAGGAACTACTTCTAAATATAATCCTAGTAGTCTAGGCCGCTCTACTACTACCTAACCTCCTTAACCTCCTACCCTAGCTCCCCCTAGTCGCCCTTCTAGGGCTACTACCTTACCATTGCCGGCTTCTATTTAAGAGAAAATTATACCTCTTAGATATAAGAGTAGGCTAAGAAAGGGCGATATAAGATATTCCTAACGTGTTTATAATATATTCTAATTAATTTCCTAATACAATTATCCTAGAATAGTTACCTTACTTAAGGATTTAGGTACTAAGGTTCTATATACTAAGTATTTAGATATATCTTCTAATAGTAAGTTAATTTAGAACCCGTTTTAAACTAGTTAGAAATATATTCTAAATTTATTACAGCTTACTTATTTTAGGGTTATCTCTATTAGAGCTACTTCCTAGATAATAAGTTAGATACTAAGACTCCCGCTAGTTCTACTCCTAAAAAGGCTTCTAAAAAGGGTTTAAAGAAGTCTAGTTTAAAGGCTATAAAGAAAAAGGCTGCTAAGGAAAGTTCTAGGGGACCTATAGAGGATGCTAAAGCTATAGATAAGTAGATAATCTTAAAATTAGGTTTATAATATATTTATAATATATTAGGAATAGAATCTTATAGATAGAGTTTAGGCTTAAATTTTAATAGGATTCTATACCACTTTAGAATATATTTTTAATATATTAGATAGCGAAAATAAAAGTTATTAGTTAAATTATAATATCTATTAAATTTACTAACTTTAGCTCTTTCTAATAACTCCTTTTATATATTATATAATTCTAATAAAATAAAAATATTTATTTTTAAAACTAGTATAATTATATAGTTTAAAAACCCTTCTAAATTATATAATTTTATATATTTTATATAGTTTTAAGTAAAAATTTAAGATATATTAACTTTAAGCTATTATAATAATTATATTTTTATTTTTTAAAATATTTATTTAAATATTATATAAAATTAATTATTTTATTTAGTATATTTTAATTAAGTATTAACTAGTAACTTTTTATAGATAACTATATTTATATATATAAATAAGGCTTAAATATATAAAAAGTAAAAAGTAAAAAGTAAAAAGTAAAATAATAGATTTTTTTAAAATAGAATAAAGAGGTATTTAGATTTCTTATAGTCTTTTTTTCTATTTTTTTACTATTTAATAATTATAAGTATCTTAGTATTATATTAAATAACTATAAATTCCTAATTAAAAGATTTATAAATTATTAATATATAATTACTAATATATATTAAGCTGCTTAAAATGGATTTATATATATATAGAACTATAGCACTATAATCTAGAGGCTATATATATAGTGTTATATATAGTATTAGATGTTATATTATTGGTCACATAGGGTGACTCACCAATAACGACTACTCGAGTAGGGTTACAGTGATGTTAGTTAATAAAGCTTATTAATTGGAATAAGGAAGGGCGAGGAGCTTAAGGCTCCTCGCCACGCTAGTGCCGCGGCGACACGTGATGGCAACTTGCCATCACGTGACGGCAGTTTGCCGTACGTGACGGCAAATTGCCTCATTCCCGACACTGGCAACTCTTCTTTTGTAGTTGCCCTCTATATATAAATACTACTTAACTATTATAACAAATATGGATTCTCCTTACTTACTATTGCCATTATAATATAAGTCTCGCTATCCTAAAATTTGCCTCTTAGCACGTAGTGCTTTCTTGCTAAGGAGTCGTGGGTAGACATCGTGTTAGGGCCATTAGGGCCGCTAAGGCGCTAGCTATAAGCGAGCTAATAGCGATTTTCTATATCGGGTATAGAAAATCCTAATTAGCTGGTTAAAATTAGGGTCTATAGAGCGTTATACTCTTACTCCCTTTTAACCCAACCTTTAACTTATACGCGTAAAGTATTTATATTAATAAACGTTTCTAGAGCCTTATTTAGGTTTGCCTTTATTATTACATCTACTAGGTTATCTTAACCATTAATCCATCAAATCTTAAAGAGTTCTCGCCGTTTATAGGATTAATAAAGTGCCATAATATTAATTATAAGGCGCTTCTCCTTTATAGTACTAAGCTTAACTAAGCACTTATAGAGGGAGTATAAGTTGGTACATACGATTATAGGGATAACGGGAAGTTTAAGTCAATCTATAATTATCTTTAGGGTAGTTCTAATTGTAATTGCCATATTAACTCCGCTAACCATTTTATATATCTCTAACGCTAGAACGCTTCGAGTAACGCGCTTACTTTTAGTTAAGCTCCAATAGATAAGATTGCCGTAGATTGTAAAGTTATTCTCTTCAGTAGATTTATTCGCGATAATAATCTTATATTTTAGCTGGGAGCTAAAATCTTTATTATTTACGAATAATCTATTAATAAATATAAAGAGCTTAGTGGTGGGAAGATTAATAGGTACGTAGAGTAGTCCCCAGTTGAGATGGTTTATTTACTAGAAGAGACGCTTATTTAGGGTAAGGACGTCATCCTTAGTTAGTTCCTGGTATTAAGCGGCAATAGAGAGATTAAATAAAGCCTTAGGTTGACAGATAGAAGTAATATAAGCTCTATAAGCGCGTTACTCTACATATCCTTGTTTTAGAGAATTAACGTTAATAACGTTAATCTTTTTGCCTTAACCCTTCTGGTATAAAGCAATGAAATCCTCGTTTAGGGAGAGGATATATCTATTAAAGAGTAATAGTGTTATTAAATTAAGCTTTTCCTTTAGCTTTGCTATAAGATTTGCCTTCACTAGCTTGTCTTCTTTAAGAGCTGAGAATCGGTTATCTCCTAAGATAATTATATCATTAGTTTGTATGCCAACAATTCTAAATAGAGTTCCCGTAGTTATAATAAGGAAGCATAGATTGAATATAGAAGTAGTTATTAAAAGCTTCTCTTTATAGTGCTTGCTATAGGTAGCCCACCAGTAAGTTCCTACCTCTGCAATTCTATATAATGGCTTAAGCACAACTATAATCGTATCTTTGGAGTATTAGTAGCGAATTTACTCTGGAAGGTATGCTAATATTAAGCGCTAAAGGTGCATCTCTAATTGGGTATAGGCCTAAGTGATATCTCGCAGATAGACTACTATTCCATTCTTTATTAGGGAGGGAGCTAGTGCAATAATAACTTGCTAACTGGCTCGTTAAATTATAGGAGATTATATAAGAATTACCTCCTTACTATTATCGTTGTAGCCTTAGATAATAAGCCTTAATTTCTTAAATAGGGCGTTAGTAGCTTTACCTTTAATCTCGTTAACTATTCTTAACTTAAAGATGCAAACTTTATCAAACTTAGTAGGGTCATACTTCTTGAATTTAAAGACCCCTCTTATAATAAGACTATTAATCTCCTACTTATCGGATGCTTGGAAAGGAGCTCCTAGAGTTATAATGCGATCTTCCTTTTAGAGCTATTTTGCGAGTTTAAAGTTAGTCTTCTCCTTAGCTGTTATAAAGGCCATTAATAGCTCAACTCTATTCTTAATAGCGGTAATAAATTACTCTTTAAAATTAACAAGATGTTGGCGATTTTATAATCCCTTTGGGCGACCTCTACCGCGTTATAGTTGCGGCGTATCTACTATAATTATATTAGGATTGTGGTTGCCTTCTAGAGCACATTAATTATAGCTCTCCTTTAGGGTATCTTTTATGGTATCCTGTAAAGGCTCGGAACTATTATCTTTATAGTAAGGCTTAATAACAGTTAAACGGAATTAAGTGGGTTTATAAGGCATCTAAATAGTGTAAGTTTAACCATTAATTACAATAAGTTAATGTGGGCCTAACTATCCTCCCTTTTTACGCTATACGCGTACCTTAGACTGAAGTGGCAGATTAAGCGTAATTAAGGTATTTGGGCTATTTCTTATTCCTAGTACGTCATTAACCTGGCGTGTAACGTAGAGATATCATACCTCCTTTGTTGCCTTATAAATAGCCTTAGCTTATTACACGACGGAGGGAAATAGTAGAGAATCGTTAGTTATTTAAGGGTAGGCGCTAAAGACTAGCAACGTAGGTATAAGTCCATCCGGGCCAGCGGAATTATTAATAGCTTTAACAGCTATTTACAAGGTAAGTTCTTTACTAGCATCCTCTAGTTCTAAAGAGATAATCTTATATACGCGGCGTAATGGCGCGTAATATCGTTCTACTTTTCTAATACTATTATATGCCTTAATAGGGACTTCCTTAACCTTAATTGCCATTGCCTTTATCTATTGTCAAAACTCTGCGGATAAGAAGTTCTTTCCTGCGTCGTGAACGATTTAATTAGGGGGTCCTAGGTAGACATTAATCTAGCATAATTAAAGGGTATCCTATGCGTTCCTAGCTAATATATCCTTTAAGAATCGTGCGGCTTGGAAGGAGGTTAAGAAGTCAATAACTTAGAGTACTGGCTTGCCGCTAAGATATATAACGTCAACAATAATATAGAAGTTAAAGTCGTAGTTATCTTTAAGGGTAAACTTAAATCGGCCAGGGGACTTCTAGTTTATTTAGCATTAATAGCAGTACTTTATAAGATGCTTAATTGCCTTAACCTTAACTTTATAGCCTACCCGCTAAAGAACCCTAAGCAATTAGTAAACGGATAGGTAGCTAAAACGACGGTGTAGTTAACGTAACTCTAACTTAGTTAAATAGCTCTAAGCAATACTCTTTTCTAGTTAATAAAGAAGTAACTAGGGGTAACCCTACTTGCGTATAACGGGCACCTAATTATCTCCCTGAATAAGTATATTCTTAAGGTTATTAAGCTTAACGCCTAATTTGTCTATATCTCTAATATAAAATAGAAATGGGGTATTTATAGGAACGACGTAAAAGGTAATGTACCCTAAGGGGGTTTGGACCCTAATTATGCTAATAGAGATTATAGTACCCTTACCAAAACGAATCGTGTGTTGGCCTACCGTTAAATAGTTAATTTAAACAGAGCTATTAAGCTGCTAAAGGGCTCGAACTTAAGGTTCTCCTGCTATAGATACTCCTACGGCTCTAGTATCTGGTATAATACTATAGAAGACGTTCGCCGAGTATCTATTATTAAAGGAGAACGCGGAACTCTCCCTTAGCTTATTAAAGATATTTAACTTTGTAGTAAAATAGAGCGTAGATTAGTTATTAAGAATAGTAACGGTTTATATACCATCTACCTTACTATACTTAGTAAAGTATTGGTTAGGTAAGTACTTCTTAATTTCTATATCTATAAGGAGCTATTTAGCCTTATTAACCTTACCCTTAAGATCTTCTACGCCTTTATATTAAACTAGGAAGCTTTAGAAGTAGGCCACAGTAATCTTACAATTTCTGATGTTTCTTATACTCTAGCGGAACTTATTATATACCTCCTTTTATTTATTAAGAGAATGCCTAGTTAACTAGCAATTCGGTTTCTTATAAACGTAGCACTTCTTCTAGCAATTATTTTAAAATGAACCTCTATGAGGACCTCCACCTTTGCCTTATAGTCGTTAATTATACCCTCTGCCATATTGCCTACCCCGGCCACTATATGTTCGATTAGTCTAGTTATGATCATATTAGTTAGGCGGGTTAATCAAAGTAGGTTGGAGTTGGGTGTTAAATTGCTGTACTTTTTAAAAGCGTAGAGCGGTGCCAATAGAAGATCTTAATTAAGCACACACTCCTTTATAAGTATTTGTAGGATTAAAGAGAGTAAGGTTATATTCTTTAACACCTTAATATGCGCTAATAACTTAATTACGTAGGCTGAAGTCCTCTTAATATAATTTGGATAAACCACGCTGAATCGTCTAAAGTTAATTAAAGAGCTTTTAAAGATAATTAAGCCGAGGGACACCTAGGTTTATAGCAATGATCCTTAGGAAGGTAGTCTCTCTCTATTCTAACATATACTGCTACTTATTCTCTTCTGTTTTAAAGTGGCATCTTAACTTATATATTATGCGGTTAAAATCGTATCCTTTTCCTACCAAACAATTATAATAGAAGGTACTAGCTCGGCCCTTAAGCATAACGGAATAGGCGTTGTGGTATTAATTAGACTCTATTCCTACCTTCTAGCAACAGTTATAGAAGATACGTAGTTTTAAATTAAGAACATTGTATAATTCCCTACTAAACTTCTTCTCCTAATCTAAATAGAGCTTTATAAGCTCTATAAGCAATTTTAAACTACTTCTAATTTAAGATTGAGATGGAGGAGGTAGGAGTTGTATTGTAGGCTATAGTGGGGACGTAGGTCTGGTTGGTGGAGTTTAAAGGTTAATAGATCGCGAAGCAAGGGGATCTTGTGCTTGCTTATATTAAGAGGTAGTAGTTAAAGTTGTGGGTTAAATTAGTGGATTCTAGGGAACTGAAGATAGAGGTAGAGGCGATAGATACAGAACGGAAGAACTTGTGCCTAGAGTAATGGAATTAAAACGCGTCTCTTGTAGTATATTACTTAGATTCTATCGTAAGTTAAGCTTCCTTATAGTGCGTAGTTAGTGCTTAATCTCTTATGTAGTCCATTTGTGCTCTTCTTTTACGTTAAGAACCTACTCCTAAATGTTATCTCTAATAATACCCCCGTCCTTAGGGACAAATACTCTATTCTCCTAAAGGAAGTTACGGAAGTCCTATACAATATCCTTATTTATAGGGGCCTATATTTCCTTTATCTATTTAACAAAGTCCTCCTTTATATATTCCCATAGCGCGGTATTATTATATTTACTGTCCTTATAATATACCATATAGTGTAATAAAAATCCATTTAAGCCTTGTTCATTAGCGTTTGTAAGGTTAATTATAGCTTTATTCTATATCTTTAGGTTAATATCTTCCTTATACTTCTTTGGGTAGGTTAACGCTATAGTAGGTATAAAATCAATAGGGTGTTATACGTCGAAGGTAGGTAGGATTTTCGGTTTTATAGGATCTCATAGGTTTGCTATTAAGAGGTAGGCAATTTAAGATATTGTTTAACGCGTTTTAGACATTAACTTAGGACCTTAGGTTTAGTGATACTTCTGACCTAAAGTACTTAACCAAATCTTCGTAAACGCGGTTGTTCTACATAATAGACGCAACTTGGTATCTCCTAGTACTTAGTGACACTTCTATTACTAGTTTTTCGCAAGTTTAAGGTAGCACGGTATCGCCGGGATCCATTCCATATGAGCGCATATAGCACCCCTACACGAGACTATCTCTTCTGTTTAAAAACCTAGCTGCTCTATAGTTGACTATATATTTAACTACTAATTAGTGTTAGTTACATAGGGTGACTCACTAATAATGACTACTCGAGTAGGGTTACAGTAATGTTAGTTAATAAAGCTTATTAATTGGAATGAGGAAGGGCGAGGAGCTTAAGGCTCCTCGCCACGCTAGTGCCGCGGCGACACGTGATGGCAACTTGCCATCACGTGACGGCAGTTTGCCGTACGTGACGGTAAATTGCCTTATTCCCGACATATATAATTAAATAAGTATAAAAAAAGGCCTAAATATAAGTATATTTTAATTAGAACATAATAGGAATATATTTAGAATGTATTTTATATTTAGTATACTTATTTTTATATATAAGCCTTTATTACCTCTAGTTAAATTCTTTTTTCTATATTCTCTAGCTCCCTTACCTCTAATTTAATCTCTATTTTATAAAGTTTAAGTCTCTAATATCTTTCTTAAATATCCTAGTTATTGCTTAAGGCCTAACGCTTTAGCGACTATAAGAGACCAGTACTAATACGTTTAGAACGTATTAGTAACCGGTTATATATATATTAGAATATAAATATGCCTTATAATTCCTTAGATGCTATAGAGGATAACCTAGAATATAATACTAATCTAGAGTTCACTTATAGCACCTTGGCTTGTAGATGTAGCCAGAGCATACTTTGCTATAGGCTACTACCCGCGACTCAGAAGATCTATAACGACGGTTGTCCTACGAAAAGAAGGCAAAGCAGATTACTCAATCCCAGGAAGCTACCGCCCTATTGCCTTAGAAAACACCCTTAGCAAGATCTTAGAAAGGGTAATAGCGGAACGCATGGCAGACATGGTAGAGGAACACGCCCTACTACTACAAAGCTAAATAGGGGCAAGAAAGAACCGCTTAATACTATTAGCACTTACGCTACTCACTGCCACCATTAAATCTGCATGGGCGATGCGAAAGGACTTCGTAGTATCAATGCTTAGCCTAGACATCAGTGGTGCCTACAACAATGTACCCCACAAGCGTCTCCTGCATATCCTTAGGGCAAAGGGCTTCCTAAAATAGATTATACAATTTGTCCAAGGGTTTATAGGCTAGAAAGAAACATTGCTGGTCTTTAGCGGATACCAAAGCCCCCCTATCGCAGTAGTAACAGGAATACTATAAGGATTACCCCTCTCGCCTATACTCTTCCTTTTCTTTATAAGCAACCTGCTCGACTTCTTTAAGGAAGGGGCGACCTAGGGGATAGGCTTTGTTAACGACACAAACCTAATCACATACGGGCCAATAGCCGCAGAGAATTGCAGAACACTAGAGAAAGCCTATAACACTTATATAAAATAGGCAAAACGTTATAGAGTCCAATTCTTACTAGAGAAATACCAGCTAATCTATTTCATAAGAAAACGCAACTAATCTACAGATCTCTAGCATACAATTCGCATCTAAGGCTTTAGGGGTTAACTAGTTTAGGGCCTAAGGGTATTAGGAGTATAGGTAGACAGCAAGCTCCAATAGAGCGCATATACGGCGCAAGCGGCCCGTAAAGGCCAAGCACAGTTCATCGCTTTATCTAGGATTGTTAACTCTATATAGGGTCCATGCTTTTAGAGGTCACGCCTACTATATATAGCAGTCGTCCGGCCAACCATGACATATAGATCTAGTATTTAGGCCATTAGAGAAACTAAGAAGGGCCCCCCTAAATCACTCCTTAAACCACTTCAAAAGGTCTAGATAGCCTGCCTCTAAAGTATTACAGGCGGGTATAAGCGAACGGCCACAGCACTGCTTGAGAAGGAATCCAATATTCCCCCCTTATAGTTATATATTAAAGCCGCTGTAATGCAAAGGATGTAAAATAAATATAACTCTAATGTTATAAAGTATATTAAGACACGCCTAAGTAAACTATGGAGGGACCCTAGGGTGCCCCATAGGAGAACAAACTAACAACCCTAAAGTAGGGAAGAGATATTAGAGAAACAGGTGAAGAAAGCAGAAGAAGAATAGTGCCGCTTTAGGGCCTAGGCCCATATAGAGGAGGAAGGGAGACGCGCAAGAGGTTAGTAAAGATAACAGTAAGATAGAGAAAGGAGCTAAAGTAGAACATATAAGAACGCTAGGAAACCATCTACCGTAATACAATACTGGTTGGACTAACGCTAGAGAGGCAAATGGGAGTTAAAGGTATAGAGGCTAACTTAGGCAAGACGAACCTAAGCTATAGCATAGTTAACACTATAGGGGGTAAATACCTAAGGGCTCCGAGAAGGCCTAACAAAGGCAGAAAATATAATAGCAACACTCTTAAGAACAGAAATAATAGGACTAAAAGATTGGCTTTACTAGGTAGGTGTCCTAGTAGGTAGCCCGAGATGCGAATATAGCTGGCTAAGATAGACACCAAAACACGTAATACTGCTATGCCCCCTACGCACCAATTGAGAAATAATACTCTTAGCAGCTAGCACAGAGAACTATAATATACTACTCTTAACACAAAAAGGCCTCAAGGCGGTCACCCAGTGGCTTATTAGTCAAAATGTACTAAATCAGTTCCGGGTTGCAAGGGAAATGGTAATAAAAGGCAAGGGGGCGAGCAGCAGGTGCCCCCTAATAACTCTACAGTAGTAGAGTAATAGTTTGTGATACTAGCGCGTCCGTAGGCTTGTTACGGCAGCAGTGGTTCCCAAGGAGGTCAAACAGTAAGGTAGTAGAGCACCATAGGCGACTTATAGGCGCTAAGTAGGCGAGTCCCAAAAGGCGGGGAGATAGATCACGGGGTTTTCTCATTTATAGAGTTTTCTCCCCATATGTAAATAAGGAGCAGTCCGCGTGGGCCCAATAGGGATCCGAATCGGACGTTAAGTAATGAATTATTATTATAATACTAATCTAGATCTTAGCCCCCTTAAACGTTAAGTAGAACTAGATTATAACTTTACTATACCTAATAATAATATATAAAATAAAATATTATCCTCGTTATTATTAGTAGCGGCCTACTCTAATTCCTTTTAAAGTTATTAACGTTTTTATTCTAAATATATTAGGAACTAGTTTAGAAGAGGCTTATAACAAATATATACTCTTTCTACCTATATAGTTTGTATATTAGGCCGACATTAATATATTTATTTATATATATTATATTCTAAACTAGTTCCTAGTAAAATACTAATTAATATCCTATTAATCTAGTTTTTGTACGCTAAATATAATATAAGTATATTATAAACGGGTTAGGAATATATTAATACCTTATAATAGTAGGAAGAAGAAACTACCGTATACTAAATGTATATAATTTATTTACTATTTGTTCTACTATATTTATATAGTATCTTAATCTATTAAATAGCTTATAATTAATTAGAGAGTAGTGCTTATTTAAGCTTAAGGCGATAACTAGGTATCTTTTATATCTTACCTAGTTAGTAACTAATTAAGATTTATGTACTATACTATTAATACCTTCTAAACGCATTATAAACGGGTTTAGAATAGCTTACTAATTAGTAAATTATAGAGTTCTTTATATTCTAACTGGCTCTTATATATAAAAAGAGCTTTTATCCGTTTATATATAGAGTAGGCCGTTTTATAGTTACCCGNNGCTCTTAAGATNCTTTATAGGAAGTATACTNNGNAGAAAACTAGTATTTTCCTAAGATGCTACGTCTAATCGCGCCTCTAAGGATTAATATGCTATAGATACCGCCTAAGCCCTTTTATAATACGTTAGGAAGGCGTTCTAATTATATTCTAGGTATCCTACTAGCTATTTACTTGCTATCTATATTAGATATAATAGCTTTAAAGCCTTCCTTACTACTATAAAACTATTTCTAATAAAACTATTTCTAAAGATATCTAGAAAGCAATTAAAAGACTCGCTTAAAGTATAACTGGTTAGTACGCCTTATTTCTATATTAGTAATAACGCGTATAAGCGTAAATACTATTAGAATATATTAGTATCGCGTTCTAAACGGGTTTATATTATATACTAATACTTTTACTATACTTTTTAAGCTAAACAGTAAATATAATCTTATTTATATTTCTTTTAATAATACGTTTAAAAGATATATTAACTTTAAATATGTTTTAGGCTAGGAAGATCTTAGCTTACTTTTATAGAAAGTAGATTATTATAAACCCGTTTTAATTATTATAGATCTATTAGATATAAGCCTATAATATATTAGTAAGCCAATTAGAACGCGTTCGTAATATGTTTATTACTTTTTTAGGATTTTAATGCTTTTAATTAAACTTATATACTACCCCTACTAGTTCTTTTCCTTCTAGGTATAGAGTAAGCTTCTCTTTTTAAATTATTCTAGTAATATAATCTACAGTAGTAAAGCTTGCGTAGATCTATACTAAAGAAGCCTTTCTATACTATATACAAAACTATTTAAGGGCAGGACTTTAAAGAAACTTTTCTATAAAGACGTTAGGTATTTATTTGCAATTAGTTTAGAATATATTTACTAAGAGTAAGATCTGGATTACGCATTTAATAAATTAACTTAATTACCTTATTTAGTATCTCTAGAGGCGGCTTATTTAAGGGGGGTAGTATATAACTATATACCCTATACGAGGTAAAATAAATATAAGGAGTCTCTTCTAAGTTGTCTAGGATAAAAACGTAAAAAGTAACCTTATAGTCCTAATAGATAAGTTTCCCTAGTCCCTAGGGGTAGTTAATTCCTAGGAATATATTATAAATATATTATAAACGTAACTAGAATACGTTCTAAGCAGGTTATAATTTTTTCTTACTATAGTCTACCCTCCTATAGAGATTTAATTTAATAACTCTATATTTCTCCGTTATATTAGCACCTATATTACCTAGTTAAATAAGAGATATTAAATACGCAGTATTATATTTCTTATTTGCTAGTAATACTTTTTAGAAGTGCTCTAAATATATTTCCGTAGTGGCCTATATATAGGTAAGAAATAAGTGCCGAATATTAGCAATATCCTAATATAATTAGTTCTAAATATAATCTAGTCAGGTTCTAAATATATTTAGGTAAGATAATTATATATAGAGTATCTTTATTACTTAATTATTAGTGTATAAGCCTCCGTTTAAGAGCTATATATATTTCTAGCTTAAAATTATCTTTAAGCTGCTAAAAATAGGCTTATATATATTAACTTAAGTACTAAATATATTTAGAACCAGTTCCGTACCTATTTATATTACATTTATAAATATCTAGGTTACTTCTATCTAGGGCTGCCTGCTCTCTCTATATTAAACCCTACGTCTCTTTAGTAACTATAGTGTGGCTTAAAGATTATAACCAATTCTAAAGATATTCGCAATATTTTACCCCTAAACAACGTATTTTATATTTTTTACCTCTTATATTTAGGAGAGCGGACGTTATAGGCTTAGGAGTATATACTTATCTAGTTCTATATTAGATCTAAACGTGTTATAAACTAGTTATAAATATAGTTAGGGTATAATTTAGATTTTTATTAACTTACCTCTATAGCTTTTTATATATCTATACCTCTTAAATTAATTCGGTAAGTATAGCCTTTATTTAGCGTCTATAGGTACTCTAGAAGATTTAAATAATCCTTAATTATAAGTATAGTAAGAGGATTAGTAGATACCTTTGTAAGAAATATAATATAAGGAACTTTAGGCTAAATACGTTTAGAACTAGATTAGAACGTATTTAGAATATAGTTAAAACTTACCTTAATCTAATCTTACGGCTATATTTAACTCTCTTCTAGTATATAATCTTCTAACCTAAGGACACTGTCTTCTAAATTAATTTTAAACTTATTTTTATTATTACTAGGAAAATCTAGTAGCTGGTAATTATTAGATAGATCTATTTAAATTAGAATATATTTTAAACACGTTATAAACACGTTATAAAATAGTTACCTATAATAGTTGGTTCTGTTTTAGAGCCGAGAGGTAAGTTATATAGTGGGATAAGCGATTTAGGCTCGGTTGACCACGTAATTTATATTTTCAGCTAAGGCTACCCTATGTAGGGATTATGCATTAGCGCTTATGGTAGACCCACCCTTTAGCGTAGCCCGACCGACTTATAACCACGGAGTGTTAGAATTAAGCGAGGGATGCTGACTAAGCTCTGGACACATTGTAAAGTTAAGCTTGCATGTCAATCTAGATAGACATTAACCGTATCTACTGCATCACGAATCAATCAATATTTATCGTCTGCGTCATCTCTATTATCAATTAGACCCTTAAGATACCTCCGCTGTGACCTTATGACCTTGTAATTCTAATACCCTTATATATATAATTTGCTAATATAATTATAAAGTAGAGATATTAAAAGAATATTTACGCCGTTTAAAATCCTTAAAGAATAAGCAATAGTGGATTTATAATATATATGACAAAGGTATTATTTAGCTGCGCCCCTAGCCTAGCTAACCGAAATTAGCTAATAAAAGGAGCTGTTTAGTTACAAATTACCTCTATATCTATACGCCTTTTATTATTATCTATTTTATAGTTAGTTGCGGCTTTTATTATAGCTTATAATATAACTTTCTAGGAAGAGGATTAAATTTAGTAAAATTAAGTGGGTTTAGTATATAAATATAACGAAATGAAGTTCCTTTATCAGAATTAAGCGAGAGATGCTGACTAAGCTCTGAACACGTTGCAAGAGCGAGCTCTGCATGTCAATTTATATAGACATCAACCGCATCTACTGCATTACGAACCAATCAATATTTATTGTCTATATTATCTCTATTATTAATTAGACCCTCAAGACACCACCGCTGTAACCTTATATCCTTGTAATTCCAATATCCTTGGCATAACCTTTTTAGAAGAAGATTAATTTTACTATTATAGTATAAGGAGTAGAAGCAGAGAACACCAAAATCGTGATTTGACCCGCACTGCTCGGCGGGGGTTCCTTTCCATCTTATTAGGTCCGCAAGGTCTTATTAAGAGTGAGAATCACGTTTATTACTGGTGCAGTAGCGCTACGTTATAGCTATAGGTCGTCTTTAAAAACGTTACCCTTAACGCCGCTAGAATAGCAAAAGTTTTTATAGGCTTAGCAATAAGCTCGTTAAAATTACTATAGATAATATTAAAAATAGAGGAATATTTTAAAAACTACCTAACGTCCTTCTACCTACACGACCGACCTAAGGCCATAAGCTAGTGCTTATATTTACTGGTGGAAGTAATAGGTCTAGGAGGACGATAGGACATCCCTATACTTATTCCGCTTTAAGACTCTAGTAGTAAGGGCACAGGAAGAATCTTAATACTGTTAACCGCATTAGACGACGTTAATCCTCCCTTAAAATAGCGGCGCTAATCCTTCCTATTTAGGTAGCAGTCTAAATAGTAATATTAATCCCCCCTAGATGGCGACGTTAACCCTTAGAGTGGATACCCTTTAGGATAGACTTAGTTAGAGTAGAACGGACTTAGATAGGCTGGTCTTAAAGAGCTAGAAATATACCTAGTAGAAAGGTTAGAATGGATAAAGATAGCCTAGGTATTGGTTAAGGCGAGAGGATAATAAGTTTAGTTGGTAGACGGCTAAGGGACGATAGCTGCGCGGTGTTAAGTTACTATAGGCCCACGTCTATAAGATACGGTCGGCCTATTAGCGTAAGATCGTTATAGGTAACGCGAAGCAGTAATAGCTGTGGGGTGTAGTATATAATGGCAGCGACGGATAACTCTAGGAACCTTACCCCTTTACTAACTCCTAGTGGACCTATCTTAGAGGAAGGATTAATACCTTGTTAACGACACTGTCTATATAGCCTAAAAGGACGGATACATATATTAGTCTATCTAAGTAGGGGTAGGCTATAAGGATAGGCTTATAGAGCAAATTAGGTGCATATAGGTAGGAGCTAGCATTGCCTACTAGCTACTATAACTATGGCAAGGAACTGGGCAAGCAGTTCTGCCAAACTTGCTGTGTATAGTAACTCCTGTAGCTCTACAATATATATATACTCTGGAGTGGCAGAATCGGCGGAATTGGCAGAGTTTGGCAGAATTGGCAGAAAGTAGGAGGTAACGTGCCCCAGTGCCGTCACGTACGGACCACGGAGCCGTGGACGACGAAAAACTATCCTTCCTATTAACCTTCTATATAACTAGCCTTATAGGCCGCTAGCCTATATTATACCTAGATAACTAGAGCAGCTAGGAATAGAACCTAGGCCCTAACTATATACCCTCCTGGACGGACTTAGAAGAACGCATTAAGATGGTTTTTCTATAGCGCCTTAAAGAGGCGACTACTTATGCTTAGCAGTTACCGATAAGAAAAGAGGCTATATAGGCCACATAACAGCAGAAGGAAAGGTTTTACCCGGTTCTAGATAGCAGTACGGTTTCCCTTTTATATATATATATACCAAGATAGACCCGCTGCATGGACCCTAATGGGAACCGCAACAGCGTAATTAAATTAATTATTATAAGAAGTAGAACTCTTATATACGAAATAAATAAATATAAGTAGTTAAGATAGAGGATCTAGAGGAGAGTTCTAAACGTAATTAGACACGCTATCGCGTACCGGGTCGTATATAACGGCATATAATGGCACGTAATGGCAAGCTGTACTTATATTTATTTCGTGTATAAGAGTTCTGCTCCTTGCACTACAATACTAAAATCAATTATCTTCTAAAAAGGTCATGCTAAGGAACTTTATTTCGTTATGTTTATATACTAAACCCACTTGATTTTACTAGATTTAATCCTCTTCCTAGAAAGTTATATCATTCTACTAGTATATTAATGCAATAGTACTAGGGTATATTATTTACTATATTCTGCCTATTACGGACCTTATATTAGAAGTATTATAAATACTTATTAGGAGCTGCGGGAGATAGTATAGGCTATAATGGAAATAGTTAAACCTAGGAGCAATGGTCTTACACCTAGGGGCAAACGTCCTGTACTTTTGTATCTAGAGGCAACGGTCCTACACCTAAAAGGTAACTCTTACACTTAGGGGTAAGTAAGTCGCACTAATGGCCTCGCTAAAAGTAGCTCTAACTTAAGAAGTCTAAGCAACCCCCTTACTATACCTCCTATTTAATAAATGGAACCTTTTACTTTCTACTTTACAACTAATTTACCTATAATTTCTAAAGCCGGATATCACTAATATAAAGCGCCGCAACCTATCTACCCCTAGTAAAACGAAAAAGAAGCTACGGCTTTAAAGCCCTAGGTCGAAAGCTTCCTATCTAAAGGAGATAGATTCGATATATAACTAGGCCAGGCTATATTAGCTAGTAATAGCGAAGTTCCCAATCAATTCTCTTACGCTAGTATAGACTATTAGCGTAAACAGGCCTATTGACGACGTCTATAAGTAAAGGCTTTATAAAATATTTAAGGAATAGGATTTCCTTTAAAAAGACTTAGGGTATTAATTGCGAGTGGCCTATATTAAAGCCTAAGTGCAAAAGATGCTGGACTATATTAACCGCGGACGGGCTTATAATACTGATTTAGGAAGCGGTAATGCCTTAGGAGATAAATCGGAATATCTATTATTTAAAGAGTAGGATATAATAATTAGAGAGAAGGCGGAGCTAATAGTGGGCAATTATAGAGTGGAGGCATTAAAAGAATATTTACGCCGTCTAAAATCGCCAGAGAACAAGTAGTAGTGGATTTGTAATATGTATAATAAGGGTATTGTCTCCTATACCTAGCTAACTGAAATTAGCTAACACTAATATAGATATACTGCCTCCTAACCTCTATATTAAGCTCCACGCCAATTAAGAAGATTTAGTTCTACCTAATAACTATAGCCAGATATAGGCAGAGCTGACTACTTTATTATCTATAGATAGTACTCTTTTCTAAATGTTAAATATAGTAGTAGAATAGCAAATGCTAGAGCTTCTAGAACTTAGCGGTCGGGTTAAATTCCTAGTTAGATAGCTAGGCACTCTTTAGAGAAACAAAAATTAGAGGCCAATAATTACAAAATAGTGCGAGTTCTTAGTGGGCTAAGTAATATTTAACATTTTAACATTTAAATAGATGGCTAGCTATAGGATTAATAACGTAAGCGAATTATATAACAGAGCTAGAAAAATGCTAATGTTTATAGTTCTGGTTTAATACTTTTAACTAAGTAATTAATTTAGTATCTTAAATCCGCGATTAAGTTAAGATTAACGTCCAACTAAATGACTAGATTAAGTTAGCGGGTCTTCCGCATAACTATACCCCGGAGGATATTTAAAAGTTATTCTATCCTAAATCCGAAAGCAATATAGAGATTATACTAGAACATTATCAACGGGATCTCTTTCTAATAGCAGATAATAAAGTATATAAAAACCTATATAAATTTACGCTTTTAAGACCAGATCTAAGCTTTCCTAACATTTACTCTCTTCTTAAGACTATAAAATAGGAAGGGAAGGTGATAAGTATAGTAATGTCTTATATCGGCTAATAGCTAAATTATAATCCTATAAAGGTTACCGAGCGTAATAATAATAAGCCTCTACTCTAAAATAATTTATTACTAGCTTTATAAGAGAGGCATGGTAAAAAAGCGGATAAGTAGTTATTAGAACTTTAAAAACAGGTCCTTAAATACGTTAGGGATAATATTAG
This sequence comes from Cenococcum geophilum 1.58, assembly GCF_001692895.1. Lineage (NCBI taxonomy): Eukaryota > Fungi > Ascomycota > Dothideomycetes > Gloniales > Gloniaceae > Cenococcum > Cenococcum geophilum. The sequence goes on from NW_027137654.1 coordinate 272,780, forward strand.
CGAGTTTACCTACCTAATAATGGAGCATTATCTATAAGAATACCTATATGGTAATAGCACGGCTTATACTAAACGATTTGAGCATAATACCTAGAAAGGTGTATTAATTATAGTTCTTAACATTACCGGTCTATATCTCTAGTATAACGTACTACTATAATATAACGCCGAGGACCTAAGAGAGATATACTCTAAACCTACGTCTATAATTGCTTAAGCCGTATACAAAATTATTGGCCATATACCAGAAGTATTACAAAATCCTACCCTTAATTAAACTAACGCTATAGACGACTTACGCGAAATAATTAAACTATTAATCGTAAGATGGGTAGTAAGGCAATACGTAAAAGTATTAGAGAGCCCTACTAAATATTGGCAGCTATTAGTAATTAAGGCGATAGAGGCATAGCACGCAAATATATGGCACTAGTAGAAGACGTGCCTCTACTAGCTTCTCCTTGGCTCCCGAACCTAGTATACAATCCGCTAATATCTGGTAGTGCGCATAGTACGGGATCTAGTATATACGAGTTAGAAGTGGAGCGGCCCAATATAGAAGCGCTTAAGGACGGGCCAACAGCCGGCTATATCGGTACATTAACTTCTGTATATCGCTAATAGGCCAAAGATCTATTATTACAGCTAACGCTAGAGGGCTTGCAAGAACTTTAAAGCTTATACCGCAATTAGACCCTACCCTGGTTAGAACAGTAGAAGAATAGGCTAGAGACTTAAAGAGTGGGTAAGAAAGGAAGCGGAAGTAGTAATATATTAGACTATACGCAACTATAATCGTTAACTATGGCTAGGGGTTTTTAGGCTTGGAGGAAACGCATTATTACTTAATCTAAAATTTAAATATACAATTATTAGTTTTATAATTAAATTTAGTTTCATTATAAATACTAAAAAGGTACTTTCCCTTCTTATCTTAGCTAAGTATATAGCTTACCCCTAGGGGATACATAGTATTCCCTATCCCCTTCACTTCGCTAGGCCTATTAGCAGTAACACTTAAAAGCCTAGCAACTACTAACAATTCCTTCTCCTTAAATATGGCTACTAAAAATTTTAATAAAGTATATCGTTTACCTAGTACTCTTAATAGCAAGTTTTTTTCTATAGATTAAGTTATAGATACTAATATAGTATTTTTTAATAGAACTTAATAGGGAGTTAGGTATTAGCGAGGTCAATAACAGCTCTGATAGGGAGCTAGGTATTAGCAAAGTTAATAATAGCGACTCTAATAATAACGGCCTATATTATAGAAGAACATCTATAGATAATAAACGAGACCTTAAAAATATTAGCTTTGGAGACGATAAGCAGGTAGATACAGCATCTAAATTATATTCCTAGAAGATTAATTACTTAAAGGATAAGTATAAGCTTAAAGGTATAGACCCTCTTAACGTATAAGATGGAGAGCTAAAGAATTATAGTGCAGGATCTAATTAAGATGACGAACTCTCCCTATTTCGACGGATATTAAGCAATTAAAATGCTGCAGTAACTCTATATAATTAACTATAGAAGCAGGAAAGCCAGATTAAAGTCCGCAGCAGTAGGCGATAAATACTACCCTGGCTTTTTTCTTAATCTATTAATAATTATTAGTTAACTACTTAAACCTATTACACAGCCAAACAATCGGTTTTTTAACAACGTCACTATAACTTTTAAGAACTGGCGGGCCTTATATAGCAGTAAGCATATATATAGTCTACCGTTTAACCTAGAGCACTATACCTTTTAACTAGCTATGGCAGCAACAAGGGAGGTATGGTATATTATAATGCATCCAACTGTATCTATAATAACCAATTTACCTTCCTTAAAGCGGGAGCGTTGGAAGCGCCTTAAGAAATTGTCTTAGTCTAGTGCATTACAGCTTTACTATGCCCATTTTCTCGCCGGATATATTAAGTAGGTTTTCCTTATCGGCGAGCTTCTTAGAGAGGGGGTTAAGCCTTTATAGACACTTAATGGTCTATATTTAAGGAAGATTATATTTAATAAGTAGACTATTTTCTAAAATAAGTTTATAGAGGAATAGGAGGGTTACGTGCAAGAATTCTTATATAATAATTGTTGGATAGAGAACTAGCTGGCATTTTACGCTTATAACTACGGCGCCATTATAGAGATTAAAGTAACTAAGTAGCTTAAATCCCTACTAAAAGAAACCTGTCTTCGCCAAAATAATAAGGAGTTTAAGTCGGAGGAGGACACCAATATATCGGATAGCATAGAGTTAATATCTTACGAAGAGTTAGAAACCCTAGAAGAGATTAATTACCAAAGCTTATATACTAAGAGCCTCTCTACTAAGGGCCTCTATAAGCTTTAAAACGAATTAGAACGGAAGTATATACTTAACAATATTGGTAGCATATTATATGCTTTAGCGGTTAATATCAACTATCTAGATATAAATTCCCCTAATACTAACAATAAGCTAGTATACTATCTCTTAGCTAACCGGAATAAGGTTTTAAGAGAGTTTCGGGAGCTATAGGACTTTACGTTCTATTTACTGGCCTTCTACCCAGTATATAGCAACTTCTTATTACCTTAGCCACCTTCCTTCCTAATAGATAACCTTCTAATAGTTATAAAAGATAATATAAGCTACTGAACCAACGGCGCTAACACGCTTAGCTATGGGTATTTTTAGGTATACTCTAATATTAAGCGTAGCATCCGTTACAGGCTAGACAATCTTCTTGCTACTAAGGGTATTATAACGGCAGCACTTGGCCTCCCCAAAACTGAAGCTAATGCCTCCACAAACATAAAGGGGAAATATTAATAGCTTTTACGGCGCCTATAAGGGCAGTTTACACCAGAGGACCCCAATTCGTCTAAGCCGTTTATACGCGAGCGGTAGTGTATTAAAAACATAATCGTAGAAGAAGGATTTAACTTTTGAATAGAGTAAGTACTAACTATCTAAGTGTCTAGGCTAATAGATAGTCGCCATAGTTTTTTAACGGTCCTTAATCCAATCTTTTAGCTAATCCGTTTCTATATTATAGAGACTTATCGCTATATATATCTACTCCGGTCCTTTAGACCGTCGGTCTTCCCTAGTATACTTAGATCTTTCGCTAGAATATTTAAGCTTGCAATTAATAAAATATATACTAGGTTTAAGGCTAGGTATTACTTTAACGGAAGGTATATCCGCACTTAACTGCTTAGGGAGTTACTACTTTACCGGGTTCCCTAAATCTCTTATAGGTTTAGTTCTCGACCCTTTAGGAACAATAGATAGTATATAGCGAGGAGCGTAGCTATATATTAACCCTTAAATATTAGATCTCTAAGATAGTAGAGATAGCCTTTACTTTATTTAGTAGCCGCAAGGTAAAAACAACCAACTATTGCTTATACACGTAGCTTCTATCGCCTTTTACTATGGTCTAGAGGTTATAGCAAGTCGTTATAGTAACGTCTAGTTTAAAGAATTCGGTAGTATATTAATTAGAGGACTAAGTAGAGCGGCTAAATTCTTAGAAGACTTATTCTACAATTTATAGATACTGCAAACGGTCGCGTTTGTTAATTACTAGTTCAATTATACGCTAAGATAGGGTAGTTAGGGTGCTAATAAGACAAAAGAGGAACTATAGCTGCTAGAGCATTAATAGGCATTAATACGGCGATAGTTATAATCTAACTATCCATTTTCCTAGGCGTAGGTTAATAATCCGAGAGCTATTAGGTCTAGTAGCTAATGTTTAATATAGAGAGTATAAACCCCTTAGCTTATACTTTGCACCAAAAAAGGTTCTATCCTTAACATTTATATTAACTAAGGTCCAGTAGGACTTCTCTTAATAGCTCTATAACAGCTACGCTAAAAACAATAAGTTAGCAACTAAACCATTCTCCTTACTATATGCTATATAGGTCTTAGTGCTTTATATAGCTATTAGGTATATAGCCAAAGGGTTAATAAATAAGGAATAATGGATTAATATATTATTGGTAGCAATACTTTTAAACCAAATTAAATACGTTCCTAAGATATATCAATCCAAGCTTAGCTATTAGAGGGTTATTAAGCTAGTCGGCTATATACTACTAGTTACGGCAAGACCTAGCAGCGTGAAATAGATAGCAATTAAGGCTAAAGATAGGATAAAGCAGCCGATAAAGAGGAGAAGGATTAACTTTAGCTGCGCTATCCTGTTTACTAATATTCCCAAGTTAGTTAAGGATAGTTTTAAGTAGTAAGAAAAGAATTTTTAAAATAGGGATTAAATGGTGTTAGAGTACTATTAAGCTGCTTAGCTCTACCTAGCGGGATATCTTAGCGACCTACTTTGCGATATAATGCTAATACTAGCATTAACGCTTGCCTTATTATCAGTAACACCTATAGTAGCACTAAAGATATAGCATTTTAGCGTAGGGGCTTAAAAAGACCCGGTATTATTTGCAGCAAATTTAGTAATAAAAATACTATAGTTTCTTCGGCCTAAAGCGTTTCCATAGAAAACGGATACTAGGTCAGTGCTACGAATCCCAGAAATAACAAAGAAGTTAGGTATATATTAAGATAAGCTGTAGATAGAAGGGGCTAATAAATATAGAGCATAAAGGAGTAAATAACCGGTTACTACAAGATATAGAATAGGTTAAAGTAGTAAATAGAAAGCGAGATAGCCCTCGAAATAGTAATATCGCTCTTTATAGTAGTGATAAATTACTATAAACTCGTAGAGAGCTCCTCTCTCTACGGAAAGTGTTGGTGACACAGGGTAACTCATTAATACTACTACTTGAGTAGGTACAGTGATTTGGGTTAATAATGCATTGATTGTTCTAAGAAGAAAGGGGGTGGAGGAGCTTAAGGCTCCTTACTACGCTAGTGCCGCGGCGCCACGTGACGACCACGTGCTCAACTCCTAATACTGGCAACTCTTCTTTTATAGTTGCCGTCTATAGATAGGTAAAGTAATTAAGCTGTGATGGAGCTAGGTTATATTACTCGCCATATTACCATATTTTGCCATATACTGCTACATTCTGCTAGATATAATATTCTACTAAATTCTACCAGCTATATTCTGCCAAGTTCTGCTAGCTATATTCTACCAAGTTCTTCTAGCCATATTCTGCTAAATTTTGCCAACCCCTAGTATAAACTAGCTAATTAGGATTTTCTATCCCCGGGATAGAAAATCGCTATTAGCTCGCTTACTACTAGTGCCTTAGCGGCCCTCGCTATATCTTCTACTCCCTCTTAACCTAACCTTTAACTTATATACGTAGAGTATTTATATTAATAAATGTCTCTAGTACCTTATTTAGGTTTGCCTTTATTATTATATCTACTAGGTTATCTTAGCCGTTAATCTATTAAATCTTAAAGAGTTCTTAATGCTTATAGGACTGTTAAAGTACTATAAGATTTAATTATAAGGCGTTTCTCCTTCGTATTACTAAGCTTAACTAAATACTTATATAGGGAATATAAGTTAGTGTATACGATTATAGGGATAATAGGAAGTTTAAGTCGATCTGTAATTATCTTAACGGTAGTTCCAATTGCAATTGCTATATTAACTCCGCTAACTATTCTATATATCTCTGACGCTAGAACGCTTTAAGTAACGCGTTTGCTCTTAGTTAAGCTCTAATAGATAAGATTGCTATAGACTGTAAAGTCGTTCTCTCTAGTAGATTTATTTGCGATAATAACCTTATATCCTAGCTAGGAGCTAAAATCTTTATTATTTATAAATAATTTATTAATAAATACGAAGAGCTTAGTAGTAGGAAGATTAATAGGTATATAGAGTAGTCCCTAATTAAGATGATTTATTTACTAGGAAAGACGCTTATTTAGGGTAAGAACGTTATCCTTAGTTAGTTCCTGGTATTAAGCGGTAATAGAGAGATTAAAGGAAGCCTTGGGTTAACAGATAGAAGTAATATAAGCTCTGCGAGCGCGTTGCTCTATATATCCTTGCTTTAGAGAATTAACGTTAATAACGTTAATCTTCTTACCTTAACCTTTCTAGCGTAAAGCAATGGAATCCTTATTTAGGGAGAGAATATATTTATTAAAAAGTAATAGTATTATTAAATTAAGCTTTTCCTTTAGCTTTGCTATAAGATTTGCCTTTACTAGCTTATCTTCCTTAAGAGCTGAGAATTAGTTATCTCCTAAGATAATAATATTATTAGTTTATATACTGACAATTCTAAATGGGGTTCCTATAGTTGTAATAAGGAAGTAGGGATTAAATATAGAAGTAGTTATTAAAAGCTTCTCCTTGTGGTGTTTACTGTAGGTAGCCTACTAATAAGTTTCTGCCTCTATAATTGTAACCGACTACCGGTACCATGCCGAAACGCCTGTAAAACACCTGCGTATCGACTGCGTATCACCTGCGTATCGACTGCGAATCACTTACGTATCACGCTGTTTTAGTTACATATTAGTCTCTCCTTTCATCTTATTACCTACACCTTCCTTATGTATATATAGACGCTTTAGAGCTACATTTACAATCAAGTCGTTTATTCAATTCTCCCACACTGCAAAGCTTACAGTTATGAGCCCGGCCTGCACATCGTACTGCATCTAATCTTTACATTCAGCGCTTACTAAGCAATCCATCTACTACCTTATTTAAGAAGTCACTACTTCTACTACCTTTGCAGTGTCTTGAGCTTCTTTATCTACCAAACAAATGGACGATTAAACCTAACCAACGATCGTACCCAACCGACGACGAACTAACGAATCAAATAAAAAGTTCGGAACGTTAAAATAAGGTTTAGCCTCAACGCTAGCTGGACCCTGACCTAGACCCTTCCTAACCCAATTAAACTCTAAAATAGCAACTTCTACAAACGAATCTTCGTCTAAAATCAACCTTATCCTTAACAAGCTATCTAATTAGATTTAATGGTTCTTTATTATCCAAGGCACTGCTAAAACTAACAAGGTATAGCAGTACATCAATCCATCTAAGAAGAAAAACAAGTTTCTAAAGCGGGAACCACCGAAACGGCCTACACTAGCAGACGTACTAGCCACCGCTATATCGATAGCTCAGCTAGACCAAAAACAGCTCACTACCTATAATTAGCTCTACGCCGAATACAAGGACGATCTACGCGTACACTAAAAGCAAGAACAGGCTATTAAGGATATCAGCAGCTACATTGTTCGCTCTACATCAGTAGCCTACCTTCCCCTCATTAACGGCCTCAAAACGGTGCACGAACGGCTTCAAGCATTAAAGGCCGCACTAGCTCCTACCACCTTAGGTCGAAAGCACGACATCCTTAATTAATATATAGCTTTGAAAACCTATAATAAAAGGCAGAGTATTAACAAATGGCTGAATAGCTGGCGGAATGTCTACAAGCTTGTAGAGCAATTAGAGCTACCGGACGTACAGGGATTTAGGCCATACTATGACTTCGTTCGAGCCATCAAACCCGTCTCCTCTAGCTTTACAGGAGCACTAGAAGTAGACCTTATTTGCAAGGAACAGAAGGACAAAGAAGTCCCATCTATTATCGATCTCATTAAGGAATTTAAGGAGCACTACCGCATGNAGCAAGCAGTATCCTCTTCTACTACTGCCAATAGCTCTGCATTCACAACCCTTTAAGGCAATTCTAATTCCAATTTAGACTCTAACGGCAATTCTAATTTAAATTTAAGATGGAATAAGGAATGCATATGCGGCCTCGTATATCGATTTAACGACTGCTACTACATTACTAAGTAGAAGCGCCCTTAAGGATGGAAACCAAACCCAGACATCTAAAAGATACGCACGTCTGCAACAATAAAGAAGACTTCGCCTTCTCCTACCCAGCTGCAGAAGACGACTACCTAATTACTGGCGGAAATTTTAAAAAGATACAAGCTTTTTTTTTTTTTTTTTTTTTTTTTTTTAGGTCCGTTGTATTATACTACGTACAATACTGCGCCATGCAGCCTCTAGGCTATGGCGCTATAGTTCTATATTACATAAATCCTTTCTAGCAGCTTAATATGTACTAGTAGCTATGTCCTAGTAGTTTATAAACCCCTAAATTAGGAGTTTATAGTTTCCTAGTAAAATACTAAGATACTAATAACTACTAGGGAATGAGAAAATGGTAAGAAAAAACTATAAGAAATCCTAACCCCCTGGTCCCTGTCCTTTTGCAATTTATTTCTGTCCTTTTGCTCTCTAATATTATTTTAAGAGCCTAGTAGGGAGTGTTGCCCTCCTTCTAGAATCCCTATCTGTTTTTATTCCTTATAAATCCTTCTTCGCGTACTGTTTAGCAGCTTAAGAGTCTCGCAGTCTTACTATTAGCAAAGTGTTTTTCTTTACAATTAAGCAAAGAGGGGTAGTTATGGCTGGCAAGGCTTGCCTGTTTATTTATACAGTAGAATAGGAATAGTCTTTAGATAAATGTGTAGCCGCACAAGTATCTATAGGCCCTAGTAGAGCACCTGTCTCCTATATGGCCCAAATTTTTGGTAGCTCGTATACTGCGTAGTAGGAGAGACTTCGAGGTATTTTACTACCTAGTAGCCTGTAACTGGCAATTGATATCTCTTTTGCTTAGGACTTTCTATCTTTTTTCTTCGTTTTCTATAGTTAAAAACTATAAGAGCCGAATCTGGTCTGTGGATCGTGTCTTTTTACACTAAATAGATCTATCTAGGTGTCCTTGTATCCTTATAGGTTAAAGGTCTTAATTTCTTCTTTTAGAAGTTTAGAGCCTCCTTTCTCCTAGGAAAAGGTAGGGTAGGAACCTATGCTATAATTTGAAACCCAATAGTTCTAGTTTTTGTTCTCCATTTAAAAAGTAAAGCAATTATGCCAGATTTCCTTATATTAACTAGAAATCCGTATTATACTCTTCCGTAGTTATAAGAGAATATTTGTTTTCCTTTAGTTCTAGCTTAGGATGCTAAAATAGGTTTTTTACTTGCAGTTTTAATGCAAATAGTTAATTAACTTTTGTTTTGTAATAGGAGAAGGTATCTAGAGAGTTGGTCCCTTTTAGTCTGTAATAAGGAACTAGCTTCTTTTTTATAGCTGCTTTTTCTTACTCTAGTAGAAGTAGAAGGGGTAGGAGATGGTGTTGTAAGGAGGGCAGGGGGGACGAGGAAGGGGAGGTTCTTCTTTAGTCTCTCTACGTAGGTTCCTTAGTAGAAGCACTACCCTCCTTACGGGAGAGCTTTTACTTCTTCGACTAATCCTTGTAGGATATCTTTGCCTTTTCTTTTCCTTTATAAAGGGATTTTCTCCCTGCTAGAATACTCCGTGTATAGTCCTCTAGCTATTTAACTTATTCTTTTCTTCTTCTTTTTCTTCTTCTTCTAGCCCCTTTATAGGCCTGTATTAGGCCTTTCTAGGGCCTTTTATAGGTGTTGTTTAGGAGAAAGGGAGGGAAAGATATAGGATACCAGCCGTAAAAGTTATTAATTTTGTTATCTTTTTTGGCAGTTTGGTTTCTTTTCAGTAGAAGACTGAGGATGTCCTCTTTTTTCTCCTGTCCCAAATAAGGCCAGGAGAAGGAGAAGGGGTAGAAAAGTGGAATGTAGTCGTAGACTATTATCACTTATTTCTATAGGAGGTTTTTTTTTTACCTATTAGACTTTGGCCATCTTATAGGGGGGTTTCCTAGTTTTTTTTTTCTACCCTTAATACCTTTCTCCTTACTATCCTACTAGAAGATTCTGGGAGATTAGGCTAAAAGGGAGTAGAAGACTAGCCCCTATTGGTATTGGTATTGGTGGTAGTAGTAGTGGTTTTGGTGTTCCTGTCCGTGCCTCGCTTAAAGCTAGGACCACCCCTAGAGAAAATTTTCTATTGGGATAAGGGGTAAAAATGACAAATAAATCCACCTCTAGCTCGCTAGGCGGTAGGAATTAGGTCTTGGAAAATCAATTGTTTTTGATGGTAAGATGGGTATGCGTAAGTTTTAGAGTGTGGCGCTACCTTTTGGTAAGGTTGCATGTGCGGTGAAGGTTTTTAAGATACAAGCTTACGGAACAGTAACTATTACTATTAATACACCTACTAGGAAGTTAAAAATGAAGCTATCCCATGTAGCACCAGTGCTTTTATTAGTATTCAATATCAGTATAAGGCCGTATTGATATTGATATTGAATAGTAATTTAGTATTGAAAAGATATTAAATATTAAATACCTGCCAAGCCTTTATACAAATATGAGGTGCGGACTATGCGTTTAAACCGTGCATACGAACTGTGCACTTAACCAAGGCCTCTACCCAAATCAACACTATTACTTCTCTCTACTGGCCCTCCCTTCTACCACCCCGTCTCTTGATATACTTAGTTCTTCTTTTATATACTATACCTACAGCTATAAATAAGCTAGTAACGCTTTATAAAAGTTATAAAATATTTAATATTCAATAACTTTCAGTATTAAACATATCGTATTGATATTGAATATTGACGTTCAATATTCAATATTCCAATAACGTTAATCAGTACTGAATATTGATAAAAGCACTGTATAGCACTAGCACCTACCTTTTTTATAAATATCGTAGCACTTTTAAGAGCTATAATAACGATATCCATTTCGACTTAGGACGAAACTTGCTATACCGTCTAGTAACTAGAGAAATAGTATACTATGCAAGACGACTAGGGGGCCACTAGGCACTAATGCATAGAGAACCTACCCTAGATCTAACTAATTAATCAACCTTCTCAACAGGAAGATATCAGCCAAGTAGAATGGGCCGTAAACTAGTCGGAGCTATAGCTACAAAATGGCATAAAATACTTGGCCATGTAGGACCTAATGCTATTAAGTAGCTTCCTAAGCACGTTAATGGCGTAGAGCTAAACAACGACCGAGCACCGCTTAAAATTAAATGTGAAATTTGCTTATTAGCAAAGCACATATAATAGATCTCTTAAAGACAAGAACACGAATATCCAGCCACTCGACCATTTGAACGGCTAGCATTTAATATTATTAACCTCAGAGAATAAGGATAAAACGGCGATAGATATATTATACATTTCTATTGCACGTATTCTAAATTTAACTTTATATTTACCTCCAAGAATAAGGATAAAGCTACCGTCCTACCTACTATTCGTAAGACCTACCGATTAATTAAAATACGATTCCACTAAGACGTTGTCTTCTTCTAAAGCGATAATAAATGAGCTTTTGGACAGATAGGAGATACCCTATAGACATGGTGCGCAGACGAAGGCATTACTTTTAAGTATTAAGCCCCGTATATTAAAGAACAAAATAGTAGAGCAGACCGATCTGGACGAACCCTTATGGAACGATTAAGGGCTATGCAGCTAGAAGTATCCTTACCTCCATCTCTAGGACTAGAGGCTTTCCTTGCTGCTAGATATGCTCTTAATTGAATACTAAATAAGCAACTAGGATAGAAAACTCTGTACGAGATCGCCTACGGCAAGCTACTATTACTTACCTATATGCACGTATATAGTTATAAGACCTATACGCTAGACAAAAGAGTTAAAAGGGGAGATAAGCTAGGTCCCCGTGCATTGATTGGATATCTAGTCGGCTATAATTTAACCAATATCTACTAAATTTAGATTTTAAGCCTCTATAAAGTTATTTAAACTAGAGATATTATATTTGATGAGACCTTATTCTATAACCCTAAAGGTTAGAATATTAACTACCTACTAAGGGATATATTAGAAGACACTATATAGGAAATAAGTCTACTAGAGCCTCTTAAAGATAAGTCTAAAGATAAATCTATCCTATATAGATCTACCTTAAATATAGATTAAACGACTACCCCTATATCGAACGATTTTAGTAGAGCTTCCTATAAAGGATATTAAATAGCTACCAACTCTAAGCAGAACGGTATCTCTAGATCTACTAGAAATAAACACCTTACTAGGAGGACTTTAAGACGATATCCTGGATATAATTAAAGTAATTCCAACCTAGCTAAGTAGTTTACGAGAACCGTTAAATACCACTCCACGAGCTAATAAGGTAGTGGCTAAACCTTCTACTAACCTTATTCTACCAGAAGGATTAAAATAAGCTTGACGTCAAGCATATACAATAGCACTAGCCAATCTATCTACCCTATCTAGTTACTACGCTGGCTTTGCTATAGGACTAGTAAAGGACATCAACCAAACTAGATCCTTATCCTTATCTCTATATTGGGATAATCTTCCTCCTAAACTAAAGACCCTTAAGGAGCTAAGAAAGCATCCTTTAACTACCGGCTTTTAAAAGGCTATGGAAAAAGAATATAATAACCTAAAACGCCAAGGGATATTTGAATCTATACTAAAAGAAGAAGTAAGCAATAAATAGGTCCTTCTACTAAAATGGGTCTTTAAATATAAGTTTAATAGCGACGGCTACCTATAAAAGCTTAAAGCTCAACTATGCGTCTATGGAGACCTATAGATTACCAAGGAAGAGACCTATACAGCTACCTTAGCTGCTCGAATATTCCGTGCCCTTATGGCTATAGCAGCTGTATTCAATTTGGAAATTCAATAGTATGACGCTGTAAACGTATTTACGAATGCTAAGCTAGCTAAGCTAGTCTACTGCTACTGCCTAGAAGGATTTAATCAAAATGGACATGTCCTAAAGCTACTTATGGCGCTATACGGATTAAAAATCTTACTACTACTTTGGTATAAAGAGCTTACCAGTACCCTAGTTAAATTTGGATTAAAACTAGTCCTAGGTACTAATTGCCTATTTACCAATAGATGACTTATTATCTTCTTCTACGTAAACAATATTGCCGTTCTATTTATTAAAAAGGACCTACTAAGACTAGAAGAATTTGAAGCTAAATTACTATAACGATACGAGATCCGTGTACTAGGAGACCTATAGTGGCTCCTAGGAATTCAAATCGAACGAGATTGACCCAGTCGAAAGATCTGGCTCTGCTAAGATTCTTATATCGAAAAGATAGCCAATCCATTTAATATTTAACTACTAGGAAGATTTCTAAAATTACTACTTCCTGCCGAAGAACTAATTCCATCTAACCAGCAGTCGAACCCTTAAAGGACTCTTGCCTACTAGTAACGGGTTGGTTCTCTTACATATCTTGCCATATTTAGAAGGCCTAATATTACTAAGACGCATTCTAAACTGGCCGAATTCCTTACTAATCCAAATTAAAAGCACCTCGATGCAGCAAACTAAGTAATTGCCTATTGCCTTAGAACAAAATCGACAGCTATTAAATACTCTAGTAAAGCATTTAGAGCCCACGTCTACTTTAGAAACCCTAAGGAAGAAGACGTTATCTTTTACGAAGCATCCGACGCAGCATTTGCAGACGATAGAAAGACTAGACAGAGCTCTTAAGGATATCTATTTATGCTATTCGGAGGACTAATTAATTAGAAAGCAACCCTATAGCAATCTGTTACTTAATTAACTACTAAAGTAGAGCTTCTCTCCCTATCTACTACTACTGTTAAAATTATCTAGTAGCAACAATTCTTTAAGGCAATCAGCTTCAATTTAGAACGCGATTTTACCCTACTATGCGACAATATACAGACTATCCGCTTACTAAGACAGGATATACCAAAACTAGACAACAGGGATGCATATAACTATTCTATTAGTTATATAAGTTATAATTATTATATAATCTAACTAATTATAATTATAATCAATCTTTTAATTATAATTATATGTATATAATTAATATAATCACCTATAGTAAGAACAGGTAGGAATAGAATGTGGTGATAAAGCTTTGGTGTTGAGAAAGTTGTTTATTGATTTTCCTGCTGTATAGTCGGCGTTAACTAAAAGGCGCTAAGCACACTATTTTAAATACAAAAAACGTCTATGCGGGCTTTTAGGAAAAGTTATAGTATACGCGTCTACGCGTATCTTATCTAGAGCTCCTTTTTAATTACTATCTACCAGCCATGCCCTCCTTACGACGCATACCTGTATAAGCCTCCACCTAAAAGCGACCACAAGAAGAAGAAACCGACACTATTTCCCTACTTAGCGATCACGATTCGCGTGAGTTTGACGATATAACACTTACCTGTGAGGATCCTTACTACCAAACTAATACACCTAAAGCCAAAAATAAGAAGTTACGGGAGGATAAGGAGCTCTGGTCTTACGCCTTATTAAAGCCTCCACCTAGTAAACCTAACCGGGGTAATTCTAATTAAGAGATCTTCTACTATTAGCGGTGCTTAAAGGACAATACAAGCGCCACTACTTTCCGGCGTTACCTTAAAACTAAGTATAGAATCCTTTATAATGCAAGGAAGGCTAAAGCTAACGTTAATACTGAAGCTATATTAGCCGCCTTATTTGTAAAATAATAGGAACTAGATAATACCGGAAAGGATCTAAAGGTGACAAGAATCCTTAAGGAAGCCGTGAGCGAGAAGGACTTCCTAGATTCTCTCTGCTACCTTATTATTACTTATAACCTTCTTTATTTAATTATTAAATGGCCTAAGTTCCAGGCCTTTCTATACGTCTATAATTATATACTAGTTGGCAAAGACGGCTTGCTTGTGAAGTCGCGAAACTCCGTACCTCTACTACTTAGTAAACGTTTATAGTTTATAAAGATCTTATTAGAAAGAAACTCTCTACAGCTCTCTTAAAGCTTTACTTTATAATTAACTATTGGACAGCGCCAAATAAGATAGCTTTTTAGGCAGTAATAGTTTACTTTATTAACGAAGCTAGGCAACTCTTAAAGGCAATACTTGCTCTACAAGAGTACAAGGAAAGCCACGGTGGTAAGTAACAGGCAGAGGTGCTCATTAAGGTGCTTAAGGAGTATAAGATTAACATAAAGCAGATTGGCTATATTACTAGTATATTTCTATTCTCTACCTTTGCTACTATTAAGCTCTTTACTAACTACACCAAATATAGGTAATAACTATGACAGCAAAATAAGCTCTGTCGAATCCCTTCCTAGATTGCCGTTCACCACCGAATTTGCTATATTAGCCACGTTATCAATCTCGCAGTATAGGCCTTCCTTTTTACCAAAGATAAAGAGGCTGTAGAGCTCGCAGTACAAGCCGCAGAGGAACTCCAGGCCAGAGAGCAGAGGCTTTATATTAAGTTAGAATACGAATATAATTAAGATAAAGCCACGCAGGCTAAGTGGCGAAAGATGGGAGCCTTGGGTAAAATTTATAATATAGCCGTTTAGCTTAGAGCTTTGCCGGAACGATATTAAGCCTTCCTAAAGCTCGCCTATAAGATAATATCACACGATAATAATATAAGGTGGAACTCGTGGCTTACTATATTAGAATTAGTAATAGAGCTTAAGAGCTTAATTCGAGTCTTTATTAATAAGAACTTTAGTAATCTATATAAGAATAAGCTTAGTCGCCACGAGTAGGATACTATCCGCGAGATAATTGCAATCTTAAAGCCTTTTAAAGACGCCATAAAGTCTATAGAAGGCGATTAAACTACGTTTAATAAGGTTCTATAGAGCATAGATTTCCTTATAGATTACATTAAAAGTAAGTAGGAAGAGCACGCCTTTGATCAGAATCTCTTAGCGTCTCTTCTCACTATGTGGCTTGCTTTTAATAAGTATTACAGCTTAATAGATTAGACTCCTACGTACGCCGCCACCTTGCTCCTTAACCCAACGCTTCGAAAACAGTATCTAGATAATCACTAGAGGCCACTAGAACTTCGCAATAAAGGTACAATTGACCGAGCAATTAAATCTGCACAAAAGCTTTGGCAGAAGGAATACAAGTATAGGCCAATTGACGGCGATAAGAGTCAGCTCAAGCGAGCCTCTGAATAAGATAAATTTGAACGGTTTATTATTGTAAGTACGCCTTTTTTAACGTTATCTATTCTAACCCTATAGTAGGCAAAACCTCTATAAGCAATTTCCACATCCTCCCTTAGCTAGTAGCTCGAATCGACTTAACGTACAGAGTACACACGCCTCTCACAAATGGCCATTAATATCCTCTCTATACCGGCTATATCAGGTAAAGTGGAATACGTCTTCTCTAGCCCTCGGCGAATAATATTATAGGAGTGATTAAGACTTAGAGCAAGGGTAGTAGAATAATCTGAGTGTTTAAAAAGCTGGCTTCGACTAATCGTTAAGTTGGGAGGCTTTACGACGGTAGATATAGCCGTTAAAGCTATTAACCTTAAGGAATCTATTAATAAAATGACGAGCGGCGACGCGGGTAGGAACATGGTAAGTAATAAGGAAGCAAATAAGGTAGTAGGTGGGCAAGAGAATTGAGTAGTAAGTATAATTCGTAGAGCCTCTCAAGCCAATGTTAATCTAATCCTAATTAGGAAATTAGAGTATAATTAATATAATTAATATAATCAATTATAATCAGGTGCGGTGATTATATAATAATCAAAATCAATAGGCTAATTACGATTACGTTGATTATATGCATCCCTGCTAGACACCAAGCTTCGACATATCGACGTATATCAGCACTGGCTTAGACAGGAGGTCTAAGACAAAAAGATCGACGTCCGATGGATCCCTATAGATAAGATGCCTGCCAACGGCCTTACCAAGATCCTACCCCATCAAGGGCACGAGGCATGGATAAAGCAGTTGAATTTAGTAGACATTCGTCATTAGATCACTGCACCATCTGACAAAGACTCTTGAATATCACCCTACCTTTCACTACTCCTAAATTGTATCTAGAATTTTCCTATCTCGGTATAGTCCCTACCTTCATTTTAGTGTCTACAGCTTTGACTACACCGTCAAATCTGGGGGGGGGGGTGTAACCGACTACCGGTACCATACCGAAACGCCTACAAAACACCTGCGTATCGACTACGTATCACTTATATATTACGCTGTTTTAGTTATATATTAGTCTCTCCTTTCATCTTATTACCTATACCTTCCTTGCGTATATATAGATACTTTAGAGCTACATTTATAATCAAGTTGTTTATTCAATTTTCCCACACTACAAAGCTTACAATAATTCTATATAGTGGCTTAAGCATAACTATAATTATGTCTTTGGGATATTAATGGCGAATTTACTCTAGAAGATATGCCAATATTAAGCGTCAAAGGTATATCTCTAATTGGGTATAGGCCTAAGTAATATCTTATAAATAAACCGCTATTCCATTTTTTATTAAGGAGGGAGCTAGTATAATAATAATTTGTTAACTAGCTCGTTAAATTATAGGAGATTATATAAGAATTACCTCCTTACTATTATTATTATAACCTTAGATAATAAGCCTTAATTTCTTAAATAGGACATTAGTAGCTTTACCCTTAATCTCGTTAACTATTCTTAACTTAAAGATATAAACTCTATTAAACTTAGTAGGGTTATACTTCTTAAATTTAAAGACTCCTCTTATAATAAGACTGTTAATCCCCTACTTATTAGATACTTAGAAAGGAGCTCCTAGAGTTATAATACGACCTTTCTTTTAAAGCCATTTTATAAGCTTAAAGTTAGCCTTCTCTTTAGCTATTATAAAGGCCATTAATAACTTAACTCTACTCTTAATAGCGGTAATAAATTGCTCTTTAAAATCGACAAGATGTTAGCAATTTTGTAATCCCTTTAGGCGACCCCTATCGCGTCATGGTTGCGATATATCTACTATAATTGTATTAGGATTATAGTCGCCATTTAGGGCATGCTAATCGTGGTTCTTCTTTAGGGCATCTTCTAGGGTATCCTATAAAGGCTTAGAACTATTATCCTTATAGTAGGGTTTAATAATCGTTAAATAGAATTAAGTAGGTCTATAAGGCATCTAAATAGTATAAGTTTGGCTATTAATTATAATAAGTTTATATAGGCCTAACCATCCTCCCCTTTTACGCTATACGCGTACCTTTAGATTAGAGTGGTAGATTAAGCGTAGTTAAGGTATTTAGGCCATTTTTTATTCTAGTACGTTATTAACCTAGTATATAGTATGGAGACGTTATACCTCCTTTATTGCCTTGCAAATAGCCTTATAATAGAGGGAGATAGTAGAGAATTATTAGTTATTTAAGGGTAGGCGCTAAAGACTAGTAATATAGGTATAAGTCCATCTAGGCTAGCGGAATTATTAATAGCCCTAATAGCTATCTGTAAGATAAGCTCTTTACTAGTACCCCCTAGCTTTAAAGAAATAATCTTATATACGTGGCGTAATAGCGTATAATATCGCTCTACTTTTCTAATACTATTATATACCTTAATAGGGACTTCTTTAACTTTAATTACTATTATCTTTACCTATTACTAAAACTCTATAGATAAGAAGTTCTTTTCTATATTATAGATAATTTAATTAGGGGGTCCTAGGTAGATATTAATCTAGTATAATTAAAGAGTATCCTATACGTTCCTAGCTAATATATCTCTTAAGAAACGTGCGGCTTAGAAGAAGGTTAAGAAGTTAATAACTTAGAGTATTAGCTTGCCGCTAAGATATATAACATTAATAATAATATAGAAGTTAAAGTTATAGTCGTCTTTAAGGGTATACTTAAATCGGCTAGGGGACTTCTAGTTTATTTAGTAGTAATAGTAGTACTTTATAAGATACTTAATTGCTTTAACCTTAACTTTATAACCTACTTACTAAAGAACCCTAAGTAATTAGTAGATGGATAGGCATCTAAAACAATAGTATAGTTAATATAGCTCTAAGTTAGTTAAGTAGCTCTAAGTAACGCTCTTTTCTAGTTAATAAAGAAGTAACTAGGGGTAACCCTACTTGCGTATAACGGGTACCTAATTATCTCCCTATATAAGTATATTCTTAAGGTTGTTAAACTTAATACCTAATTTATCTATATCTCTAATATAGAATAGAAATAGGGTATTCGCGGGAATAATATAGAAAGTGATATACCCTAAGGAGGTTTAGACCCTAATTGTGGTAAGAGAGATTATAGTACCCTTACTAAAACGGATCGTATATTAGCCTGCCGTTAATTAGTTAATCTAAATTAAGCTATTAAGCTGCTAAAGGGCTTAAACTTAATGTTCTCCTACTATAGATACTCCTACGGCTTTAGTATCTAGTATAATACTATAGAAGATATTTGCCGAGTATCTGTTTTTAAAAGAGAACGTAGAACTCTCTTTTAGCTTAATAAAGATATCTAACTTCATAATAAGATAGAGCGTAGATTAGTTATTAAGAACAGCAATAGTTTATATGCCGTCTACCTTACTATACTTAGTAAAGTATTAATTAGGAGAGTAGTCCTTAATTTCTATATCTATAAGGAGTTATTTGGCCTTATTAACCTTGCTCTTAAGATCTTCTATACCTTTATATTAAACTAAGAAGCTTTAGAAGTAGGCTATAGTGACCTTATAATTTCTAACATTTCTTATACTCTAGCGAAACTTATTATATACCTCTTTTTATTTATTAAGAGGGTGCCTAGTTAACTAGTAATTTGGTTTCTTATAAATATAGCACTTCTTCTAGCAATTATTTCGAAATAACCCTCTATAAGGACCTCCACGATTGCCTTATAGTTAATATTAATCGTACCCTTTACTCTATCCCCTACTATAGCCACTATATATTTAATTAGTCTAGTTATAATTGTGTTAGTTGGCTAGGTTAATTAAGGTAGTTTAGAATTAGGTATTAAATTGCTATACTTCTTAAGAGTATATAGCGGTGCTAATAGAAGATCTTAATTAAGTATATGCTCCTTTATAAGTATTTATAGAATTAAAAAGAGTAAGGTTGCATTCTTTAACGCTATAATATACGTTAACAACTTAATCGCGTAGGCTAAGATCCTCTTAATATAATTTAGATAAACTATATTAAATTATCTAAAGTTAATTAAAGAGTTTTTAAAGATAATCGAGCTAAGAAATACCTGGGTTTATAGCAATAATCCTTAGAAAGGTAGTCTCTCTCTACTCCGATATATACTATTGCTTATTCTCTTTTATTTTAAAGTAGTATCTTAACTCGTATATTATATATAGTTAAAATTATATTCTTTTCCTACTAAATGGTCATAATAGAAGGTACTAGCACGGCCCTTAAGTATAACAGAATAGGTGTTATAATATTGGTTAGATTCTAATCCTACTTTCTAGTAATAGTTACAGAAGATATGCAGCTTTAAATTGAGGATATTATATAGTTCCCTACTAAATTTCTTCTCCTAGTCTAAATAGAGCTTCGTAAGCTCTGTAAGCAACTTTAAGATACCTCTAAGTGTTACTAGGCTATGTTAAAATTGCATTAGAGATTAAGGAGGTAGGGATTATATTATAGGTTATGGTGGGGATATAGAGCTTAATAGAATAAGGCGTGGTATCTAATCTTGCTGTGGTAGAGTTTAAGGGTTATTAGATTGTAAAGTAAGGTGGTCTTGCGCTTGCTTAATTTAAGGGATAGTAGTTAAAGCTATAGGTTGAATTAATGGATACTAGGGGACTAAAGATAGAGGTGGAGGCAATAGATGTACAACGTTAGAACTTGTAATTAGAGTAATGGAATTAGAATACGTCTTTAGTAGTATATTACTTTGATTCTATTATAAGTTAAGCTTCTTTATAGTGCGTAGTTAGTGCTTAATCTCTTATAGAGTCTATTTATGCTTTTCTTTTACATTAATAATATACTCCTAAATATTATCTCTAATAACTCCCCCATCTATAGGGATAAATACTCTATACTTCTAAAGGAAGTTACGGAAGTCCTATATAATATCCTTATTTATAGGAACCTATATTTCCTTTATCTATCTAATAAAGTCCTCCTTTATATAATACTATAATATAGTATTATTATATTCGCTGTCTTTATAGTATACTATGCGGTATAGTAGGAATCCGTTTAGGTCCTATTGCTCGGCGTTTATAGGGTTAATGTCTTTACTCTATATCTCTGGGTTAATATCGTTCTTATACTTCTTTAGTTAGGTTAACGCTATAATAGAAGTAGAATTAACGGGGTATTATACGTCGAAGGTAGGTAGGATTTTTGGTTTTGTAGAATCTTGTAGGTTTGCTGTTAAAAGGTAGGCAATTTAAGATGTTGTTTAATGCGTTTTGGACATTAACTTAGGACCTTAGGTTTCATAATACTTCTAACCTAAAGTACTCGACTAAATTTTCGTAAACGCGATTATTCTACGTGATAGACGTAACTTGGTATCTCCTAGTACTTAGTAATACTTCTATTATTAGTTTTCCGTAAGTCTAAGGTAGCATAGTATTACTAGGATCCATTCTATATAAGCGTATATAGCACCCCTATACAAGACTATCTCTTCTATTGAAAACCTTGCTGTTCTATAGTTAACTATATATTTAACTACTAATTAGTATTAGTAATATAGGGTAACTTACTAATACTACTACTTGAGTAGGTACAGTGATTTGGGTTAATAATGCATTAATTGTTCTAAGAAGAAAGGGGGTGGAGGAGCTTAAGGCTCCTCACTACGCTAGTGCCGCGGCGCCACGCGACGACTACGTACTTAACTCCCAACAGAAAGATACAGCAGGATTTATTCGTAAGGTATTCCATAGTTATAATAGTATTTAAGTAGATTAATATTTATAAATTATTATAGATAGAATATAAGTGTGATGGTAGTAGGATGGAAAACTTGGAGCGGTTTCCTTAACAACTTGGTTTCGGCATATTAATATACCAAATTTTTTTTTTACTAATGCTACCTTAATTCCCTATAGGGCGCAATTAATATAAGGTTTATAGTCTAATAGTAACTACGGTGCTGTAATTTAGTGCTCTTACCAATATTTAATATTAGTTAGTAGTAAGTATTAAGGTAAGTATTAAGATAAGTATTAAGGTAAGTATTAAGATAAGTATTAAAATAAATATTGAGATAAATATTAGGCGCTAAGACAGGTATTAGTATGGCCGCTACATAGGCGTTAATAGTACGAGGCCAGTTAGGACTATAATGTTTTATTATTTTAGATTTTTGTTATAGAAATTTTAGTAATAATAGAAGTACGTGTTAAAGGGAAGTATTTCAATTATTTAGTTAACTACTAATTACCTATTGCAAGGAATACCAAAATAGAGTATGGCCAGATTAGATTAAGGGTCATTTTCAAAGGGTTAACTATAAGTTATTAGGTAAAGAAGCTAGTTTAATTAGGGAAGCGGACTATAATTAAGTAGGTTTAATCCAGTATCCTAGCGAGCTAGAGGTATCTAATTACGTTAGTTAGCTAATTAGCTAGTTACAGTTATATAAAGATGGTTTATTGTATAGGTTAAATATAGGTGGTTGGCATTATATATATAGAGGTTAAAAAGTATAAGGAGTATTAGCGCAAGGTATATTAATAGTCAATATTAGTAAAGTAGGAAGGATTAGGCAGAGTAAAAGGGGTATAAGGATTAAGCGGCAGTTTAAAGAGGGCGTAAAGAGCATCCAATACTAGGAGTTTTTTATTAGCTATTATAGATTATAGTATTTTAAGATACAATAGGTAGAGGAGAGCCCAACCAATAAGAGGCAAGCGGTATAGGTAGATAGCGAGGCATTATAGTAGCAAAAAGGTCATAGGAAAATAGGTCAATATTAAAAAGAGAGCCTAGATAACAATATATAAAGTAAGGATAGGTTAAAAATATATAAAAGGGTAATATTAGATAGATATTTAAATAAAGAAAAAAGTTAAATTGATTATAAGGATAAAGAGGAGTTATATAATATTTACAGTAGGATAGAGGATAAGGCTTTATTAGAAGAATTAGTAAATAAAAATGTTAGAGGTAGAAATAGAGGTGGGGAGAGAAATAAATATAGAGAGGGGTTAGGAAAGGGTATATTTATTTATTTGTTCTAATCGTTTCTCCTATTATATTAGAAGATTCTTAAAATAGTAGGGTTATTAAAACGGAGCAAATAAGAGAAGTAGAGTTGGCAGGTCGCGTCGCTAAAGTTGTTTTATTTTAGAATATTTATTATACTAAAATTAGACCAAAGCTCTTAAAGGCCACTTTTAGTATAACGCCTCTCGTCTAACTTATATCCGTAACTTATCTACACTAATCTACTAAGGTTTTAGATTTTAATTAAAGTTTAGTTAGGCGCGCTTTAGTATACTAGTATACTAAATCTACTAGCTTATTAGGAAAATGTTTATACCTCCTAATAGTACTGATAGGTTCCTAACAGCTCCTGTCAGGGCTATTAGGAGCTCTAGAAGACACTTACACTTAGCTTCCTATTAGGAGCCTATTAGGAGGCCACTCGGACTACCCGGACCGCCGGGACCGCCGGGACCGCCGGGACCGCTAGGACCTCTAGGACCTTTAGGACCTCTAGGACCTTTAGGACTACTAGGACTATTAGGACAATTAGGACAATTAGAACAATTAGGACAATAAGAAAAATAAAACCCTAGATTTAAAAATTAAGTATCTTAGTAAAATATTAGTTTTTCTACTACCTTTAAATTATAAAAATACTTAAGTAGATATAATACTTTAGCATTAATAGCAGTCTAGAAAAAGTAAAAGCTAGCCTAACTATTTAATAATGCTAGAGATTTTATTGATTCTCTATATTAAAATAAGTTAAAACTATAAGTATAAGAGGCCTGGCCTAACTGCTAAAGTAATATAAATATTGGTTTGGAATCGCGTATGCTAGTATAGGTATAGGAGGTTTAGGTTTAGACTTAGTAATACTATATAACGCTATATGCTTTAGAAATCCTCCTTACTACTCTACCAAAAAATAACCCCTCTATAACCTTTTGCAAACCGTATAAACTTTTAAAATGCCTTATTATTATATATATACTAATCCTTACTAGCGTCGCCGTTATACTAGCTAGTTCTATTATCTGGTAAACCTAGGGTATTCTTAAAATTATCCTATATAAATTTAGAGTGGATAGGTACTTATACCCGCACTTTCTTCTAGCCTGTTATAATTAAGTAAAAATCTAATATTTCTTCTTCGCCACCTTAAACACTTGTAATTCCCTAGACGGTTATCTATATAGATACTTAGAGTTAGTATATAACCGTAGAAAGAAACTTAGAATTAAAGAAACCCAATACTGTACTGGGTTATTCCCCTTTAAAGCACTACCTCTAATTTATTTAGGTCTAGGTAAGCTAGAAGAGTAGAGCTATATTAATAAGGTGGGGTAATCCAAATTAGCACCGCCGCACCGCATTCGGATAGTAGCCTTTAAGCTTTTAGTGCTCTTATCGTCTAGATCCTTAAATAAATCATCTAAAACATTATTATATGGATTCCGCCATAGTTCGGCGTTAGGGCACTATTCGTCTTCGTTATCGTAGCGTCTTGCCCTTGTCTTCGCATCTTTAAATATACAAAACTTAATTATAACCCGGCGGTGTAGTGCCATAGCGTCCTATATCGCAAGTAGCTCCCTATAGATTGCTTTATCCTTATTAGCAGTTAGATATAAGATATAGTAAACTTATCCTACCTTAAACCTCCTCGCTGCTAATATACTTAATAGTCTCATAGTGGCCGGACAGGTACTCCTAGATACTGTACCTTAAACTAACCGCGATAAAGCATATAGTTGCGCTAGCGAGTTCATTAAAATATTTAGCGGAAGACCGGTATCTAGCTATTCCTATTAAAGCATTTACCTAGAATATATCCGCGTAGGCAGCAACGATTGCTTTATAGTAGAATTGTCTCTTGCTAACCTATTAATATTGGTAAAGAAGTATAGTTTCCGTTTATAATATATATAATATAAAAATAGGGGCTACTAGTAGAAGATAATAGAAAGTAAAAGAATTTATAGTGGAAAGAAGCAGAATTGTTAAAAAAAGTAGGTAAATTCGTGAGATGGAAAATAGTAGAAAGATTAGGTGGAAAATGGAAGAAATTTAATATAAAGGATGGCTGAATTTAGGGGTGGAAAACGGCGGATCTCTAGTATAGAGAATTGGGTATAGTAATGGAGGGGTACATTTAAGAAGCACTTACCTTTTTAGCCTGTTTAAATATAAAAGAGTGGTCTTTTAGTAACCTCTTTGCCTTTTTAGTATTGTTACCGAAGCCTAGGCTATACACTTCCCTAATAATAGCCTGGAACTTGTAATTTGCTTTAATTCTAAAGTCTCCTAACCTATCCTTTATCTACGTATATTTAGTTTATATAACTCCCCAGAATATTAATATACTAAAAGTACCTTACGTGCGCTAACTTGATTAGGTTTACAATCTATATATTTTTATTCCTCCCTTAATAGATAAGCTCGGGTTACGGTCTATAATTTAATAATTAGCGTCTCTAACGTAGAAGGAAATTGATCTACCCAGGGGTTAACTTATAGGTTTGAGGATCCGCCCTTACCCGTGTATATTTTCGTAAGAAATATACTTGTTGCTCGGTGGAGAACGGCTTTATGCGCATTCTTAACCTTCCGATTTATGCGGTATCCGCAGTAGTCCTATATAAAGCGCGCTCTAAGACAATATTATATTTATACTTGTACACGTATCCTTTTCCGGTTAGTTTTATTTATATTAGATTCTGCTAATCTATTATAGGGAGGTAAGTTCAAATTATTATTAATGTTATAGCTAAATGCGGTATCTGGTAATATAGGGCTTAATTAACGGGGGCGTAAGGCCGAAGAAAGTGTTATACGAGGCAGTGGTTTAGGTTAAGTACTTCTATACGTAATGCCTCTTTTAGGTAAGCTAGGTGACTTTAGGTAGTGCTATCTGTGTTTAATATTGCGTAGCATTCTGGGTAAGCCTAGTGTATTAGACCTTAGTCCTTTCTAGTTGCGATAAAGAGAGATGGGCTGCTAATTAAACCGCCTATTAGCACACAATTAGTAATTTAGACGAGCCCCATATATATAATTTTAAAGGTGTCCTATTTATAAGACTTAGCTTAGTATCTATAGCTAGTTTATTAGTTAAATTAGATATAGTATAGTTTAAGAATAAAGTAATAGAGGATGTATTCTTATTTATACTATTGGGTAGGTACCTCTTACGGGTGCCTAGCACTAGTATTAACGTATTACTCTTATCTTATAAGGTATCTTGGGTATTAGTATTGGTATATTATACGTTAGCCGCGTATATATTAATATGGTATCTAAGAAGCCTACTTAAAAGCGCGTCTACGCCGCTTTATAAGAACCTTCGCTATTCTCTTAGGGCGTATTATGGCTCTATATATTATATAAGCTAATTAGATATACCTCCTAATAGAGCTTGTAAGCCTATAGTAACCTCTATTTATTTAGCCTAGCAATATTATCTTCTTTCTACGCGACTAGTAGTATAGGGACTTTATAGTTTCTGGTTTCGTGGCATTATTTATAGGGTTAAGCAAATGGTCTAATAGTAGTAGGAAAAGTACTATATTGGAAGCAATTGTTTATATAATAAGGGTTGTTGTTAGAGAGACGGATAAGTGTGTGGGAGAAAATAGGGGTTATAGTGCGTTATTTATAGTTGGAACGCGGATAAGCTAAGCTATTCCCATTAAGCTACTATTAAAATCGTATTAAATTAATACCGCAACTTATAACTTTGTCTACTCTTTCTAGCCTTTAGACTAATTTTCTTAATAGCGCGCCCAGGATTTAATACTAAGAGATATACTACGTATGGTATACAATTAACTATCTTAGAGACAACTATAAGGAAGACACGATTAACTACCTTAAAGACAATTATAAGGAAGACATATACGCCAATACGCCAGAGACGAGTTGCCCCTACCCTGCTTAAACGATGGCTTATAGGTTGTTTACTACTAATAGATACCGACCCTAACCTAATTCCCCTCTTAACACCTTTATTTAATTTAGACTTTAATAATATAGAGGAATAAAAAGTTACGTATATTTAGACCGAGGCCCTACTTAACCCTAGAATAGAGGCAATAGTTAAGAGTTATACTCTAAGTCCACTACCGTTTACTATATCTGCCTCCCGTGCCTAAACCTCTTATCCTACTCTATCTTATAGTCCGCTATTATAGTAGCGGCTAGTATTATATACTTATTAAGCCTCCGGGACTATTACACTATAGGTATCCAATACTAAAAGTAAGTTAGATAGTATCCTATCTACGCAAGAAATTATAGACCCAGGCTCTATATCCTATTAATTTATAATATAGCCACAGATGGAAGATTCTGTAATGGTGGATTTGGGTAAGACTTTAAGTCCGCAATTATATTGCCCTAAGATACAACTCTAAGCGTTATTATAGTTGCAGATAAGCCCGGTTCCGTTGCCTTTATTATTACTAGAAACCGAGGGCTAGTTAAAAAAGAGTTTTGATAGTAATAGGGACCTAAGTGTTACGCCCTCTATACCGGCTTTTATTCCCCCTAGAGGGGAGGAAAAGGGAGACCGTATTTCTAATGGTAAATACTTTAATCCCGCCCCTTTCGCTACTAGCCTAAAGGCTATAGGTTATAGGTCTATCTCTACTTGCGACTTTATCTACCTAAGGCTCTCTAGCGCTTTAAGGGGGGGCGAACTCCCGATTTAATACCTTTTCTTTTTACTGGCGTTTTAATAGTTTTAGGTTAATTTAAAGGAGATAAACGCGGTGTGTCCGCTAGCATATTAGTAGTTAGTAGTGTTAAAATATCCTAGCAAGGTTAAGTTGGCGTATGCGCTTTTAACGGTAGTAGTGTATAGCAGCTTTATTGCTCTGGTATAGGTAGTGGATTCTTTAATATAGTTGTTACTATATAAGTTAGTACGTGGGATTAACTCTAATCTAAAATTTATAGCGTACTTAGGTGGTTCTGTTTAATTATAAAATTAATAAAATTTAGACTAAGCGTAAACGCATAATCTATAATAGTCTTCTATATCCGTTCACTAGTGACCTTTTACCGGTCTCTACTTTGGAAAACGTATATTAATATATTATAGTCCTTATTAAAGCCTACGTCCTGCTTTAGAGTATCCTTAAATATTAAGAAGATAAGCTTATCCACGGAAATATTATCCATATTCTTTCCCTTAGGAAGTAGATCCCTTAGCCGTATATATATTAATACTCTAGTGTCTAGGAATCGTTTAACGTATATTATTATCGCCCTAAATATCTTAACTACCCGCTGCCATTTTTCTATTATTCTATCTACGGTTAATCTAGCGATAGGGTCTTTAAGGCTCTTTTAAGAGTGCTTTAAAGGTAAGGGTTTAGAATGTTTATATTCTATTCGTCGCTTCTTATTATAGTTGCAGCGCTAAGTAACTACTTAAATATACCGCTCTTTATCCGCGTCTATAAGATCCGTAAAAATAGAATAGAATTGCGTGTATAAGTGGATTATAGCTTTATAAAGTTCGTTCCTCTTTTACTTAGTATTTAAAGGCTTCTCTAGTAGACTAGACGCTTATATCGCATCCTTAACTGTATTGTATATTATTTTATATTGCGTATTAGTAATACCTATCTCGTCCTTAATCCGCCAAACCGACTAAGATCTATTTCTCGCGTCGCGTCCTTAATAAGGCCGCTAGGATAAGCTGTCGGAGTCTAATATAGGGCTAACAGCGGTATATAACGCGTACGCCGGGAGAGAAAGGGATTTCTATACCGGCGATACGTTATACCTATTATAGTTTAGTTGGCAATCCTATTTTCTAATATTAATAATTACAGTCTTATATAGACTATTCCGTAGTTCTTAGAAATAGGCGCTAGCTCTAATATATTAAGTCGCGATAGTAGGCCGTATACGTAAGGGGTGGTGGTCTAAGCTTATATAACTAAATATAGGAAATTAGATTAGATAGTCTTCTTAGCTATAGACAGTAGGCTATAATAAGGCAAATAGTTAAATTATAGTATAAATTAACAGTTACCTCTTTAATTAAAGGATATAGTATAATATAATTACTATATATCTAGGACAACTTAAAGGAACTAGTTAATACTAGTAGAGGGTAATAGAAAGGGCATCCCGGTGTTATGTCTGGAGAAGTAGAATCTAGTAGATTCTATAGTACGGTAGAGGACAGTAGAGGGTAATAGAAAGAGTATCCTTATATTACGTCTGAAGAAGTAGAATCTAGTAGATTCTACGGTACGGTGGATAGGAGTAGAGGACGGTGGAAAGGGTATCCCTACGTCACGTCTAAAGAGGTAAAATCTAGTAGATCCTACGGTGCGGTAGAGGGGAGTAGAGGGTAGTAGAAAGAGTATCCCTATATTACGTCTAAAGAGGTAGAGTATAGTGGATTCTATAGTACGGTAGAAGGGAGTAGAGGACGGTAGAAAGGGCATCCCTATATTACATCTAAAGAGGTAGAATCTAGTAGATTCTGCGCTGCGGTGGAGGATAGTAGAGGGTAGTAGAAAGAGCATCCCTATATTACGTCTGAAGAAGCGGAATCCAGTAGATTCTAAGGTGCGGTAGAAGGGAGTAGAGGATGGTAGAAAGGGCATCCCCGTGTTACTTCTAAAGAGGTAGAATCTAGTAGATTCTATAGTGCGGTAGAGGGTAGTAGATAGTGGTAGAAAGAGTATCCTTATATTATATCTGAAGAAGTGGAATATAGTAGATTCTGCGGTGCGGTAGAAGGGAGTAGAGGATAGTAGAAAGGGTATCCCTATATTACGTCTAAAGAGGTAGAGTGCAGTAGATTCTGCAGTGCGGTAGAGGGTAGTAGAAAGCAATAGAAAGCGCACTATCCCCTTACGTCCGAAGATATAGAATATAGTAGATTCTGCGGTGCGGTAGATGCTAGTAGAGAGTAATAGAAAGTGGATTATCCTCCTACCTCTAGGGATATAGAATATAGCGGATTCTGCGGTATAGTTAATGCTAGTAGAGAGTAGTAGAAAGTGTATTACCCTTTTACCTCTAAAGGAGTAGAATAAGGTAGTTTCTATAGTATACTGGATATAAGTAGAAAGTTATTAGATAAACTCCCTACCTAAATATAAAACTCCGCTACTAAAACTAAACCGCAAATATAGAACCTCTAAGTAACAGTCCTAAAATAGGAAGTAGTAATTTGCCGATAATAAGATAGACGCTACTTCCTTATTTATGCTTAGGCCTTATATATATATAGAAAGGATATACGCCTAACTAAACCACCTAAACCTAAACACGACCTTCGTAACCACCCTACCTATAGTAACTATACTATCGCTTAAATAATTATACTGTTATTATTATAAAAGCTCTACTCTTCTACGCGTTCTTTACCCTTATATCTCTTCTTATTAGTAGCCTTAGACTTTTTAACTACGCGTTTATCTTTATAGAGTTTACTAGTAAAATAAGCGGCGTTCTATTTGTCGTTAGTAGTTAGTAGCTGCATAATACTAGTAATAAATTTATATAATATAGTCTTGTTACTAAGAATAGCTTCCAATATTATATCCTTATTAACTATACGGTTTGTAATTACCTTACAATCTTACCCTAAGCGGTAAGCTCGCTTTATAGCTTGCACCTTATGTATTAATAGGTACTATAGTTTAAGGAGTGTAATACGTCTGCCGTAGTGCAAGGTATGGCCTATGCTAATAGTTCCTATTGTTCTAATAATAATATCCGTTTCGGCCGAGACTAGATAAACAACCTTATTGCTAGAAATAGTTATTGTTTCTTAATAGCTATAGATAATTACCTACTAGTGCTTTAGCCTTTAATAAGACCCGTAGATAGTAATATAGAACTCTAGATAGAACTTTCGCACCCATTTATATATAATTAGGGTGTAGATAGGAAAACAAGATATAATAATAATCTTATCTTTTTTCTTCTTCTTACCGTCCTAGTCCGTAGGGTTTTAGATAATTACCTAGTTATTTAAGTACATCTTGTTTAGAACTTTGTTAAGGTAATAGAGCTTTACGCTAGTGTTATATAATATATTAATATAACGTTTTATTGGCGAGTTACTACTATTATTATTAAACTAGCCTTTTTTATCTAAATTAAGCAAGTTCCAGCCTCTATTAAACTCCTTTTTAATCTTTATTAGACCTAGGAAGGAGTATATTGGTCTCGTTTAGTATTATAATGCCTTAAAACGACCTATAGCCCATCTAATAGGATAACGCTAGCTAGGATGTTTTCGTTCCTATTCTTACCTCTGCTTTTCCTATTCTAACTATAGTACTACTTTAAGATTGTTAATAAAGGCTTTAATATCCTTAATAACCTTGTCTTGTTAAATTGGGTTAGGTAGGACGCAGTTTAACTAATTATTATAGTTAAGTTTCGGCAGTTTAATAAGTGGCTTGCCATCTAGACTAAGGGAATTACTAGTCTAATAAATTATAATTACCTCTAGAACTAGACCGAATTTATTAACCTAAGCCTAAATATTTACTAACTCCGAATCTAATATAATATAATCCCCACCCTTAGCAGTCTGCTGTCTCTAGAGTACATTAAACGCGAGCTAAATGTTTTATAGATTCTCTTTAGAGCAAATATTATAGGATGTTTTAATTTCGTCCGAAGGGTTAATATTTGTCTTCTAGTTTTGTTATAGGAACTTAATATACGTTCCTAAGTCGGCTGGGCCTTTTTTAAACGGAGTTCCGGATATAGCCTATAGTATTAGTTGCCCGCAAAGCCTATAAAGAGTGGTCTTATAGAAATAAGACTTTTCGTTCTTAATTAGATGAAGTTTATTAATAACCACTATTGCCTATAAGATATAACGAATATTGGGTACTAGCCGTATTGATATCTTAATATAGGTTTTCCAACTTCTAGGCAATTTATAATCTTCTTAAACCTCTTTAAAATACCCAACTATATTAAGGATTTGGCCTTTAACGGATCTAGATATAGTTAGAATTATATATTATATTTAGTCGGAGTGCCCTAAGTAGATATCTCTGTTACCTGTTACAGTGGTAGCTTTTATAGTTATTAGCTTAGCCATGTTTTTTCCGTAACCGGGCCTTTACGCGGATAGCGCAGAAGTATATCCTACTAGTAAAATTATTGCTAGATAAGGCCCTATCAGATTACCGTTAAAGAGGTTGTTAAACTCTTCCGTCTAATTTAATAGTAGCGGTATAGGAGTAATAATAAGACCGGGGCCTAGACGGAACGGCAGCTTTGCGATACTACTACCTACTTTATACCGGTATTAGATGGGCTAATGCTCTATAGACGGATAAGGGCCGAATTCCCTATTTACGCAATGCCTACGCTATAGTGCATTATCCTTTCTATTATTCTTAATATCGCGGGCATTCTGTACTAGTAGGTAATTAAAGGTAATAAGAAGTAGCGTAGAGTAGGTCTTACCGAGGCCTTATTCGTTACTAATAATTCTACTAAAAAAATTATAATACTGCGTAAAGCACTAAGTAATTAGTAAGACCTAGTGGAGATAAAGTGTATGCTTAAACCCTAGTAAAGTAACTTGCGTCTTAAAATTGTTTTTATCTTGTTTAAAAACGGTATATATTAAGGACCAATTTTCTTTTATTAGATGTTCGGTTTTAGCGTTCTTGCCCTTTATCTTATTAAATATCTTATTAACTAGTAAAACGCGATCCTCTAATTATATTGTAAAGTTATAGTCTAGTAATTCTACCAGCTCTTTATTAGTGAGGCCGGCTATAGGGTTAACCACCTAAAAGTATAACCCATCTTTGCCTTCTTCTACTGCCTTAGTGGTAAGGTTTATATATTCCTCTAGAGCAGTAGGCGTATTAAATATACCATCCTTTAATTTAGTGGCGTTATTATCCTTCTTTTCCTTACTATCTTCCTCTAGAATAGTTGCTAGTTTATCCTAGCGGGCGTTATCTCCTAAGGAGTAAATAGTAGTGCTCTTGCGCGCCAAGCGCTTAGTAAAAGCTTCCGACAAAGTAGTATTTCTATTAAGCCTTATAGCTGCTATTTCCTTATTAATAGGTGGCTTAGTATTAAGTTTGCCCGACTAACTAGGCCGCACTACATTACTAGCATCGTCGTTATCGGTAGGAAGGTGATTGGTACCATTAGTTAAAAGCTCTAAAACTGCTCGGCGTTTACTCTACTTAAGGTATAGAGCTAGTATAACGTTAAAAATAAGTAGATAATACCTTTTATTGTACCCCGCCATTAAAAGTATAAATATTTTAAAGTATAGGGATACCTACTTGCCGCTAAATATAGACCTACCGTTCCTAAGTGCTAAGGTTTCCAACTTAAGATCGATAATACCCTTAGCACAGAGATGAGTGAGAAGTTTATCGTAGTTAAACTGTATAAAAGTTGCCGGTTCTTTAGCACTATCGCGCTAGAATTAAGATAAAGCAACTATATTAAGGTCCTTTCCATTCTTCCGTATAACTATTATTATATAATATTTGTCGTACTTTAGCTGTTTAACGGGGATAGAGGAGCTTATTTATAATAGGGCCGTATTAGTAGAGTAGTAGCCCAACGCATGTCTCTATAGAGTAGGCTTATATAATAATTAGTGTCTAATAGGAGTGCTTAACTCTTGGGTTGGCGAGGTAGGATTGTAATTAGTGTTATCTAAACCAAGTATTAGAGTGTTGGGGAAATTGTTTAAGAGGTTAACTAGTTCGCGTAAGGGCGTTAGCAGATTTAACTGCTTGGGCGTTAGTGCTAAGGGAACGCCATCCTTATTTTTAATTTTGGTAGTAGCTTGCTTAATAATAAGTTTAATAAGACTATAGAGTAGGTTAAAGAAGCTAGGGTAATAAATTAGTATATTAAAAGCCGGTCCCTATTTAGTAATAACTGGTATAAGGATTTCTTGCCTATACTAACGCTTCTTAGTTATAGTACATTTTAAAGGCTATTATTTATTAGGAAAGCGACTTATAAAGCACTTTACAACATCTGCCTTTAAGGTAAGAAAATTATCCGGTTCTTCTTCCATATCTAATATCTCTTAGATTATACTTTAACGCTATTCCCTAGCCTTTCCTTTAATAGGCATCCAATTATCCCTCCATTTTACGCCCTATTACTTCTTTAGGTTTAGTTTAGGGATATAGCTTAGTAGTTTTATACTTGTAGTTATACTAAATATAAGAGAATTGTAAAGCCAGCTACGGCCTAAAGAGATAAGTTTATAAAACTAATAGGAATAAGTAAGTTAGTTGTTAAGTATATACTTATAGGAATGACACGTTAGAGGATTCTGTTTGTATATACCTGCTTAGATTAATCTAAAATTGTAGATTAAATAGAGTTTAGGTAAAGGTAAAGATAAGGCGAGAGTATAAGCAAATATTAAACAATAGGTAACTTTGCTAAAATTAGTTACGTAAGGTTAGTAAATGGAGTAGGGTAAATAAGAGTAAGGTATAAAGTAGACTTATACGTGTATATATGCGAATAGAATATAATAGAAACCTTAACCTAAGGTGGAATATAGTGGAAAGAGGTTAGCGTAATAGAGGGTAAGTAGTAAAGTAGAATCTATTAGCTACCTAGTATAAACCTAATTAATAAGGTAAAACGAGATAGAAATTAATTAAAAGCTAATAAAGCTAATAGGCATTATAAAGTACGGTAGAAGTTGGTATAAGACTGGTAGAATATAGTAGAAGATATAACGAGAGATAGAGGCTAGTAGAGTACTGATGGAATCCGGCGGAGAATAATGTAAGAGGTTAAGATGGATAGAGGGTTAGTGGAATCCGGTAGAGAATGATATAAGAAGTTAAGACGGGTAGAGCACCTATGGGGTCTAGTAGTAAGTAAGATAAGAAATAGAAATTGGCAGAGTATTAATAGAATCTAGTAGAAAACGGAATAAAGGGTAGAATCTAGTAGAGCACTAATAGAATTTAGTAGTAAATATGACGAGAGAAGTAGACTGGCGGTTACTAGGTAGTTTTTAGTAGAAAAGATGCTATTAAAATAGGATAAGTAGTAGGATATACTGGAAGAGGGTGTTAGTAGACTTTAGTAGAACTAAATTAAGTAACACCACTTTACTGTATCCGCTCCTATATAATAACTTCTTACCAATCTATTACTAGGCTGCTATACTAATACTCCCCCCGAACCTTATAATATATCGAAAGCGGACACTACACGCATGCTAATAGCTTATCGCACCTCGTGCGCGACTTTAATCGAATTCTGGCGTTATATACTCCTACCTAAAGTCCTCTAAATAACTAAGATAGTAAACGTATAGAGTAAAAGCCTTATCCCATCTTAATTTTATGCATTTACTATTATAATCGCCTTAAAAGTTCCTTATTAACCCCCTATTAGATATCTATTAGACCACTATTCTACAACTTATTCTTCAGCTTCTTAATCGCTTAGCTAATCTCTCTATAACAATCGTTAGCTATTAGACTAGCGGAGTTGCTAACGTCGCTTGCGACTTTAAAGAGCTATCTATATTTGTTATTTAGACGAATAAAGGTTTTCTGGGTACTATCGAGTCTTTAGTTTATAACGTCCAGTTCGGCTACCCTAGACTCTTTTAAGTTAAACTTGGCGTTACTTTCTTAATCCGTTTAATTTCTGCCTTTAACTTGTTATACTTCTTTATAAGAAGGATTTCCGGGGCTAATTAGGCTCTCTTTATATAATCTAGCTCCGCCTTTAGCTAGTTACGCTTAAGCGTCTAAGAATCCACCGTTAACTTTTGTGTGCTCTTTATAGCCTCTAATTCCTGCACGGATTCTTAAGCTTAGTATATCTTAATAGACTCTTGCATAATATATTAGATATAATAACTATTAATGCGCCCTATATAGCCTATTAGGGGATATAAATAATATTAAAAATAGGTAAAATAATTACCTATAGAATTAAAGGATGGAGTAATAAATATATATACCTTTAGAAAGTAAAGCTAGTCGTGTATAAAGCTATAGAGCTTTAATAGAGCTTTAATAGAGCTCCGTCTAGAGCTTTAATAGAGCTCCTTTATCTAGAGCTTTAGTAGAGCTCTACGCGGGGTAGAGCTTCGTGCGGTAGAGCCTCTAACTTGGTTTTGGCGTATGCTGTATTTAACTAAAAGTCTACTAATTTATAATAATTCTAGCTTAAAGCTAGACTCTATAATTAATTTCCCTAGCTCTATATAAAGCTCTACTAAAGGCTCTGCTAGAAGCCCTATATAAAGCTCTACACGAAGCTTTATATAAGGCTCTCTATAAAGTTCCCTTAAAGCCCTATACGGAGCTCTGCTAAAACTCCGTATAGGAAGCTCCGTATAGAGATCTACTAAAGCTCCGTACGGAGCTCTACTAAAGCCCTATATAGAGCTCTACCAAAGTTCTGTATGGAGCTCTATATCTACTATAACGTCTACCGTAAAGCTCTATGCGGAGTCTTAGTAGAGCTCTATATAGAGCTATAAGCCTCTAGTAGAGCTTCGTGTAGAATTTCTAGCAGAGCTTTTAGCAGAGCCTTTAGCGGAGCTCCGTATAGAGCTAGGGAAATTAATTATAGGATCTAGCTTTAAGCTAAAATTATTATAGATTAGTAGACTCTTAGTTAAATGCACTACGGGCTAAGTTAAGTTAGATACTCTACTAAGGCTCTACCAGAAGCTCTGCTAAAAGCTCTACCAGAAGTTCTATATAAAGCTCTACTAGAGGCTCTCTATAAAGCTTCCTAAAGCTCTATACGGAGCTCTACTAAAACTCTACGTAGAGCTCTATACGGAGTCTCGGTAGAGCTCCCCGTAGAGCTTTAAGGGAGCTTTGTAGAGAGCCTCTAAGTAGAGCTTCGTATAGAGCTTTAAGGGAGCTTTATAGAGAGCCTCTAGCAGAGCTTTATATAGAGCTTATAGTAGAGCTTCTGGTAGAGCCTTTGGTAGAGCTCTATATAGAGCCTTTAGTAGAGCTCCGTATAAAGCCCCGCGTAGAGGCCCGTATAGAGCCCCTAGTAAGCTTTAGGTAAAGCTTTAGTAGCTAGGGAAATTAATTATAGAGTCTAGCTTTAAGCTAGAATTATTATAGATTAGTAGACTCTTAGTTAAATATAGTATAGGCTAAAACTAATAAAGGCTCTGCCAGAAGCTCTGTACAAAGCTCTACTAGAGGCTTAAGGCTCTATACGGAGCTCTACTAAGACTCCGTATAGAGCTCTATTAAAGCTCTATATCTACTATAACATCTACTATAATACCTTTCCCCCGTCTTCCTTTTATATAACTAGGTCTTAGTATATACCTAGTGGGGATTAATTATTTATAGGTAATTGTTTTAAGACATTTAAGTATTTATAGGTATATACTTTTTTATATACCCACTCTATAACTAGGTAGGGAGTAAGGTAGTATTACCTATACCTATCTAACCCGTTATAGGCCCTATATTTTACTAACGAGAGCGGTAGAGAATAGTGGAAAGGTCATCCCTATATTACTTCTAAAGAGGTAGAATATAGTAGATTCTATAGTACGGTGGAGGGCAGTAGATAGTGGTGGAAAGAGTATCCTTATATTATATCTGAAGAAGTAGAATATAGTAAATTCTACAGTGCGGTAGAAGGGAGTAGAGGACGGTAGAAAGGGTATCCCGTATTACGTCTAAAGAGGTAGAATATAGTAGATTCTACACTGTGGTAGAGGGGAGTAGAGGGTAGTAGAAAGAGCATCCCTGTGTTACTTCTAAAGAGGTGGAATATAGTAGATTCTATAGTACGGTAGAGGGTAGTAGAGGGTGGTGGAAAGAGTATTACCGTGTTACGTCTAAAGAAGTAGAATCCAGTGGATTCTATACTACGGTAGAAGGGAGTAGAGGACGGTAGAAAGGGTATCCCTATATTACTTTTAAAGAGGTAGAATCTAATAGATTCTATAGTGCGGTAGAGGGCAGTAGATAGTAGTAGAAAGAGTATCCTTATATTATATCTAAAGAAGTAGAATATAGTAGATTCTGCGGTACGGTGAAAGGGAGTAGAGGACGGTGGAAAGGGTATCCCCGTGTTACTTCTAAAGAGGTAAAATCTAGTAGATTCTATAGTGCGGTAGAGGGTAGTAGATAGTAGTGGAAAGAGTATCCTTATATTATATCTGAAGAAGTAGAATATAGTAGATTCTGCGGTGCGGTAGAAGGGAGTAGAGGATAGTAGAAAGGGTATCCCCACGTTACGTCTAAAGAGGTAGAGTGTAGTAGATTCTACAGTACGGTAGAGGGTAGTAGGAAGCGATAGAAAGCGCACTATCCCCTTACGTCCGAAGATGTGGAACATAGTAGATTCTATGGTGCGGTAGATACTAGTAGAGAGCAATAGAAAGTAGATTATCCTCCTACCTCTATAGACATAGAATATAGTAGATTCTGCGGTATAGTAGATGCTAGTAGAAAGTAATAGAAAGTAAATTATCCTCTTACCTCTAGGAATATAGAATATAGTAGATTCTATAGTCCGGTGGATGCTAGTAGAGAGTAATAGAAAGTAGATTATCCTCCTACCTCTAGGTATATAGAATATGGTGGATTTACGGTACGGTGGATGCTAGTAGATACTAGGGTATTACTATCCTACCTCTAAGAATATGGAATATGGTAACTTCTATAGGATAGTAGATATAAGCAGGAAGTTTTTTAATAAAATCCGTATCTAAATATAGAACTTAACCGCTTAGACTAAACTATAATAATAGTTCCGCTAAGTAGTAGTCCTAATATTAGAAGGAGTAATTTATTAATAATAAGATAGACGCTACTTTTTTATTCGTCTTCTACCTTTATATATATATAGATAGGACTTAAGCCTAGCTTAACTATCTAAACCTAAATAGGGCTTTTACTATTATATTACTAATAGTAGCTATACCAGCGTTTAAATAATCTTATCTTCTTATAACGCTTAGTAGATCTTTCCTTCCTTATATCCGCAGCCTAAGCCCTCCTAACTAAGTACTCCTTTTCCTTAATCCTATTAATAAAATAGCCGTATTCTCTTTATTATCAGCATTTTAAGGCTATATAATACTAGCAATTAATTATCTTAACTTAGCCTTATTGCTAAGTATAGCCTCTAATAGTATGCCCTTATTAATAAGGCGCTATATAAATACTTTACGGTATTATCCTAGACAATGGTTAGCTTTATAGCTTAGAGTTTATATATTAGTAAGGGCTAAGTCTTAAGAAGTATAACTTATTTACCTTAATATAAAGTATAGCTAGTCCTAAGTAATCCTATTGTTCTAATAATAATTTCTATATAGGACGGAACAACGTAAATAGGTTTGCCCTTGCTATTATAGGATATTATCTCTTAGTGGCTATAAATAATTATCTGCTGTGGCTTTGCCCTTAAGTAAGACCTATATAGTGCAACACTAAAATCTAGATAGGCCTTTTACGGTTATTTATATACAATTAATATGCATATAGGAAGATAGATATAATGTTAATTTTTCTATATTGCGCATTTTAGAGTCCTTATCTATAGGGTTTGCCCTAATTTCCTAGTTAAGTTTACGGAACTCTTCTATAAATCCGTTAATATAATAGAGCTTTACGCTGGCGTTTTATAATATATTAATACTTCTCTAAACTAGTAAGTTACGGTAGTTACTATAAAGCCAGCCCTTCTTAGTTAAGTTGTTAAGGTTCTAGCCTCCATTAAAATTTAAAAGTTAGCTTAATTTTGGCTAGAGCTGGAAAACTAATATTATAGCGCTTTAAACTAACCTAAAGCCTACCTAATTGGACAAACCTGGCCTAGGTGGCTTTATCCCTATCCTTATTTCCGTCTTTTATATTCTAATTATAGTACTAACCGGAGATTTTTAATAAAGGCTGCGATATTATTAATAATCTTAGCTTGTAGAACCGGGTTAGATAGGACGTAGTTTATATTACTATTATAGTAGAGTGGTGGCAGCTTAATAAATGGTATCCTATCTAGCTAAAGGGGATCTATAGTCTATAGAATTATAATAACCTTAAGGATCTGACCGAATTTATTAATAGAAGCTTGGACCTTTTCTAGTTATATATCTTTTAAACTAAACTCCTTCGCCTTTACTATCTAGTGTTTCTAAAGGGTGTTAAACGCGGACTAGATAGATTTACTATTTAAGTCTAAGCAAAGGTTATAAGTAGCTTAAATTTATTTAGGAGGGTTATTCTTCTTCTCCTATATCTATCGTAGAAATATAATATATAAAGCTAAGTGGGCTAGACCTTTTTCAAACGGAGTTCCGGATATAGCCTATACTATTAGTTATCCGCGAAGCCTATAAAGAGTGGTCTTAATAAAATAAGACCTTTTGTTCTTAGTTAATTAAAGTTTATTAATAACCACTATTATCTAACAACGGTTAGGTCTAGCATAATTAATGTCTTAATCTTAACTTTCCAACTTCTAGGCCGTTTGAACTTTCTCTAACCTTATGGAAATACTTAACTATATTAACAACCTGGCCTTTAACGGATCTGTATATAGTTAGAATAATATATTACGTTTAATTAGAGTGCCCTAAGTAGATATCCTTATCACCTTTACGGTGGTAGTTTTTATAGCTCTTAGCTTAGTTATATTATTTCCGTAACCGGGCCTTTGCAGAGGTATGTCCTATTAGTAAAATTATTACTAGACGAGGCCCTATTAGATTACCGTTAGAGAGACTACTAAACTCTTCCGTCTAATTTGGTAGTAGCGGTATAGGAGTAAAGATAAGACTAGGGCCTAGATAGAACGGCGGCTTTATGGTACTACTA
The DNA here is from genome assembly GCF_001692895.1 of Cenococcum geophilum 1.58. Taxonomy (NCBI): domain Eukaryota; kingdom Fungi; phylum Ascomycota; class Dothideomycetes; order Gloniales; family Gloniaceae; genus Cenococcum; species Cenococcum geophilum. The sequence goes on from NW_027137654.1 coordinate 313,481, forward strand.
CCTACTTTATACCGGCATTAGATAGGCCAATACTCTATAGACGGGCAAGGGCTAGGATCCCCATCTACGCGATGCCTGTGCTATAGTGCATTACCCTTTCTATTATTATTAATGTCGCAGTTATTCTACGCTAGTATGTGACTAAAGATAATAAAAAGAGGCCTAGAATAGATTTTGCTAAAGCCTTGTTTACCGCTAATAACCCTACTATAAAAATCCTAATACCGCGTAAAGTATAAAGTAACGGGCAAGACTATATAGAGATAAAATGCGCACTTAAACTAGATAAGCAAAGACAAGTCTAGAATATGATTTTTATCTAGATTAATTAGCGCGCATTAATAACCAATTTTCTTTTATTAAATTTTCTATTTTAGTAGTTTTTACATTTACTATTTTAAATAGTGTAACTAGCAACTAGGTTAACGACCTAAAAGTATAACCTATCTTTACCTTCTTCTACTATAGTAGCAAGGTTTATATATTCTTCTACAGTAGTAGGCGTATTAAAGGTATTATCCTTTAGTTTAGCGGCGTTATTATCCTTCTCTTCTTTATTATCTTTCTCCAGAACGGTATTAAGCTTAGTATCGCGGGCTCTATCTCCGGGTAAAGGGACAGTAGTACCCTTATATACTAAGCGCTCTATAAAAGCTTCTAATAAAGTAGTATTTCTACTAAGCCTTATAGCTGCTGTTTCTTTATTAATAAACGGCTTAGTACTAAGTTTGCCCGCCTAACTATGCCGCACTACATCGCTAGCATTGTCGTTATTACTAGTAAAGTAATTAGTACCATTAGCTAAAGGATTTAAAACCGCTAAGCGCTTTTCCTACTTAAGGTACAGGGCTAGTATAACTTTAAAAATAATAGGGTGTTCCCTTTTATTATACGCCGCTATTAAGAATTAGGAAATTTAGGGCTATATACTTGCCGCTAAATATAGACCTACTATTTCTAAGTGCTAAGGTTTCCGGCTTAAGATTAATGATGCTATTAGCGCACAGACGAATAAGAAGTTTATTATGTTAAACTGTACGGAAGTTATAGGTTCTATAGTACTATTGCGCTAGAATTAATAACTTAGCAAATATGCCAACTGCCTACCCATTCTTATATATAGCTATAATTACATAATGTTTGTTATACTTCGGTCGGCTAATAGGGATAGAGGGACTTAGTTATAACAGGGTTATAGCTATAGAGTAGTGGCCTAACGCATCTCTCTATGCTATAGGCTTGCGTAATAATCGGCGTCTAACGTAAGCGCTTAACTCTAGGTTAGTAAGGTAGGACTGTAATTAGTATTATCTAAATTAAGCATTGGTGTGTTAAGAGAAGGGTTTAAAAGGTTAACTAGTTTGCGTAAGGGTTGGGGGGACAGCGTTAACAGATTCGATTTCTTAGGCGTTGGTTTAAGGGAACGCTATCCTTAGTCTTAATTTTAGCAATAGCTTACTTAATATTAAGTTTAATAAGGCTATAGAGAAGGTTAAAGGAGTTAGGGTAATAAGTTGGTATATTAAAAGCTAGTTCCTATTTAGTAATAACCGGCATAAGAATTTGTCTATACTAACGCTTCTTAGTCGTAGAAGCTTTTATAGGCTATTATTTATTAGGAAAATAATATATAAAGTATATCGCCATATCTACTTTTAGGGCAAGAAAGTTCTCCGGTTCTCGTTCTATATCCAGTATTTCTTAGATCTAATTTTTATACCATTCCTTCTTACCTCCTCTATTAGGGGCCTAATAATCCCTCTATTCCGCGCCCTATTACTTCTTTAGATCTAGTTTAGGGATATAGCTTAGTAGTTCTAGACCTATAGTTATAAATACGAAATAGTTATAAAAACGGCTACGGCCTAAAGGGATAAGTTAGTAGACCTAATAGGAATAAGTAAGTTAGTTATTAAGCATATACTTAAAGGAATAACACGTTAGGGATTCTGTATATATATACCTACTTAGCTTAATCTAAATTACTTTTTTACTAAGATTACGGGATAAGTATAAAGAAGAGAATATTAGATAAGGTATAGAGCTTGGCGAGCGAAGCAGAAAACTATTTTATTATTAGAATTTAGCAGAATATAGTAGATATAAGGCTAACCTATATAAAAAATAAAATTAAAAGCTTTAAGCGGATATAAACTTATAAATTTTATAGGATAGTATAGTAAGGTAGATATTAGTGGATAATAGGGTAGAATTTAATAGAAAATATAAGGTTAAGTAAGACCTAATAGAACAAATAGAACTTGTTAGGATATATAGGGTAAGTGTAAAGTGTTAGGCACCTAGTATAAACAAATTAGTAAGGCGAAATAAGATGGAAATTGGTTAAAAGTTAATAGGAGCTAGTAGGTACTATAAAGGTAGGTGCAATAGAAGCTAGTATAGGACTAGTAGAATATGGTAGAAAATATAATAAGAGATAGAGACTGGTAGAGTACTAATAGAATCTAGCAGAGAATAATATAAGAGGTTAAGACTAATAGAGGGTTAGTGGAATCTAGCAGAGAGTAAGATAAGAAGTTAAGACGGGTAGAGTACCCGTGGGGTCTAGTAGGAAGTAAGATAAGAGATAGAAACTAGTAGAAAGCTGGTGGAATCGGATAGAAAATAGGATAAGGAGTAAAAACTAGTGGGCGCTAGTAGAATCTAGTAGTAAATATAATAAGAAGAGAAGACTAGAGGCTACTAGGTAGTGCTTAGTGGAAATAGATTATAGTAGGTTATCTTAGCTATAATAATAGCTATTAACCCTTTATAGTATATATTAAGGATAGTAAATCTAGAATTAAAAATATATATTACTCTATATTAGGAAGCTATAAATATAGTTTATATATAATTTATATTATTATATAAAGGGGTTAAGAAGTTAATATATTTTTATTTTAGTAGAGTAGAAAAGTATATATAAGGTATATCCGTATATAAGATAGCCCAAATGCCTAGCTAGAAAACTACTTTACTAAGACTAGTTTTCCTTATTAAAACACTATCTTATTAATATAAACCGCGGATATAGATGGTGTAGCTTTATTCCTAAGAATGACTAAGGCCTATTGCTCTATTTACGCTGCTATAAATTATAACCCGAAGCCCAAGCCTAGATTTTACGCGACGACACCAACGTAAACGCGCCTCTATATGCCTACTTTGACCTATAAGCGGAGCCTAATATAGGGATATACTAATATTTAGCCGGTAGAGGTAGCAAGTTTAAGGGTTTTAGCGCGTCTAGATACCAAGAGGAGTGCACTCTAGATAATAGGAATAATATACTATGTAGCGGAGACAGTAATTGGACCGGACTACTGTCTATATTATCGTCGCTACACGTTAAAACTTTTAAGGAGCGGATAAATAAATAAGCCGGTATCCTAATTGCAAGCATTAAGGATTAGGTAGATAAGTAATAAGTAGCAACGCTGTCTAAGGTAATCCTACTAATCTAAGCCGCAGACCGCCATTTTTATTCTACCCCTTTACTAGTAAATTCGACTATACCTTTATAGTATAGCTATATAGTATATAAAGTATATAGGGCGATATTAAGCGGTTGTTAAATAACACCCGGCTTAACCAACTAACATCCTACCTTAGTTTTAAATTAGCGGATAATTAGGAGGAGAAGTTACACGGACTACTACTAGGTATAGTTAACAAAGAATAGACAAAAACTTGCTATAAACCTATTATACGTATATAAGGCATCTACCGGCCTTTATATTACTACGTATACTAAGATATTATAAAGGCAATTAAGTTTCTTATTAGTTATAGACCCTTTAAAGATGCCCTTATATACGCCCTAACGAGAGTATATAATACTAGTAATTAGAGGGTCTATAATAAACTCTATACTGCTAATTAGTAGTAGGAAACCTAGGCACGGCTACTAGACGGCGCGACCATTATACTAGTACTACTCGCCATAGATAAAACGTAGCTAATAACATATTACGGCAATAAGTCCTTATGGCTAGTATTTATTACTATTAGTAATCTTAATTAAAAAACGCGCAGGAAACAGAACTTACCCGCTAACCTACTACTTAGGTTTATTCCTAATATAAAGAGCATAAACTATAATACGCGGAGTGCTTATTATTATAAAGCTATAGAGGAGATATTAAAACGTAAGTGCTTAATATATAATAAGTAGGAACCCCATCTAATAAGTCTTATAGCGCTTAAAAGTCTCTAGTATAGAGGCATTAATATAGAATGTGCAGATAGGAGAATCCGCTAATATTACCCCATTATATATGGAATAATAGCAGACTATAAGGAGCAGGTTCTTATTACTAGTATAAAAAGCTAGCAACACTATATAATATACTAAGTACCACTAAATAGACGCAAAAACCTTTTAGAACGTCACCCGCTTAGGATACACGAGTTAACTAAAAAGTAGATTGCAGCCTAATAAGTAAATAATATACCTTAAACGGATCTAGATTGGGTGTACCCCATACTATACTTTATATAGAAACACGGCCTAATTAATATATACAACGCAATAATAGTAGATATTCTCTATTAACTGCTAAAAGGTATTATTATACGTCTTATTAAATAGATATAAAAGGTAATAAGTAAAGTTATTCCCGCTGGTAAGAAACGAAAACGTTATAGGAGAACTGTTTAAGACATTTTAGCAGACAGTTAGATTAATTAGCGTTTTATAGAAATACCTTAATATCCTAGCTTAAAAGTATTTTATAATACTCCATTTAGTTAAATATTATAGTAGACTGGTAACGAGTAAAAGTTAATCCTAAAGTAACTAATTCCCGCCCTAGCTCCACTTCTTACTAGCAAGGCACCATATACAATACACTTTACTTAGGCGACACTAGATTTTATTACTATAGTATAATACCAAACTTATAATAAAGAGACACTCCAGTATATGGAGCATGCGCTATATCGGATTGACAAACTAAAAGGCGTATTTTAAGGTTTCCGACCTAAGATAAGGGATTCGGATAAGGGGCATTTTAACTTCCCAAAGTTTTATGCTATAACCCATTTTATAGATTATATCCGCTAGTTTAGCGCCGCTAACGGTTATAATATATTAAACGGAGAAGCTGCCTATAAGTACGCTATAAAGGCGTATTAGCATTAAATAAATAAATAGAGTAATTTTAAGTTATAGATCTGCCTCTATAACACCCGGCGCATATCTATACTAGCGACGGAGAGTTAGTTGTTATATTACAATTCTAGAACTATATCTACCGCAGAATATAGTATGGCACTACAATTAACTAAACTAACGCGTTATATTAATATATAATTAACCCCTTAGGGTCTAGATACGGATTAGTACGCCTATATATACTAATACGGTTTTAGTCTTATAAAATAGCGGACAGTAGGGATATTAGCCGATAGTCTTAAAATATCTAATTTTGAGGACGCGCTTACAGTATTTCTTTATAAATATAGAAGGAAGGTTATTAGCTAGAATTCTATATAAGCTAATATAGACCGCCGTAACTTAGACCCTTCTTAGATTAGGCCATACTTTATTTAAGTACACCCCTCCTTAAAATACTAGAAGTGTACGGGCGCGGATCTAAACAACCTTAACCAAGTAGCTAAGGAAATTATACACTGCGTACCGAATTGGCGAAAGTTAAGTAATTGGAGGCGCGACTATATATAGGTGCAGGAATATACGGCCGACGATAGAGATAGGAGAGGGAAGACTAGGCCTATAGGTGGAAGAATAGTAGGACAACTCCAGATTATTATTACTATATTAGATTATTCTACTTTAGGGGACAACGGCCTCCCTCTTTAATTTACCAGGGTAATAGTAAACCTTATACAGTACTAAAACAATAGTAGGCCTTACCCCGTCTATAGTATAATTAAGGTTAAACACTAGTATCTAACTACTACTAAAAACCTACGCTCCCTAGCCGATGGTAGATTTTACTTTATACAGTCTATACTATAAAGTGCTTATATAGTTCTAGCTGGTTATAGTTACCCTAACCTATTCTATATTAATAACTATATTAACTAGAACCAGTATAATATAATATATTTACCAGATTTCTTAGAAGAAGGGTCTCGAGTTATATTAGTATATTAATAGGCTGCCGCTAAAAGGCCATTTTTACTATAAGTTTTAACTCTATATTCCGTTTACTATTTTCTACTACTTTCTACTGCTTTCCACTATCTTATTGCTTTTACTACTTTCTACTACTTTCCATTGCTTTCTACTAATTTCCACTACTTTTAATTTTATTATCTTCTAATTAGAGGTCCTGACCTCCGCTAAAATACTTAATATATATAATAAGGGCTAGAATATTATTAGCGAAAACGGAGATACTCTACTACAAGTTAATAAGATCTTAGGTCCATATAGCTCGACGGAGGAGTATCTAAGCTCTTAGTACAATTTTTTTAGGAGGTTATAGGTTCATTCCTATACGTGGCACGTTAAAAAAAAAGGTAGTTTTTATTAAATTAAGTATTAGCGAGGCTCCAAATTAATCCTATAATTCTCTACGTCTCGTAAGGCCTAGAAAATTATAACGCCCTTTTTTCTATATAATATTTCGGTATATATAGCTCCTTAATCCTATTAGGCTAGATTTAAAATTAAGAGAACTAAAAGGGCTTACTATTACGCCACGAGGACTTTATATTATAATTTCCTAAATTTAATTAAAATATAACCCCTTTCCTAAACCTTATAATTAAGCCTTATATATTTAATTGCAAGGGTAACGTGTAGGCAGATTAGTAGCAGAATGTATTAATTTAGTGACTATACGTATAATACACGTACGGCTTGCGCCCAATATACTACCCTAAATTAACACTAAAAATCGACTTAAGATGCATTAAAATCTACCTATAAAATGCGCCAGCTATATACTATAGGGAGTGTCAGGAACCGTGTCAGACGTCGCTACTATTGCCGTACTACCTCCTCCTAAGGGGGTTTCTCGACATTTATATATATTCTCTTCTTGCAGGAGTATTATACGGTATTAAATTGGGGGATAGGGCACTTTCTTTAATTCCACTACACCGTACGGCGATTTGGTTATCAGGTAACTAGGAAAATTTAATATATAATTAAGGCCTTAAAGTAAAATCGCAATTAATCTCTATACTAGATAATAAGTAAAGAGCTCTATATTAAAGATCTATAGCCTAAATATACACCAAAATTGTAATTAATATAATATGTATTAGCTACCGAAAGAACATCTATTTACTACCGAAAGAGTCTCTAAAACCACCCAAATTAGATCCAAATTATGGGGTTTTTTCCTATAACTGACTGTCAAAATAAGACACTTATTTTAACTAATTAATTATCCTGTCAGAAGCCTGCCGGGAGCCTATCGGTACTATTAGGAAATACTAGGTTCCTATTAGGAGCCTATTAGGACGATTAGGGCGATTAGGGCGATTAGGACGATCAGGACGATCAAGACGATCAGGACGATCAGGACGATTAGGAAAATTAAAATCCTGCCAGGAGCCTGTCAGGGCGGTTAGGACGATCGGGAAAATCAAAATCCTGCCAGGAGGCCTCCAGGATCTTAGCACCCCAACAAAATGCTAATACTAACATTTCTCTCGCAACTAAGAAATCTAGTCCCTATACTCTATATATAAGAACCGTCGCCGAAGAAGTGCGCTTAATTATTATTAATTCTTATTTAACGTCTAATACGGTCCTCCTTAGAGTCTATGCAGACTTATACTGCTAAGTAGGTATACTGTATAAAAAACCTCTAGGGGAGACGTAAGAGGTAATACTTCTAGATAGTATCTATACTACATTAACGGGAGGAAAAATACCATTAGTTCGCTGCTCTAAGACTTAGTCCTATAGGTAAGAGAGAGTGTCTAAAATGCTATCTTGCCCTATCTACCGTTCGTAATATACTTCTATACCTTTGTAGATTACCGTAAAAGTATTATATACCTACCCCTAGCTCCTACTACTACCTATATATATATATACGCGCCGCCTACGGTCCCCCTACTTCTAGCGTAATCTAGCCCTATATAGCCTTCTACGTAGTATAACCTAGTCCTATATAACCTTCTACCCTAGAGTAGTAGTGGGATAAACTAGGTATCTTATCCTAGGGCCCTAACCTAGGTCCCCTATCTCCCGCCTAGTAGGATATAGAGGAAGACAAAATACCGCGCGTAGTAAGTCTAGGCTGTTAGATAGTTTAGAAGGCGGGTAGATAAGAGGCTTATTATAGCCGCCTACGAGGTATATATAGCTCGGTTGCCACGTATAGATGCTGTATAGTATAATACCGTGTAGGAGGGGGGGATGCCGAAGGTAGATACCGTGATTAGAATGGACCGAATGCGTACGTTAAGTCGTAATAGTCCTGCTCCCGAACCCCTGCTAGGGCTCATCCCCCTAGTAAAAAATTCTTTACATCACCACCACGCCTTAGCGCCGGCACTGCGTAGCCGTACGCACGTCTCTGCGTTTACTCTAGTAGTCTATTAGCACAATCCTAACGGAAGACCGATAGTAGCTGCTAAGTTCCCGGGCTCCACTATATAGAGGTACAGAGGCCGATTTTATGGAGCCTATATAAGGTATAAATAATAGTAGTCTATAGGAGATAGTGTGTAATAAGGGACAGCTAAGATATGAGAAACTCCTCTTCTTAAATTATTACTAAATTTTCTAGACTAAACCGTTAAGGAAACTAATAGATAGCTTCCGCGTATAGCTTGCTAAAAAGCAAGCGCCTTTTATTAACCCTATATATATATTGCTCTAGAAATATATATACTAGCTAATTAAAGCCAGCGAGACTATTACTATTAGGTAAATCAAGATAGGTATTAAGTAACCTCTTTAGAAAGGATTAACGAGGCGGTAGGGGAAAGCAAAGTGCTTTATACTAACTTAGAAAGTATACGTAGTAGAGATACGTAAAGTACGGTTGCGATTAATTAGGTCACGTCTAATTAGGATTTTAGAGGCAGTAGGCCTCTATATTGTAGAAGTTAATTAAATAGATAGTAATTTTAGATAGTAGCATATAATGTAAACCTAACGATTATATTTATAATTACTATAATATTACATATAATAGCTATACTAAAGGAATATTTATTAGAATATTATACCTAAGTAGTTTTTAGTATATAAATATGCCAAAACAACTATTTTCTGACTCTAGTTTTGGCAAGGCTATATACGGTTATACTTAGTATAGTAAGCTGGTCTATATTGATTACTAGCTTTTATATAAACGCATCTATTTAAACAGCAACCTAATTAGTAATTACATCCCTATAGTCTGTCTAGCTTACTATTCCACTCCTTAACGTTATATTAGAATATTTATAGATTATATAAAATAAATAAAAAGGGATAGAGATATTAGGAAATAAGGGCTATATTAAATATACCTCTAATAAGGCCGAGAACTTAACTAGCTCCTCTATAGATCCCTATAGCTAAGCTTAGTGCTATAAACTCCATAGCCGTTTAACGTTTTAAAGTTTTACCTCAAACTCTTTTACTAGATCTTTATTTGTTATCTTTAGATAATATAATTTAAGAATTAATTAACGTATAACCTATACTATGTTTCTAGAATCCTAGCTTATAGTGCCTAATATAAGTATATTACTAATAGAGTACAGAGCATAAATAACCCCCGCGGGTTGTACTATATTATTACTATTAGGAGTTAGGTACGTGGTCATCACGTGCCACCACGGCACTAGCGTGGTGAGGAGCCTTAAAGCTCCTCCACCCCCTTTCCTTCTTAGGAACAATAAGCTTTATAACTAATATCACTATATCTACTCGAGTAGCATTAGTAATTTCCCCTATATCACTAATACTAATTAGTAGTTAAACACATAGTCAACTATAGAACAGCTAGGGTTTTAATAAAAGAGACAATCTTATATAGGGGTGCTATATGCGCTTATATGGAATAGATCCCGGCAATACTATGCTCCCTTAGACTTGCGGAAAACTAGTAATAGAAGTTTCACTAAGTACTAGGAGATACTAAGTTATATCTATTACGCAGAACAACTACGTTTACGAAGATTTAGTCGAGTACTTTAGGTCAGAAGTTTCACTAAACCTAGAGTCCTAAGTTAACGTCCAAAACGCGTTAAATAACATCCTTAACTCTCTACTATAATCCTAGCAGCTCTACCACGTTAAAATTACGTTAATAACGCGCTCTCTGGCCCTCCTACTTATCTGCGGCAGTTGCTAACACGTCCTTATCTTATAACAAATTTTAGCTCTACTAGAATCTTAAAGTTCTACTAGCACGTTATTCCTATATTCTTAACACTACTATAACCCTAACGGCTCTACACGTCAAATAACTTTCACTATCTACTATTATGGCGTTAACCTACCTAAAGAAGTACGAGGGAGATATTAATCCGGAGACATGGAATAAAGCCATTAACCCTATAAACGCCAAGCAGCAGGACCTAAACGGATTCTTATTATACCGTATAGTATAATACGAAGACAGCAAATATAATAATACTATACTATAGTATTGTATAAAGGAGGACTTTATTAGATAGATAAAGGAAATATAGACTTCTCTAAATAGGGATATTGTATAGGAATTCTATAACTTCTTTTAGGAATATAGAGTATTTATCCCTATAGATAGGGGACTTATTAGATATAATATTTAAGAGCATATTATTAAAGTAAAAGAAGAATATAAATAGACTCTATAAGAGGTTAAGCACTAATTATACACTATAAAGAAGCTTAACATATAATAGAATCTAAGTAATATACTACTAGAGATATATTCTAATTCCACTACTCTAGGCATAAGTTCTAATATTCTACATCCATCGCCTCCACCTATATCTTTAGTTCCCTAGTATCCACTAAGTTAACCTACAACTTTAACTACTGCCCTCAACCTAAGCAAGCGCAAGAGCCCCTTGCTTTACAATTTAACAACCTTTAAACTCTATTATAGTAAGATTAAGTACCACGCCCTATTCCATTAAGCTCTATATCCCTACTATAACCTCTAATATAATCTTAAAGTGGCCCAGCGCCACTTAGAGGTATTTTAAAGTTGCTTACGGAGCTTATAAAGCTCTATTTGGACTAGAAGAAGAAGTTTAGCAGGGAACTGTATAACATCCTTAATTTAAAGCTATATATCTTCTATAACTATTACTAGAAGGTTAGACTAGAACCTAACCAATATTATAACACCTATTCTATTATACTTAAAGGCCGTGCCAGTACCTTCTATTATAATTATTTGGCAGGAAAAGGATATAATTTTAACCATATAATATATAAGTTAAGATACTACTTTAAAATAGAAGAGAATAAGTAATAGTATATATTGAAATAGAGGGAGATTACCTTTCTAAGAATTATTACTACAAACCCAGGTACTTCTTGACTCGATTATCTTTAAAAGCTCTTTAATTAACTTTAGACAATTTAGTATAGTTTATCCAAATTATAGTAAGAGGACTTTAGCCTACGCGATTAAGTTATTAGCGTATACTAAGGTATTAAAGAATATAACCTTACTCTTTTTAATCTTGCTAATACTTATAAAGGAGTATATGCTTAATTAAGATCCTCTATTAGCACCGCTCTACGCTTTTAAGAAGTATAGTAATTTAACGCCTAACTCTAACCTACCTTAATTAACCCGGCCGACCAATATAATTATAACTAGACTAATTAAATATATAGTGGCCGTGGTAGGGGATAGAGTAAAGGGTACGATTAATAATAACTATAAGGTAATCGTAGAGGTCCTTATAGAGGTTTGTTTCAAAATAATTTCTAGAAGTAGTGCTACGTTTATAAGAAGCTAAATTACTAGTTAACTAGGCACCCTCTTAATAGACGAAAAGAGGTATATAATAAGTTTTACTAGAGTATAAGAAACGTAATACGTAGGGGTAGGACTAGCTACCTATATCCTATAGGTCTGCTTAGCCCGCGCCTAGAAAGAACCTCTCTACTAGTATTTTAATTTTTCCCTTATTATTGTTTATATACTAGTCCTATTCTCTCTAGCGGAGTATAGGTAGATAGGGGTTACCTGGCGTCTCTTTAGCGGCTTACCTACTCTACTTTAATATGTGCTAAAGTCCCTAATTATATAGTTAGGAAGCTATATAACTAAATAGCTAATAGTAAGGTTTATATACCTACTTATTTAGGCCCTTACCCTAGTTTACGCTTATAGCGATACGACTCTTAGGGTGGACTAGACCCCTTACGCCTGGGTAACTCCTATTTACTCCTTAAGTATATCTTACTAGTATACCATCCTATCGAACGGTTCTATCTGTTAACGTACCGATACGCGTATCTGTTCTCTTAAGCCATATAGTAGTCTCTCTAGCTAGGATGTAATCCTGCCTACCTATTAGGTGCACTAGGGGTTAAAGCCTAGCTAAGGGGTAAGGTCCTTAGAGCTAGTAGTAGCTACTATACACTACGCCCTATAGGAGGCTAGTAGTAATATAGGGGCGCGATACCCTATATATACGACTAGTTCCTATTTCGCGTTACCTATAAAAGTCTCCTTATAATAGGCCAACCGTATCTTATAGGAGGGGGCTATAGACTAGGTCCTATGCTAGGTAACCTACTCCCTCCTCTTTTACTAACTAAGCTTATATCCCTCCCTTTTATAAGCTAGCCTATATCTCTAACTATTAAGACCTTATCTAACTGGCCTATGTTTCCCCTATAGCCTCCCCTATATATATAAGCATATACAATACTTATACATTAGGTTGCGTACACTACGCCTATTGAGACCCTCCTATAAGTCACCTATAGGTTAACCGTAGGTCAAACGCTATAGGGCCGTTAAAGCTGGCCTGTGTTTCCGCTACCTAGAGCTTTACCCGTGTTTCCACTTCGTTGAACCGTCTGGTCGCTGTCGCGTCGCCGTTATATCGCTGTTGTGTCGCTATCGCGTTACTATCTCTATCTAGGTTGCGCGTACTACGCCTATTAAGACCCTTTTCTAAGTCTCCTCGGTACTAGATAGGCTCTCGTAGAGGGGCCTTAACAAGTTCTCTAGGTAGGGCCTTAACAAGTTCTTTATAGTAGCCTTAGGGCCTTAACAAGTTTCGTATAAGGTATCTATAAGGGGTTAACCTTAATAAGTTCTTATAAAAAGAGGATCCCTATACCCTTATCGTATTCCCTTTGCAATCTTAGAGCTAGTGTAAGCCTAAGGATGTCCTATTATACGCCTAGGACGCGTTTACATTAACTAGCTAGATAAGGCTAGTTTTAGGCCTAGCTATAAGCTAGGTAGTTATATATTAGGTGGTTTTTATATCCTAGTTTCCCTTAATAGGCCTCCCTAAATAGTAAGATAAGAGCTCTAAGTAGAGGTAGTAAGGCTCCTAGTATTGCTAAGGGTAATATATACGTCGCGAGCTTAATACCATAGAGTCGCCACAATAGCGCGCTGCACGCGCTGCGACGGCTCTCTACCATTGCCTCTGCACTTGGCCATTAGGAGGAACGGATTCCAGGTAATATTTCCACCTACGGTGACGTAGACGCGTATAGTAGGGCTTTGTGGGCAAAATAAGAATATATAAAGAGATTATAATTTATAAGGAAATATTAGTATAACTATAAAGAAAGCATAGCCTTAAAAAAAATATAAATAATTTCTTTAGGTAAGATAAAGGAGAAACGATATAGTTTCTTAAAGAATTTAATATAAAGGATATTAATCCTCTAAGAATTTACCTATACTATATAAATAATCTTTAAAAATACTAAAAGATACCTTTACTTTTTAGTCCTTCTAAAACCTACTCTTATACTCTCTTAGTCTCTAAGAATTTCTTTAATATATCTTAGCTATATTAAGAAAGAGACTATACTTTACCTCTTTAAGTAGAGATTACTATTTAAAGGTTGAATTTATTTAATTTTAACTTAAATATTAAGACTACTAAAGATTTTATTTTAGTATAGTAAGGTCTTTAGAAAACCTTCTTAGAACTTATATAATATCTATCTTAGTCTAATATTTAGTACCTTAACTAACCTTAAATATTAACCTTAATTTTCTAATTAAATACCTTAGAATCTTTACTACTACTCTAAGAAAGCCACTACCTATTTAGGGAAATTACTATAAATAAAACACTACTAAAGTTCTTAAATAAGGATATTCTACAGCTATATAGAATTATTAGTGATACTAATAATATTTTTTAATTATTTTGTAATTAGTACTACTCTTTAATTATAAAAATAAAAGGTATTCTAATTCCATTAAAATATTAGGCTTAATTATACTATAGTATAGTAAAAAAGTCTTATAAAGTCTTAAAAAAGGGTTATTTAAAGTAAAAGGTATTAATATATCTATTTTATTTTAAAGTCTTAATTATATTTACTAATTATACTTTATTTTATAAATTATTATTATTACTTCTATTTACCGCCTATTTTAGTCCCTTTTAGGTCTATATAGGCTACTACCTTTTATAAAAAAAACCCTATAAGGGGGAAAACCCTAAATATTTCCTTTTCGCTAGTCTTACGCGTTCTGCCTTCGTCTAGCTAGCCTATTTCTATATCTATTTATATATCTACCTTATATACTATACTTCCTAGGTATATTAGAAGATTAAGGGGGTTTATAGGAGGGTCTAGTGACGTACCAGCGTACTATTTATAGCTAGGTAAGTATCTAGTCCCTAAGGGGTTAAAAGGGGATATAGCCTTCTATGTCCTCTTATTAGATCTTATATATAGTTTAGAACTACTAAAGGACTCCTTAATTTATAAGCTATTTTACTACTATATATAGGCCTCTATTTATAGAGAGTATATAGGTAATATTATTTATACTTATATTAGTAAATAGTTAGTTTTTTACTAAGTAGTAGCTATAGAAAAGTAGTATATAATAGTGTAGTATTTAGTATATAGATACTTAATAGCTATATATTTAGGCCTATAATCTCTATCTATAGTAGGAAGGTGGCTATAGATTTTACCTTTATTATTCCTTTATATAAAAAGAGTATTAGTATTATCTATAGGGTATTCTAAGTAGCTGCGTCTTATATCTTTACTACCTCTTTTTAGTGTCGTTTCTATTTAAGATCTACCTATTTTATATTAAATATAGTAGATTTCTATCTATATTAGTAACTCCCTATCTCCTATTACTATAGCGGTATTCTATTAGTATAGCGCTAGGCCTCTACCTAATACGCTAGAAATTCCTATATTTTATTTTCTCTCTCTATTACCTATAGGTAAAGGGCTTCCTAGCTAGTATATTTAGGTGCGATACTCCTTTAGGAGGCCGTCCCTCCTTATATACATTTAGTATTTAGCGTATATTTTTCTCTACTAGATAGCCCTATACTATAACTGCTTTTTATATAATAATTATATTAATATATAAGTCTAGTAGGGGAACAGCTATTTTATATTCTAGTATAGCGCGTAGTATCCTTTTATAGGCTCCTATAGTTCTATATAAATACTAGTTTTATAGTTTTACTTTATAGCTCTAGATATTTACTATTAAAACTAGATCGCTACTAGCCTACCTTTTCTTTATAAAGTAGATAAGCTAGTACTTATCTAGTATAAACCTAGTATTGTATTATTTTACCTATATAATATATATATTATATATCTAGTTTAGTCTAGTATAGTTATATACTACTATATTACCCTATATAATTAGGTTTATATTATTTGTAAATCCTAATACTATTATATTTTAGTTACTATTAAATATTTTTAGGAGTTTAGATATAAAAAATAGTAATAGGATTAGTAATAGGGGTAACCCCTATAGGATACCTATAGGTATTAGTATTAAGACGCTCTTATAGCCCTTAATTCCTATTTTAGTAATATATTCTATTAAAAAGGCTTAGGTAAACTTAATTATCTAGTTAGATAGACTCTTCTTTTTTAGGATTTATAAAAGTCTTTTATATAATATATTATTAAAGGCTCTACTTAGGTCTAGATTTAGTATAGATATAGTATAGCTTAAATAAGCTTACTATACTATTTACATACTAGATATAGTTAAAGAGAGGACTAAGAGGAGTAACCGTTTCTTTTTTACACCTATTTATATCTATAGTAGCAGCTTATATACCTCTACTGCGTCTTATATATACTCTATGACTATCTTTTCTAGAAGTTCTCCTAGGGTATTTTCTAAGGCAATTAGTTAGTAGCTCCCTAAAAAGGAGTAGTCTTTTTTCTTAGCCTTTTATAGGTAAGTAGTTATATAATAAAGTTTAATATACCTACTTATCTAGGGCTCTACTCTAGTTTTTTAGTAGCTTTCCCTTATTTAGGCCTAAAAGCCTAAGGCTTTCTATAAGTAGTTAGCTGCTACTACTAATAATATAGAGAATTTTACTAGTTCTTTTAGGTATCTTATAATAAGTTATTAGCCTAAGTATTAGTCCGCCCCTTAGTAGTCTATATAAGAGTCTCCTTTTGGAGTTAGTACGCCTTTATATAGCTTAGGAGCCTTCTATAGCTATCTCTTTTTATTATTTCTATTAATATAGATATAAGCTACTATTTCTAGAGGTTATAACTTCTATTTTACACGCCTACTAGCGTAATCTTATAAGGGCGTTATTGCTATATCCTATAATATAGAAGCCTTAGGTACTTTCTATAGTTAAGGCCTAGCTAAAACCTCTCCTACCTAAGTAACTCCTATTTACTCCTTAAGTATACCTTACTAATATACTACTCTAGTAAATAGTCCTATCTATTAGTATACTAATATATATATCTATTCTTTTAAGCCGTATAGTAGTCTCTTTAGCTAGTATATAATCCTACTTACTAGGTGCGCTAGGAGTTAGAATCTAGCTAAGGGTTAAAGTCTCTAAAGCTAGTAGTAACTATTATATATTATATTTTATAGGAGACTAGTAGTAGTATAGGGGTATAATATCCTATAATACTACTAGTTTCTATTTTATATTATCTATAAAAGTCTCCTTATTATTATAAAGTGGTAGTAGAGAAATTTAAAGGTGAAAAGGGTAAGTTTTGGTGTAATTTTGCAAATGTCGGGAAACTAGTGTCTAGGCACTGTAAGTACTATATTATAACTACTAAGAGAGGAGTTAGAAGTAACCCGTTAGATTATTAAGGCATAGTTTAGGATAGAACCAGTGGAGCTATATAATAAGGAATAGTAACTAAGATTATATAATCAGCTCTATAAGCTCTATAAGCTCTATAAGCTCTATAAGCTCTATAAGTAATGTCTTATATACTTTATATACCTTACGTACCTTCTTAGAGGATTTCTTAGGAGTATAGTTGTGTATTTAAAGGACTATAGTCCCTACTTAGATAGTTCCTTCCTTATAGTAAAATTTAGAATATAATTAGAGATAATATATTAGGCAACCTTCTCTACTAGTTATAATTATTTACTTATTATATCTATACCTATATACCTAGCCTATTAACGAGCCTACCGTAGTATTTACTACAAGGTTCCATTATATATTTACTAGTAAGGTTATAGTAGAAGATAATAAGTTAATACAATGCTATCTAAAGTAGTAGTTACAACGCTATTAATAGAAGTAACAATAAGTTAATATAAGGGCGCGAAGAGACTTTGGGGAAGATTTAAAGGAACAATATAAATTCTATCTAAATCTAAGGGTATATAGCTCTTGCTATAAATAAGACGTTGCGTAAAGAAGAGAAAGAAATAACGAGAGAATTATATAATTAAATAGTCAGGGGCTTGGTGGTCGATGCGTGCGTACGTACGCACGCGGTCTTCGACGGACTTTAGTAGAATTTAATTAATCTAGTAGAACTTGGCAGAAGTTAATTAAACTAGCAGAATTCGGCAGAATTTGGTTAAAGCGTCGGTTTTACTAAAATGTTTATTTAGCAGAATTTGGCAGAATTTAATTAAGTTAGCGGAATTTATCTATTAAGTGTTTTACTAAGACATTCTTACTATAACTAGGCTAGTCCCATTATACTACCCCCCCCCCCCCTTTAGCCGGAGGCTTAAATAATTTAATATCTTAAGCATTTTAGTTTCACCGTGTTACGAGTATTATAATTTATTTTAAGTTCTTTTCAATTTTAAACTTCCTACTATCATTTTTCGTGTATTTATATTGGGTAGTAGTTATTTACCTTTATATCGTGTCTATCTAGCTAGAGCAGGCCGTAAAGGATGGTCTTTATGGAATTCTTTTACTAGGGAAGGCGCGTTAGCCTTAACTTGCTCATAAGGCTCCTAGGTTCGTATTTTATATCCTTCCTACTTAATAAGAAGTTTAAATTGTTTAGATCGTGTCTTCTATTATATATTATTAATTAAGTTAATAAAGTAAGAACTGTTACCGTTGTTAACAATTATAGGAGGCGGTAGCGGCACTTCGCGAGTTATAGGATTATCTTTTAAGGTTATAATAAGCTTATATAGAACGTCGGGTATATTTTTATTTTAGTTAGCAGTTTAAGCTTATAGGCGTACGGGCTTAGTTTCTTCTTAATTCGGTACGGGCATACAAACTTCTAGTTAAGTTTCTTTAAGAGTCATTAAGTCTTTATATTTTATATATTTAGGTAAGCTATATTACCTTCCTTAAAGTCCTATACGGGGGCACGTCCTTTATTTATATGCCATTCCTATACTATTTAAGCGTACGTTAATTCGCTTTGTAGTAGTTCCGTTAAGTACTTTATTTAATTAGCGAAGTTATATACGTTAATTAACTAAATCCGTTTAATTATGGGTCCTATTGTATCAATTTTAGGTTATAGTTTAAATCTAAGTTAAGGGTCTTATCCGTAGATCGCGTAGAATAGCGTCACGCCTATTAATACGTTTATTATATTATTCGTAGTAAACTTAGCTAAAGGCGGCTATTTTTCCCAGTTGTCTTATAGGTAGAAGTAGTACATTTATAGGTATTATTCTATAATCGCGGTTGTAATTTTAGTTTAACTATCTATCTCTAGATAAAATGTAGTTAAAAGTTATATTTAAATACTTAATTATTTATATAGAGCTTACTAGAAGTCTAAAATAAACTGGCTTCTATAGTTAGATATTATTAAGTTAGAAAGTCCGTATAGCTTAAAGACGTACTTAATAAAACATTTAGCTACTAATATTGCATTAATTAAGTCTATAGGAATTATATATTGCATTTTTATAAGGTAGTTAACAACTACTATAATATTTATAAACCTATTACTACTAGGTAAGTCGACTATAAAGTTAATTAAGATGTCGCGCTATCTTTATATTGGAATTGGTAGCGGTTAGAGTACTCCTTACTTCTTTACGTAAGAGGTTTTTCTACGTACGCATATTCTATATACTCGAACATATTTTTATATATAGTTGTGCATTATAGGACAGTAATATACTTGTTAAATAATCTTATAGGTCTTTATACGGCTAGGATACCCTACTATAGAGGAGTTGTGTATAAAGTTAAGTATCTTAAATTATAAAGGTTTAGAATTTGGAACTACTATCTTCTATTAATAATACAGTTAATCGTCTTAAATTTCGCATTTAGCGAATATAATATCCTTATACTATTATTTTCCTATTTAAATCGCTTTTATTATATCTATTATCCATATATTATTCTTATATTTATATTCTATTAGCTTATTAATTTCTATTTCCTATTTATTAACTTCTAATTTATTTCTATTAAGTTCCACATCTAGGAATATAGGACGTAGTTTTTTAAAGCGTTTAGGAGGCAATAAGATCTATAATTAATTTGTAATCCGTTCGTCTATAGCGTTTATAGGTAAGTCCTATAATTATTGTATTAATATATTAGGCTTCTAATTAAGCTTACCTAGTTAGTACGTAATCTTAAAGTCGAATCGTAAGAGGTATTTAGCCCAACAAATTTAGTGCTACGTTAATTGCTTTATAGTTATAAAGTACTATAGGTTCTTATAGTCCGTTAACACGCGTATTAGGAATAATAATCCTTTAAGCTTAGGACGCCATTATTTAAAATATCTAACAATTACGAGTAGTTCCTTATTTTATATCTCGTAGTTTAATTTAGTAGGGGCAAGTTTCTAGGAGAGAAAGGCTACAAGATATAGTTCGCTGTTCTTATTATATTGTAATAATACTCCCCCTAGCGTATAATTGGACGAGTCTGTCTTAATAATATATTTAAGGTTAGGGTTAAAGTAGGTAAGAATTAGAGCAGTTATAAAGCGATATTTTAAGTTATTAAAAGCTCGTTCGCATCTAGCGGTCCATTTAAATTTTATATTCTTTCTTATTAGGTTTACTAACGGCTAAGCAGTTTCTAAGAAGTGGTTAATAAATTAATAATAGAAATTTGCGAATCTTATACGTTACTAGGGCTTTCCTAGTTTATAATTACGGCAACTTTCTTAGGGTCTATTTTAATTCTGTTGCGGGATATAATTAAGCCTAAGTATATAACCTTAGACGCGTGGAACTTATATTTCTTAATATCGCATTATAGGCCTCTATCTTATAAGCGTTTAAGGACTATTCTAACGTATTTCTAATATTTAGAAAGTAAGGATAAGTAGATTAAGATATTATTAATATACGCGGTAATAAATATATTAACGAATTTATAAAGCGTATTATTAACATATTGCTAAAATATACTGGGACCGTTCTTTACGCTAAATGGCATTACTAGGTATTTAAAGAGTCTCTATTATATACGAAAAGCGGTATACTTCTTATCTCCTTTATATATACGGATTTTATTAAAGGCGGCAACTATATTAAGCTTCGTAAAGTACCGTACCTTTACTAAATAGTTAAGCGTCTCTTAAATTAGGGGAATTAGATATTAGTTTTAAATTATAATTACGTTTAGAGCTTAATAATTAATATAGAATCTTAAGCCTTCTTCTAGCTTTTTAATAAATAGTACAGGTAAGGCAAATAGAGATTAACTAAGGCGAATAAATCCTTTTTCTAAATACTCGTTAAGGTATTATCGCATTATAAGCAATTTATCTTATAATATACCATATAGCGGACCGAACTTTAGTGTTATACTAGGCTTAAGTTCTATTTTAAAATCGTGCTTATCTTAGTACGGGGCTAGTTAGTATATAAATTGTTTTTCAAACCTGTACATTAAATTATAGTACTCTTTAGGTATAAGAGGTTAAGGATTAATATATTATTTCGGTTCTAGTACCTTCTTAATATCTTCTATAGTTATAGTAAAGATTTTATAGTCTTATCTTTTTACTAATAAGATAAAGGGCGCGGCCTATATTATACGAATTTAAAGAGGTTTTAATGTAAAATCTTCGTATTCTTTACCGTGATCGGCGGTTATAGCTTTAATATTTTGGGTTAAGGCTTATAGTAAGGGTAATTCGTATTATATTGAATTCGAATAGTCGTATACGTATTTATAGGGCAAATGGTTTTTTAAGTAATGGCTTTAATAGTAGGTTATATGGAACCTTAGTATTTCTTTAACCCAGCTAATTAAAGGGTTATATTACTTTAGCTACCTATATCTAAGTATTATCTTATATTACTTTAGGGGTGTAATAAATAGGGAGACGTGTTTAAGGTATTTGCCTATTTGTATTTTTACTAGGGCGTAGTACGTTATTTTACTATATATTAAGGGTTTACTATTAAAGCCTTATAGACCTTAGGGCTTATTAAGTTTCTTTAATTTTAGGCGTTAAGTTTTTATATAGTTTATATTAACGAAGCCTATACTAGTAGCTCCGCTATCTATTAGGATTTATACCTCCTTCTATTTTCTAAGTATTGAAATTTTACTAAGTATATTAAGGAAGTTATACCGTATATTAGCGCTAGAAGAGCCTAAATACTTATACTCTTCTACTTTTTATCCTAAGGCGCGACTTAGCCTTAGGACAATTTATTCTCCAAGTTAACTAAAGGCAAGATACTTTATAGCGACCGAATATAATTTATAGAGCGGGTATAATTTAAGGAATAAGTATAACTTAAAGAACGGGTATAGTTTGGGGATCGTATATAGTTTAAGGAATGGGTATAATTCGTAGACTAGGAGGAACTACGGCGAACCTTTTTAAAAGGATAAGTTTGGCAATCCTTTTAAATATATCCCTTTTTACTATATCTAAAGTATTCTCTATT
Source organism: Cenococcum geophilum 1.58 (assembly GCF_001692895.1). Taxonomy (NCBI): domain Eukaryota; kingdom Fungi; phylum Ascomycota; class Dothideomycetes; order Gloniales; family Gloniaceae; genus Cenococcum; species Cenococcum geophilum. The sequence continues at coordinate 335,719 of NW_027137654.1, forward strand.
TATAGCTTATATTCTTTATTTATTGGTTCCTAAGGGTATATAGAATTAGGTGGTATTAAGGTCCATAGGGTTGTATATAGGGCTTTTAGGTCTTAGAGAAGGGTCGCGCTTTAAAGCATATACCGGTTTCGTAGAGTTTTAAACGCGAGGTATAGTTAACTTTAGAGAATGCGTCTGTTTGTTATATTAAAGGTCTTTATTAATTTATTAATATATTATAGCAAACTTAGCTAAGTCTTTTAGTAGATCCCTACCTACTAACTAAACTCTAATTTCGTCCGAAATAGCTTATTAAAGAGTAGCAACTCTAGCGGCTTTATTCTAATCTAGTTTACTAATAAGGCCTAAAAATTCTAAAAAGAAGCTGGTAAATTCTTAGTTCCGTTATTATAGGGTTTTAAGCTTAGTAATAGGTATATATTCGCGGCTGGCGTTATTATACGTTTGTTCTAGTAGAGAGGTAAAGGTTTTAAAATTAATAAAGGTGCCATTACGGAAGAATAGATCTGTAGTTTATGTAGTATCTTTACTTAAATAAGATATTCTATAGCTAACCTTGCTAGCTTTAGTAGGGTATTGGTTATAGTTTATTAAAGGTTTAAGGCGGAGCTTAGTTATAAAGGGACGTAAGTTATTTTAATTTCTATTAAACATTAGAGGATTAGGGAGCTTTTTAGATTTTATAATAGGTACTAGGTTTATTATATATATATGTTAAGCTACTATTACTAGTTTAGTATTTATATTTAACGGGCCAGGTTTAGATATAGTTATTTTAATCTTAATTAGAGGTATTACTGTTAGGGTCTCTAACGTAAGTACTTTAGCGTTACGGAGTTCTTCGCGGAGTTCTTCTATTAATCGCTAATACTAGGCCTCTAGTGTAGCCCGCTATTAAGCTAAAGTATCTATAAAGGACTATTGCATTATAGTTAACTATTCCCTAACTAGGGCTATAATACTTATAGTTAACGCGGGGGATTTAAGTTCGTTTGCTATTTTAATAGTAGTTATTTTAATATAATATAATATAAGGGCGCGAAGAGACTTTAGGGAAGATTTAAAGGAATAATATAAATTCTATCTAAATCTAAGGGTATATAGCTCTTGCTATAAATAAGATGTTGCGTAAAGAAGAGAAAGAAATAATAAGAGAATTATATAATTAAATAGTTAGGGGCTTAGTAGTTAATACGTGCGCACGTACGCACGCGGTCTTTAACGGACTTCGGTAGAATTCAATTAATCTAGTAGAACTTAGCAGAAGTTAATTAAGCTGGTAGAATTCGGCAGAATTTGATCAAAGCGTCGGTTTTACTAAAATGTTTATTTGGCAGAATTTGGCAGAATTTATCTCTCAAGTGTTTTACCAAGACATTCTTGCTATAACTGGGCTAGTCCCGTTACAGTTTAGGAGGAGATACTAGTGTATAAGATAATAACTTATAGGTAGTTATAATATTATAACTTAAGGCATTTATAAAATAGGTAGATAATAACTACCTATTACTAATAGAGTAACTATAGGATATAAAGTAAGAAAAGATAATGTCTAATTATAGCACCTGGTGTACCAAACGCGTACATACGCGTTTGGTGCACCGACCACTTGTCTATAAGTGCTAACTAATTAGGGGGAGGACGCGTTAGAATATAGACCACGTAGTCTACTTTAATAGAATCGACAGCCATTATTATCCAAAAGAGCATACAATACTATACGTATTTCATCCCACTGGATCTAACTTACTTATACCATTAAATTGGTACAAACACTGATTAGTAAGCGCGCACAGATCAGCAATCACTTACCACCTCCCCCCGAGCGATACTCGACAGCGACCACCCGTTTATATCCTAGTACGACCTGCTAGAAGGTCGGAAGTTAGGGATTACGGACCTATTACTAACTCCGTATACTTATTTAAGTCTTAGTATGGTTTACCGGAAGTATAATAGACGCGAATACAGACCTATACAGAACCCCTCTCCTTAACCTACCTTTAAACCTCGAACCCCTATCCCTACTATACCCTCCTTTAACACCTCCGACCTCTTTTTAGATACCTTACGGAGACCCCTTACCCTTCTACGAACCGTTGCGGACATTAACCGCCTTTACGGAACACTATAAGACCCTTTTACCCGCTACGCACTATACTATATAGTATGGCAGATATTAGCAAGCAAGTCAGCGAAGGTTAAAAGAAGTAGAGTTAAGGAGTCGACCTTACGTCTATAAACGACGTTAACGACTATATTTAATTTAAACTCCTTAAATACGGATACTTTAAGCCTATAAATAATAATATGTGGGAGCAATATAAAGAAGACTTTACGGACTTTACGGAAGCTACTTTTAAGGCTTACAGCCTTATAACCATCCGTAACCTATAAACCCTCCTCCGTAACTATGGTGTATGGGTTAAAAAAGATAAACAAGTTACTATTACACGGTCCTTATATAATATACTATATAAGGAAGACCTAATAGAATGGACTAAAGAGCAGATCTTAGATCACATTAAATTTCACGGACTCTTTACTTCTTTTAAACTTAACAGGATCTCTGGCCTTATACCTAACCTATTTAACTAAATTCGTCCTATAGACCCCAGTGGCTTTAGAATTAATCTTACTGGCCAAAGTATACCTAATACTTAAGTTACGGACTATAATACCCCCGTAAACCAAAATACGGACTAAAATACTTCTGTTATTTAAGTTACAGATCCGTAAGCTACCTAAGTAAAGACCTATAGCAAGGAACTAGCTAACCTAGCCAAGCTCTATATTAATAAATCTAAGTATAGCGGTAAAAATAACAACTTTAACTTTAAACTAACCATTTTTACGGACCTTTATTAAAAGGCTAATATTCCTAAATAAGAGTTTAGCCAAGCCTACTCTACCATGCTGCGCGGCCTAGCACTTAACCACTACTACACCAACCTTAAGAGTAACCCTTAGTGTTCCCTTTAATATGCTATACGAAGCTATACGTAACTACTTTAAAGGGCCGGAATATAAGCGTAATATCCTTACCTCATAGAATACGATTGGATTACGGACCGTAATTAATAAGAATACCGAAAAATTGACTATAGAGTGCCTGTAAATTCTTATTAAAGACCTTCAGCACCTATAGCACGGCCTTAATATTAAGCTTTAAATAGACGACTTCCTATATAATAAACTTATTACGGCTTACTAGGAAGTGGAGCCCAATAAATATACTTATTATAAGCCTACGGACACCTTAGCTGGCCTTATTAATAATTTACGATCCTCTATTATAACGTACGAAGTCTTAAACCTACTAGGCAGCACTTAAGCCTTTGTTACAGATACTTAATATCTATAAATAGACTTAGAAGCCTACTTTACGGACCGCTGTTACCGCTAGCAGCACCCACACCGACTAAGTCCCACCCGTAACCCCCGCAGCAACCCCCGTATAAAAGTATACCCCTATAAGCAAACTAGTTAGAAATGCTTTATATATAGTAAGGAAAGATGTTAGTCTATAAGGTATACCTAGGAAGAATGTAATAAGTCTAGGAAGAGATTAGATAACCGGATTAACTAGTTTATTTTAGAATATAAAGGAGAGGAAGTAGAGGAACCTCTTAATAAGTTAATAGAAGCTCTTATAATTAACTTTAACTTAGATACTTAGGAATAAGAGACCTTAGAGATATTCCTAACTACTTTTAGACCTTTTACAGACAGCCAAGCCTTTAATATTACGACCGTATTAGCCGACCGTTCCTTTATACACTTAATTACGCCTAAAAACTATTCCGTAAGTACCTCTATTATAGACGTTACAGATTATAAATAGGACCTATTTGTATATATTACTATAGAACGATATACCCCTAAGGAATTCTACAGTGTTATAATCGACATAGGTGCCTCTAAGAAGTCTACTATAGGCTACAGATAATACCTTATATATAAGACCACTATAAGTAATAATACGGACATTAATACTATGCAAACTGGGGCCGTAAACGTCTAATTCGGCATCGGCTTAACCGTATTAATTGGATTAGTTATAGTTAAGACTCTAATTGGCCCAGTTAACTTCTATATAGTAAAAGCGGACACCCCCTTCCTACTCTGCCTTACGGATATAGATAGGTTACACGTATACTACAATAATATTACGGACACCCTAATTGGCCCTATGACTACCCTAGGAAGCAAGCATATTACCTTGCCAATTACATATTAATTTGGACACCCGTTCCTTATATGGGGAGAGACTTTACAGACGTATATTTAGGAATCTTTTAACTATAACCCGTGCTACCTTACCAGTATAGAAATCCACCACCTATACCGCCGCTTCGGCTACCCGTTAGCTAAAAAGCTATATAGAGTCCTTAAATGCTCCGGATATAACGTTAATAGGAAGGCAATTAACCACCTAATCAAATACTACTCCTACTGCTAGAAATACGGACGTTCTCTAGGCCAATTTAAGTTTACCCTTTATAAGGATCTTATCTTTAACCACTTAGTATACGTAGATATTATATATATTAACGGCAGCTTAGTACTATATATAATTAATAAGGCAACCCGCTACTAAGCCGCCCATTAGTTGCAAAATATATCCGCAAAGTATACTTAGGATATTTTACGGACCTGCTAGATTAACACGTACGTTGGACCCCCTAAGTATATCACCTATAACGCCGGTAGGAACTTTATTAGCAAGGAATTCCAGTAGTACGCTACGGCTATAGCTATATTAATAAAAGCTGTTCTAGTTAAGGCGTATTAGTCCATTAGGCTTATTAAGCAAGCTTACCTAGCTTTACGGAGAGCTTACTAGATTATTACGGATAAATATAAGGATATTTAAAAGGAACTAGCTCTACAGATGGCCATAAAAGTCGTTAACGACACTGCTAGCCCGGACGGACTAGTACCTACCCTCTTAGTCTACGGAGCCTACCTAAGGATAAGTAACCTAGACCCTCCTACCCCGTCTATTACGGAACGAGCAGTTGTAATACGGAAGGCGATGGCCGAGATAGTTAAGCTACGGGCTAAACAAACTGTTAATAGCGCCCTGCACCGCCGTAACGGACCTAACACGACCTTAGTATACGACCTACCGCTTAATTCTAAAGTCCTTATATGGCGTAAAAGCGGCAATTGGAATAGACCTTATTATTTACTGGCCGTAGAAAACGAGACGTGCTGCGTATAACTCCTTAGTGGACCGACTAGCTTTAGAAGCACGTCTGTAAAACCTTACTTTTAATCTAAAAACACCTATAACGTTAAACTAGACGAACTATAAGCACCTCTGCTTACCCCAGAAGTCCCCTAAGAACCTACGGGACCTACTATAAAGCATGGTCGAGGACGCCCTTAAAAGTACCCCGTAACTAAGAACCCTATAACGGAGAATTACCTAACCTCCGCAGACACATCCATAAGGCAATCTCCGCCTGCGGATATATTAGTTCTAGTATAGGAAATACCTTTTACGGCCTTATAACGCAAAGAGATTAATAGACTACTTAAAAAGGGTGTCTTTATAGTAATAGTAGAAAGAGACGTTCCGTAAGGTGTCCGTATATTTAACTTACGCTTTATTGACGAAATTAAGCACCCTAGTACTAATGAAGCCTTTAAAAAATTAAGGCTCGTTATATAAGCTTATAACGACCAAGGAAAGGACTTAGTCCTTATACAATCGCCTACAATTTAATAAGTTAGCCAACGGATTATACTTATACTTACGCCCGGACTATAGCAAATTAAACCCGTAGCCTTATACTTACGGGATATCTTATAAGCCTATATATAGTCTAATACCCACCTAAGCAGGGATATCTTTATATAACTACCCTAGGAGCTTAACCTACAACTAGGAACAATTTTACGGGTCGTAAAACCCCTTTACGGAGTGCCGGAAGCTAGAAACTACTAGTTTAAGATATATCACCAGCACCACGTCCGTAAACTTAAGATGGAGCAGTCGACATATAACCCCTATCTCCTATACACCCTATTAAACGGCCTTAGTATTATTAGACTCTAAATAGATAATACCCTCTTCTTAGCGGACTAGACTTTTATGGACGCCGAAGAGACTAAACTGTAAGAAGCTAAGTTCCTAGCAAAGCCGTAAGAGCAGTTAACTAAGCAGACTCCAATTAAGTTTAATAGAGGCTTAATTACATAAAAAGGCAATTTAATCTAGCTAACTTAGGAACGCCAAGCTTAAAACCTAAGGCTTATTATAGCAAAGCCTATAGACCTTACTAGTTCCCGCGGAGAGACCTATAAGACCGTAAATACGAAGGACTAATACGTTGTATAGCGTGCAAGAGGCGCCTATATTACCATAGTCTGTTAACCCAAATCTACCTATAACTTATCCTTTGCGGCCTAGGCAATAGACCCGTAAGAAGAAAATATTAAGCAGCTTAAGAAGCGCATTTAGTAGCAAATTAACAATACAGCAAGGGGACTTACCTTCGTACCACTAGACCTAAATTCCCTTAGCTTACTAGTATTTACAGACGCATCCTTTACCAATAATAAGGACCTATTATCGCAAATTGGCTTTATAATTATACTTACGGACTATAATTAAGACGTAAATATTCTATACTGGTCCTTAATTAAATATAAACGAGTAACCCGCAGTATACTGGCTTCTAAATTATACGCACTAGCTTATAGCTTTAATATAGCAGCCGCAATTAAATTAATAATCTAAAAGATTCTATAATTAGAACTGTTACCCCTAGTCTTATACACCAATTTAAAGTCCCTTTATAACTGCCTAGTTAAACTAGGTATAACACAGGAGAAGAGGCTTATAGTTAACTTAATGTGTTTACATCAGGCCTACGAACGACGCGAGATTACGGAGGTCAAATGGATCAGCGGTGGAAACAACCTAGTAGACGCTATAACTAAGGCAAGGCCGTGTTAAGCTCTTAAAACCCTAATTAATATAAATAAGCTTAACCTATAGGTCACAGAATGGGTGGAATAAGACTAGTAGAGCATCTACGGTTTATCTACGGTCTGTCGGAGGACTATACGGTTCATTTGCGGCCTGTCGGAAGGCCGTACGGTTTATTTTACGGGCCGTAAGCAAGACTTACGGCCAGCTCGATGCACCGTTTGGAAGGTAGCCTAAAAGGCACCTCGGGAGGGAATTTCTTATGGATTTCTTTTGTGTTTCATAGTTCTATTAAAGCAACTACGGAGGCTATATACAAGTGGTTCTATTTTTAAGTGCCGCTAGTGTCTAATTATAGCACCTGGTGTACTAAACGCGTACGTACGCGTTTGGTGCACCGACCACTTATCTGTAAGTGCTGACTAATTAGGGGGAGGACGCGTTAGTATATAGACCACGTAGTCTACTTTAATAGAATCGACAGCCATTATCATCCAAAAGAGCATACGATACTATACGTATTTCGTGCCCCTGGATCTAACTCACTTGTACCATTAAATTAGTACAAACAGATAAAGATACTATTAATTAAAAGATTTTTAGGAGAGAAAAATAAGCTAAAGGGATTGCTAATATAAATAAACTTAAAGATTTATTATAAAGGAATAAAGTTAAAAGAGCTATTAGATACAGTTGCGTATATAGGATTGTTCTTAATAGGTTAGGTACTAAAGTAGTTTAAATCCTATATTACGGAGATATAAGCTAATAGGTTAGCTACTACTAATTTAGAAGTATGGTATATATTCTTAAGCTAGATAGGATTTATAGTAAGACTAATATAGATATACGGGGATCTAGAATTAAAGGCAACTATAGAGAGAAAGCTCTATTATCTAATATAGAAAGGATTAGTAATAGACTATACAACTTAGGTCTAGATACTAGTGGCGTAAACTAGATAGAATAAGGGAGCGTTAATGGCATAGTATAGGAGAGGCCTAAAAGCTAAAGTTTAGAATATAATAATATCTATAGATAATTTAAATAATATAATAGAACTAATTAAATAAGCTATTAAGGTTAATAACCAGCTATATTAGAGTAAGAGGTTAGGAAGAATAATATAGACTAGTATATATAAAGAAGACGTAATAGGTATTTAAACTATAGTATAGCGTAGACCTAATAGACCTAAGTAATACTAAAAAGTCTAAAGGATAAAAGAAATTATAGAAACCTAGAGGATAAGGATTAAGTAATTAAAGGTCTAAGGAGCAGAGGCTAAACTAGGGATTTTAGCAGCAGAAGATATTTAGGCGGACTCTATAGTAAGAAAAGTAGTATAAAGAAGGAGCTTATATAAATTATAGGAAATAAGGTTATTTTATAAAGGACTACAAAAGTAGTTAAAACAACTACGTAGTAAAGGGAACTAGACTAGTAGACAATATATATATATAGAGGGACAATAATACGCTATAAGGAATAAAAGAATAATTAATTAGAAGTTTCGCGTTTTATTATAATAATATATACTAAATTTATAAGGACGCTAAGTATAGCGTAAGCTATTAGCTATAAGAGCCTAAGTTAAGAGGACTCTAGAGTATAAGAGAGTAAGATAAAGAATAGGATTAACTTTATAAATTAGATAAGGACAAAGACAATATATTTAGCTAGTAGTTAATAGAGAAGTTTCTTATACACTAATTTTAATAAAAGGTAATAGAATCTAAGGATTAAGATAATTAGACTATTAGTAGCAATAATAAGGCAATAAAGGTAGCTTACAAGGAGTATATAAACCTTAAGTATATAATAATAGAGGTAGAAGTTAAGTTAGAAATAGAGACTAAATTAGTAATAGGGATTAAGACTCTATTAGATATAATATCTATCGCTTTATAAGATAAAGGAAATATAACTAGAAATAGAATAAGCAGATAGCTATTTACTAGTACTATTTTACTACTTAATAAAGGCAAGAGGCTAAAGGCTTAAGATTCCTAAGATAAAATAAGAGATTTTTAAGATTTTTAAGACGAGATAAGGATAGCTTAAGGACCTATAACGAACGAGAACTAATAAGTGAGAGTAGATGCTTAGTTTAAGGATATATAAATAAGCATAGGACTAAGATTTCCAAAGGACTAAGATTTTAAAGATTAAATAAGGACTATAATAATAGATAAATAAAGTATTTAGCCTAAGGGTCGAAATATTAACGCTAAAATTATAAAGTTTAAGGATTTAGATAATTTAATAGCTAGATATAAACTAGGTAAAGACTAGGTAGGATTTAAGAGCTAAATTATAGTATAGTAAGAATAAAGCGGTTATTAGGGATTATTAAAGCTAGGTAGGCCTAGGGATAAAACACCTATATAAAAAATTACTAATAGGCCTATAATAGGAACGCCTAGGGTAAAGTAGTTAAATAAACTAGAAGAAGAAGCAAGTATAGAAATCTTAGCTAGATTTAGAGAAAGATATATAAAAGGATATTATAACGTAGTAATAATAAGATACTTTCTTATAGATAAATTGTATATACTTATATAGTTATACTAAAAGTGCTATAGATAGCGATATAGCGATAATTAGAATAATTTCTACTTATAGTTAGATAAACGAGTTATTTAAGACTAGACTACTATAGAAAAATACATAAGTTATATTAAAGAAGTATTAATTATAATATTAAAGGATCTAGAAAGTAGATTAAGGGACTAAAGACGTAAAAGATAAATCTTAGTACTAGTAACTAAAAGACTAATACTAGGTTTAGTTAAAAAGGGATTTAAACTTAAAGAAAATAATAAACTAAGAGTTAACCTAAAGTACCTGGCGTATTATATATTAGCGTAGATTATATATATAGATAACTAATACGAAATATTAAGGCGCTAAAGGTGAAAAATAGGAAGTACCTCACTAGGATATAGTAAGCACTTAATAAAAGATAGTATGGGAATACTAAGTATATATATAGCTGGTATCTAGTAGATATATAGGAAATAAATAATTTAATACTTTAGCTAGGAATATTCTTAATAGAAGAATACTTAGATAGATATTAGTAGTAGAAATACCTAGAGAATATATACCTATAGTATATTAAAGATAAGAAATAAATAAGGTATTGGCTAAAAGATAAGCCAAGTATAGTAGGATTAAGCTAATTGTTAGGAAAAGGCGAGGCTTATAGGACTAGAGAGAGCTAGTAGTAGAGCCTTAGACCCTTAAAGGAATTTAAGGACAACACTTAAATTTATAAGTTAATTGGCAAATTAATAGTTTAAAGCGCTAGTAGATAGTGGAGTAATAAGGAACTATATTTTACTAGTAGTAGTAATAAGGATATGATTACTATATAGATAGAAACGGGATCTATATCTATTAGTAATAATTTTAGGAGATCTAATAGCCTATAGGAGAGATATTATTAATCTTAAAATAGGACTAGTTTAAGTAGCTATTATAGGAAGATAAATTATAATATTATTTAATATCTTACTATTAGGAAAAGATAAGGTAGTATTAGAAATACCTTAGTTAAAGGAATATAATCTAAAGATTAATTAGGTTATAGGTTAGGTCGATATTAGAAATACTTAATACTATAAGATATAATAAGGTACTAAAATAGTATAGTACTAGGCTGAAGTAATATATAAAGAGACTTAATAGGGTATAGACTATATACTAGAAAGATACTATATATGTAATAATAAACTATAGGAACTAAATAGTAAAAGGCTAGTAAAGTATATAGTATAGGACTATAAGATAGAGTTGGAACTAAGAACTTATCTAAGGTTCTTCCTAATCTATAAGCTTATATAAGAGGAGCGGAAAGTATTAAAAGAGTTTATTTAAAAGAACCTGCAAAAGTACATATTAGACTATTGTAATTATTAGTAGGTTATCTAGTATTATTTACACTAAAGAAGAACGGAAAGCCTAGATTGTGTATTAACTATAGATAGTTAAATAGTATTACTTAAAAGGATAGATATCCTTTCATGTTAATAAGCGAGATCTAAGATAGGATAGGTAATATATAAATCTTTATAAAGATAGATCTAAGATAGGCGTACTATTAGATTAGGATTAAGGAAGGTAATAAATAGAAAGTAGCTTTTAGATTATATAAAGGATTATATAAACTAATAGTTATATAATTTAGACTTATAAACGTACTGGTAATATTCTAGAAGAGGATTAATAGTATATCTTAATAATATTATTATCTACTTAATAAGTAAGGAAGAATATAGAGAATACGTTAAATAGGTGTTAAAGAGACTATATAAAAAACAGATGCTAGTAGTAATTAAGAAATATAAGTTCTTTATAAGGAAGATAGATTATATTAGATTTATTATTAAACTATTATATATTAGTATAGATCTAAAGAAAGTTAAGGCTATAGTAAATTAGTAAGAACTAGAGAACGTTATATAGGTAAGGTTGTTCCTAGGGTTTTATAATTACTATAGGAGAATTATTATATAGTAGTTAAAGATTATTAAGCTATTTATAAGACTTATAAAGAAGGAGGAAATAGGGATATAAGGATAGGGATATAAGCGGTTATTTGCTAAACTTAAGGAGTTATTTACCTAAGGGCTAATCCTTAAAATCCATTAACTAGAGTTAGATATAGTCGTTAAAATAGATATATTAGACTTTGTACTAGGAGTATATTTACTATAGAGATATTAGAATATATAGCACCTAGTAGCATACTATATTTAGAAGATAATACTAAAACTAAACTATAATATCTATAATAAGGAGTTATTAGGTATACTTATAGCGCTTAAGGAATAGAGAGTATTGTTATAAGGTATAGAGAAACTATTTATAGTTAAGATAGATTATAAGAACCTAATGGGGTTCCTAATAATAAAGAAACTAAATTATAGATAAGTTAGATAGACGGAGATGCTTATAGAATACTATTTTAAAATTTAGTATACTAAGGATATAGACAATATAAGGGCGGACGTACTTAGTAGAAAGGCTAAATTGTAAAGTAATAAGAAACTATTAGGAGTAATACTATAGAAGGATAAGGATGGACTAATTAGATATAATTATCCTAAACTAGTATTATCTTAGGAGGACTTAGAGAAAGTATATAAGATACTAGAAAGCTTTTAGGTATAATAGATATTTAAAGTATAGCTATAGAAGTAGCTTAAAATTCGTAAAGAAGAAAGTTTATATAAAGACTAAGGGGTAATATATGTTACGGCGCTGGCAGAATATAGCAGAAAGCGGGCAGAATACGGCAGATTGCCGCAAGTTGCTATTACGTAACCAGAGGATTGTATATAACCTCGAGCGGTGCTTCCGTTCTTCCCCTTTCCTTTCTCTAGCTTTAGATCCTCGTTTATAGACATTCCAATCATATAGGCTTGCGCGTCCCTCTTACCGTGCTCGTGCCTTAATTAACTAAGTCGCTAACATTATCTAAAGCTTATTACTACTCTTTTTCCTAAGAAGGAACTTAAATATATCTACGGACTACAAATAGGATAGGAATATAGGATAGGACCCTAAGGACATTACTAGGACTATAAGGACAGGATAGAACTAAAAGGATATATATAAAATAACCAAAAGGACCCACAAGACACGCATAGACTAGAGCCCCTAAAGAAATTACCCGGAATTACCTAATACCCCTACCACCATGCCACGAAATACAGCAGCAGGCAAAGCAGCTATAGGACCCGTAAACACCTTAGACAAAGAAACAATTAATGTTTTAACCCCCTAGGCGGAGCTCGCAGCAGCTAATACCGAAATTAAACGACTTTAAGAGCTGCTTAAAACTAGAGACACCCCTATACCTAATAAGGAGTTATTAAATACCCAGAGACTTGCTACGGTCCTTAAGGCCCAAGCCCAATATATAGCATTAGTATCGTTACGATGCGCGAAGGTTACAGACCCCCCGTTACTTACAGACGGAACTAACCCTACATTTAATAATTAAAAGCTTTAACTGCAAGATAAGCTTAAAGTTAATGCGGACTACCTCCCTACTACCCAAGCTAAAATGGCCTACGTCTTTAGCCGTACTGGCGGGGACGCATAGACGCATCTATGTCCGCGATATGCCCAGGACTTATTAGATCCCTTCCTCTCTAGAGAAGAGATAATTAACTACCTATCTTCTATTTATAAGGACCCCTTTAAGATATAGAACGCCCGCCTTAATTATAAAGCCCTTAATATAAAAATAATAGAGACCTTCGCGGTCTTCTAGACCCGCTTTCTACACCTAGCCAGATAGGCTCAAATCCCCCAGGAAGATCTAACGCCAGACCTCTTTAACAAACTTACCCTAGACCTACAGCGCGCCGTACTACCGGTTTATACTACCATATAGACGCTAAAGGAACTTACGGACTAGTGCCTAGCTATTAACCAGGGCCTCTATTAAATTAAGGTACGAGCTAAGTAGTATAAAGCTAGAAGCTCTTTAAACCAGTCTATAAGCACTACTAGATTAACCTATAGTGCCCCAGCACGGTCGGTAACTCCTATAGCACCCGCTATACAGCCCGCCGTTAATTTAGCCGCTAGCCGCGCAGCTAGTCCTGCCGCGGGTCCGGCGTATACTCGACCTACCTATAGCAACCCCTATAGATAGGCCCTTAGCAATTAAGGAGCTTGCTTTTTATGCGACTAGAAAGACTACTTTATAAAGGACTGCCTAATAGTAGTAAAGACGAATAAGGTCCTATTAATTTAGGAGGATAGTACAGAGTTAGAAAAAGAGGAACCCTAGAGGAAGACTCCTCTCTAGGGTTAAAAGGGATTAATATATTATATGTTAATCTAGGTCGGCTAGTTAGTAGAAGAAGCTATACTATCTCTTATACTTTATTTCGTAATAGATATTAAGTTTTAACCTCTGCTTTAGCTAATTTAGGAGTAAATGCCTTTACCTTAATTAACATAAAGTGCGCTATAAAACTAGCGGACTTTCTAAATGCACCCCTTAAAGAACTGCCCAAACTAATTCCTATTTAAGGGTATAATGGACGGATAGGGCCACCTATTACAACTATCTTACAGATCCACCTCCGCGTTAACGGACGAAGGCAGTATAACGTCCCCTTTCTTATTATAGACCTAGGAAACTATAATATAATCTTAGGAAGGAAATAGCTAGCCTATTTAGGCTTACAGCTTAATATATAGAACTAACGGCTTATCTAGCCCGAAACCCTACCCCTAACACCTTCTTTTATAAAGGAAATCAGCATTATAATAGAAAACCTCATGCGACTATAGGTAGACACTATTTACTAGGCCGATACTATATATAGGGACTAGGCTTTTAAGAAAGATATATAACTTAATCCGCAACGGGTCCGTATACTGCGACGCCCCTAGACTACTAATATTGTGCCGCTAACACTAGAAACCTAGGAAGTTAGTAATAAGCCAGCTAGCTTAGGCCCTATATAGCTATAAAGAACAGCAAGGAGTATTAGACGCCGTACTAAAAGTATAGACTAGAAGGATAACTTACGGAAGATAGAATAGGAGCTAAGGAGGGCTATAAACCCTCTACCGCAGAATATAGCCTACGGAACGTCCGTAAAGAAACCTATAGACCTCCCACTAGTTAATATCTACTGTATTAGCGCTATAGGATTCTACTAGAACTTAAAACAGCCTAATACTATTACCTTTATAACTAGCTTATATAAAATCGATTAAATAATTAAGGAAAAGGAAAGCAAGCTTAGTAGATAGGAAAGTAAGCTTATAGATAAGGAGCTAGTAGAATAGAAACTGCCCTATTAGCACCAGAAATTTAAGGACGTATTCTCTAAGGCAGTATCTAATATACTCCCGCCTTATTAACCGTACAACTATAAGATTAAGATTAAGCCAGGTAAGGAAAACACCCTTAGCTATAGCCCCCTTTATTAGTAATCTATTGCTAAATTACAGGCTATAAAGCAGTATCTTATTAATAATCTGGATAAGGGCTTTATTAAGCCTAGTAGTTAAGTCCCTTTTGCCTTACTAATCCTCTTTATAAAGAAGCCAAATAGAGAACTCCGTTTCTATATTAACTACTATAAGCTAAATAATATAACCCGCAAGGACCACTACCCGCTACCTCTACTTAATAAGATACTAGCCTAAATAGGTAGAGCTAAGGTTTTTATAAAGCTTAATATTTATTAGGCCTTTTACCGAATTAGGATAGACCCCGGATCTGTGGATCTTACTATATTTTAGACCTATTACGAATTATATAAATATAAAGTACTCCCTTTCAGACTAACTAACGGACTAGCTATATACTAGCGATATATAAACGATATACTCTTTAACTACCTTAATAACTTCTATATAGCCTACCTAGATAATATTATAATCTACTTTAAGAATAAGTTGGAATATAAGGAGCACGTCTATAAGGTCCTACAACAGCTCCGTAAGGCTAGCCTCTAGGCTAATATTTAGAAATTAGAATTTGGTATGGGGTGTATAAAGTACCTAGAGTTTATTGTTAGCACGGACGGAATTAAGGCAGATCCTAAGAAGACGGCTATAATTAAGTAGTTGGCACTACCAAGGACCGTAAAAGGGGTGCAGTCATTCTTAGGCTTCTGTAACTTCTATTAACGCTTTATTAAGAACTACAGTAGGATTGCTTATCCCCTTAGCCGCCTTACCCAAAAGGACTAGCCCTTCTACTTTAATGCCATATATAGGCAGGCCTTTAACGAGCTTAAGAAACGACTGGTCTCAGCTCCCTTACTCGCCCACTTTAACCTAGAACGGCCCTTAATGCTAGAAACCAATACCTTAGACAGTATTATAGCTGGCGTTTATTTATAAAAGTAGGTAGATAGAGAATGGCACTCTATTATATACTATTTAAAGACTATAATAGATACCGAGCTAAACTACTACATTTATAACAAGGAAATGCTAGCTATTATCTCTAGCTTTTAGTACTAGCGTATACAGCTAAAGGGGACCCCTAAACCCGTCTAGGTAGTGTTAGATTATAAGGCCCTAGAATACTTTATAACAATAAAGGCCCTTACGGCCCGGCAGGCACGCTAGGCGGATATCCTATCTTAGTTTAACTTCTTAATTATATATAGACCGGGCGCTATAAACCGTGTGGACGCCCTTATAAGGCGTAAACAGGACCTAGATAACTAGACGGCTATAAAGATCTTATTACGGACCTAGACTCTACTATAACTAGAGCACCTTAACCCCTAGATATAGGTAGAACTAAATATAAACCCTTTAGAGGCTAAGATATGTCCCATTAACTCCACGGAACTTAACCTTATTAATAAACTACTACAAGCAAATTATACGGCCCTATTATTATAAGAGTACCGTAAAAAGATAAAGGACGCTATAAACCCATGGTCCCTTAAAAACGGACTTCTTAAGTACTATAAACGGCTAGAAGTAGTAGAGGAGCAGAACTTACGGACGCGGCTTATTGCCAAAGCACATAGCCAGGTCTCTACGGCCTACCCTAGAAAAAATAAGACCCATAGAATTATTAGCGACCGCTACTACTGGCCCGGAATAGTTATAGATATTAACCGCTATATATAGAACTGCGACGACTACTATAGGTCTACAATCCCACGAGATAAGACCCTAGGGCTATTAAAACCACTCCTAATACTAGAACGCCCCTAGCAGTATATCTCTATAGACTTCCATAAGTTACCTATAGACCGCGACGGATATAATATAGTTATAATCCTAGTCGACCGCTTTAGCAAGCGCCCGTTCTTAATCCCCTGTTATAAGAATATTAATACTAAAGAGGCGGCCTAACTATATATCTACTATATCTACTAAATCTACGGACTACTAAATACTATTATATCCGACTATAGACTATAGTTTATATTAGCCTTCTAGAATAAGTTTACCCGGATTCTAGGTATTAGGCTAAAGCTCTCTATAGTATACTACCCTTAGATAGACAGTTAGACGGAGATTGTAAATCAATACCTAGACTAGAGACTCCGGCCCTTCGTTAACTACTTTTAGGATAACTAGAGTAAACTACTACCTATAATAGACTACGCCCAGGTAACCCTACCCTATAACTCCACGGGGTTTATACCTATTTAGCTAGAAATAGGATACTTACCTTATACAAGCTTTAACTAGGAGAGGCCGGAAGGACTATAGACTATACGCGAAAAACTATCTTATAAGGAAGCATAGCAGTATACTAGACGCCTAGAAGAAGTATAGATAATAGCCCATAAGAACCTAGAGAATGCCTAGAAATTAATAGAACAGCAGGTAAATAAGCATAGGCGCGAGCCCGACTTTACTATAGGCGATAAGATCTAGGTTATAATAAAGAACTAGAAGATAGAACGGCCTAGCTATAAGCTGGACTATAAGATGGTAGGACCGTATAAGATCCTTAATAAAGAAGGCAACTTATATAGAGTTAAACTCCTAGACTTAATTAAAGTCTATCCTATTTTCTTACTAGATAAGCTATAGAAGGCTATAGATAACCTACTACCTAGACAAAAGAATAAGCCTCCACTACTAATCTAAGTTAATAGCGACGATAAATAGGAAGTTAATAAAATACTAGTCTGTAAGCTAGTATAAGGAACGCTAAAATACCGTATATAATAGAAAGGTTACGATCTAGACCTAACCTGGTACCCCGCTTGGAACTTTATAGGTTGCCCCTAAAAGCTTAAAGAATTCTATAACTAGTACCCTAATAAGCTAGGACCCCTAAAGTATCTAGATAAGTAGATGGAGTGCTAGTATAGCGAAGATAATAAGCTACCTATTAAGTATATAGATAAGAACACTCTATGGATATAATACGGACATATAAAGCCTAAGGGCAGGCATTTTCGGAGGGGGGGGTAATGTTATGGCGCTGGCAGAATATAGCAGAAAGTGGGCAGAATACGGCAGATTGCCGTAAGTTGCCATCACGTGACCAGAGGATTGTATATAACCTCGAGCGGTGCTTCTGTTCTTCCCCTTTCCTTTCTCTAGCTTTGGATCCTCGTTTATAGACATTCCAATCGTACAGGCTTGCGCGTCCCTCTTGCCGTGCTCGTGCCTCGATTGACTGAGTCGCTAATAATATATATCCTAAGAAGTATAGTAGAATATTTTATAGAAGACTTTTATAAAGGAATAACTTAAGGATATAATAGAGCTATAGGCTTAGTATTAAGACTCTAAGAGGAGTATATTATTAATAGAATTTAGGGTATAGTATAAAAGGTTATAAAGGAATATCTAGATTGCTAGAGAAATAAGCTAACTAGGTATAAGCAGTATAGAGAGCTATAACTAGTTAAAATACTAGGAAGACTATATAGGAGGTTATATTATAGGACTTTATTATTAAGTTACTAAAGTTAGAGATCCTATTACCGGATAAGATTATAATATAATCTTAGTAATAGTAAATAAACTTATAAAGTAGAGATACTATATAGTATATATAGAGGAAATCTTAGTAGAATATATCGCTAAAATCTATATTAAGGAAGTATATATAAGATATAGAGTACTAGATAAGATTATATTAGATAGAGACCTAAGATTTATAGTAGTATTCTAGGAAGTATTTTTAGCGGAATAGGAAGTAAGAGTAGTAACTTCTACTATATATTATCTGTTAATGGATAGTTAAATAGAAAGATTAAATTAGACGCTAGAGTAGTATTTAAGGTATTATATTAATTATATGTAGAATAATTAGGTATTGCTATTACTTCTAGAATCTTGTTGTTAGAGAAGACGCAGCCGGATTTAGAGGTTCCTACCCCCCCCGTTTTAGGAGGTAGTTTCTCCTTGCTTAGACCTATGTCTATCGCCGCTTTTATAACGTGCTAAGCATGCTAAGGGCGGTAGGGTCTCCCTTACTAAACTTAGAAGCGCGCTGCAGCCCTACAACGCATCTCTTAAAGCCTTAAACGTCCCTTAGCGACTATTTAAGAAGTTATAGACTGCCGCCTACCTGATCCTATCTCTACCTTTATCCTTATCCTCTGCTAAAAGCACTACCCTTATATAATAAAACCTCCTTTCTATACTACGCTCTTTTAACCCTTTTCCTATAGTAGCTACGTATATATTTTCCCCTGCTATTATATTGTTTATCCCTAATACTCAATTTCTAGGTTTCTACTTATAGAGTTTTTTTGCCCTATCCTACTCTTAAGAACGCCTATCTCCTATAGAGCCTTTTTTAGCATTTCTATTAATAGTAGTCGCTCTTAAGCTAGGTAACTAATAGCTGCTAAAGTATACTAAGACACCAGGCGTTTAACTACTATGCCCTCTTAAAGTAAGAAATAGCAAAATATAGATTTAGCCTCTAGCTTAGACTTGGAACTAGGTAAGCCGTCTTTTTCTAAGCTAGCTTTAGACTTAGATTTTGGCTCTAACTCTAGAGCTAGGGAAGACGTCGATTTAAAGGGGGAATATTTATAGTAGAGGATTACATATTATAAGGACTAAGGAAGAGCGAAGTTAAAACGGAAGCCCTGGTCTACTTCTCTTATTAAGCGTAAGTTCTAGAACTAGGAAAAGTTTATTTATATTTAAACTAAGATTTACCTTATAATACTAACGATTTATATTTAGGTTCTACCTAAAAGTTAAGTCTAACCTAACCAAGGCCCTTTATTAGTGCACGGCCGATACGTTTAAAATATACCTTAAATAGTGCGTAAAGAATTCTTAAATTAAGAAGGAAAGCGCGATTAAGGCGTACTGGAGACGAATGCTGTGTAAATTTATAGATGTGGTAGGCTATAGTATAAATAATGGCGTAGAACTTAATATATAAGATATAGGGCGATCTTCGATTTTTTAAAAAAAAACTTAGCTAATTTGTTATAGTGGATTCCAACCTACTTAACGCTAATATATAAGCTGGATATATTGGAGAAAGAAAAGGATGCAATGTATATGCAGGACTTATATGCAATTATTAATACTCATTAGATAATGGACGCGAAGCCTTGCTATAGTCGTTTTCGAGTGTAAATAGGAGCAATCCTCCTCCTCTTTAGTGCTACGGCAATAAGACCCTAAGCTCTTATTAAAAGTTTAAGCGTAAGAGGCTCTACTAAAGTGCTTTTATATAAATATATTATAATTCTAAAAGTTTATAATGCGAAAAACTTTAATTAAACCACAACTGTCGCCTTTGTAAGTCTCGTGTATATTAAGAATTCTAAAGGTAAAGGTAGACAGTATATAGCGATGCCGATTAAAGACGGCGCGAATAGCGCTAATAGACCTGTAGTAAGAGGTTTATTTTCCGTCTTAAAAGTATCCCAGCTTTTTATATTCTATCCCATCTTATAAGTCTTACTATTACGGATAATATATTTTAATGCTATTATACTTCGCCTAAAGAGATTTTTAGACTTAAAATCCTAGTAAACAAAGAGAGTCTTAAAGTGAAGTTTAAGAAGGAGATAGAGGAATAACCTATCTTTTAAGATATTAAGATAATAGCTGGTTATAGGGGAGTGTTAGATACTAAAGCATTCCCTTACCAGAAATGCCGCGAGTACTATATATAGTTAGGCCAAGTGGCTAGGTTTAAATAATTGCTTAAACTTTACTAGCTATAACGAGCGTCCGGAAGGAAATTAAATAGTAAGTGTTTAATTTAATATAAGTGTATCTATTAACTAAGCTTTCTAGGCGCCCTTACTCTAGAAAAGCGAAATTAGATAATAGGTTATTACGGCAATACCTACTAATGGTTTTATTTACCTAATTTAATTAAGCGCGATTTCTAGTTAATCTACTTTAGGACTCTATTATAGGACGACCTTATCTAATATACTGCACGGATAGGGATCTTAAAGGATAAGCGGGCCCCTATAGGTCTAACTAATAAGTAGAAGCTTAAATTCTAGTTAGAACTTAATTAATACCCTAATATTCTATAGCTTTATAAGAAACGAGAGTAATATAAGCGAAAGATTAAGAGCCGGGGATATTACCCTATTGCCGCCGCGAAGGGAACGAAATTATATAACCATTATAATAAAGCTAGACGTAAACTTAATAGTGTTATAAACGTCCTGCGTAAATGAAAAGAGGACTAGGTTATTCTTAATTTTTATAACGCTATTAATAATTACAATATTAAAAAATAGCTTAGTGGTAGCGTTGGGACGGATATTCCCACCCGTTTAGCTATACAGTATAAATTTTATAAATGTGCTGCTATTGCTAAACTGCTGTCTTATCCGCTAAACGAGCTCGAAGAAAGGTACGCTATAAAACTCCGTATAAAGTTTATCCACAATCTTATTAAGTATTATAATTAATAAGAGAGCCGGTAGATTGGGATCCTAAGCAAGGCTATTAGATTTCGACTTAGGTCTAAAGTAGACTAAAGTATAATAGGCGTGAAAAGAGGTGTAAGTAATACCAATATTAGTACCTATTAATAGGTAAAGTAGTAGAAAGAATAGATTAGCTTAGACTCGCCTTTCTAAGAAAACCTAGATAAGACGTGGAGCGCGGTCCTGATTAAGGAAGAGGGTGTTAAGATAATACAGCTACCGTATCCTATAACGTTTACTAATCTTATTTACCTTATCTATATTAGCGATAACTAACTCTTAATGCTAAGGCAGACCCGCCTATTTATAAAGAAGGATATACTATAGAAGTATCTTAATAATTACGTTGCAGTAGGAGTGTTTAGGTAGGGGTTCTACTGTAAGCATCCTTATTGTTTAGAGTAGATTAAAGGACTTAAGTATTTTAAAAATCACGCAGCCCTTATACATGGCGTATAGTATCTAATTAAGAGGTACCGCTAGGTAAGTTATCTTACTTATATAAGAATCCTATACTAACTCTCTAGTACTAATAGAAAGGCATATAACTGGTAAATTTAGAATTATACGTTCCTTATATATAGGACCTTTTCCTAGTTATTACGCGCTTATCTTATTATTCTTTGTCGCTTTTTATTTTATTTTATTTTATTAGTCTATTATTATTTAATCCTATTCTAGTATTTAATAAAATAGATATAGTAACTAAGATTTTATAATTCGTCTAGGGGGGTAAGGGGTAAGGTAAGGGTGGCTGCTAGGGATATAGAACGCAAGGTCCTTCCTAAGACTCCTTTATATTTCTTTAGTCACGTATATATTAGTGCAAATCATTTGCTAATGCCTTGCGATGGCCTGTATAAATCTAATAGCCCATATTATCTACTAACAGCTTATAACTAGACTAGCGCAAGTAGTAACGTAGATTCTCTAGTATTTACCGCTTATACTAAATACTAGATTGCGATGTGGTATATTTTTTCTAAGTGCCATTAGATTATAATTACTCCGCTCCTAACCTTGCCTTAGAATCTTAATTTAGAGCGGATTATTTTTAGTCTTATTGTTATTAGAGCCTATTTTAGACTTAGTAGTTAATATTAATATTTAGGTCCCGTTTTTAGTACCTATAGGACTAGTACGTAACGCGGACTAGTATTACCTAGCTAGAGCTCTAGGACTAGTACGAATAATAGAATAATACACTACTATATATAAATTAGACTAGTTTAGAGAGTCTACTAGTATAAAGTATATACTAGTATAGGTAGGTAAGGATAAGGGACTAATATAGTAAATATACTAGTAAACGAGGTGTAAGGCCTATTACTATGTACTAGTCTACTAATTAGACTATTCCACTTTTTCCCTACCTATATATTAATATATCTTATATACTATAAGTACCCACTTTAACGTTGCGCGTAGCTTATACTATCTAGTTACTTATTTAATTATTTTCCGGAACTTAGATAACCTGCCTAAACTACCCCAGTTACACGATCACCTAGCTTATATTATTACCTAGCTCTTACGATCGCCCAGCTCGCACGATCGCCCGGGCTTACAGCTCGGCGTGGTCCGGAAAAAGCTTGGCGTGGTCCGAAAGTTCAACGTGGTCCAAACTTGCGGACTAGCTTTTAAACCACGATCAGCTTCAGACCACGCCTAGCCTGCGCATATGCAATGCATATGTAATTTAAAGTGAAATAGAAAATGTACGGTTGTTAATTCGTAAATTGCAAATATCTAAGTTTGTTAATGGCGTATATACCGCGTATATACCCGAATATGGCTATATACGGTAGTGAAAGTTAGTTATTAAAACATAGCCCGTGCACACGCGTAGCATATCTATAACAACAGTTGCACCATAACTTCTTCTTATAACATCATAGCGTATGCCATAAGTATGTACAACGTAATATAAGCATAAGTCTTATATATGCTAATAAAAAGACTAGGGCGAATTCTTAATACCAAATTTTACTATTGTATACGCTACGTATACGCTTACTATAAGCAATTTAACAATTACAGACTTTAACAACCCGCAGGTGGCCTCCGCTACTAACCCCTCCGTCTTCAGCTATTACTACGGTAGGTATATGCTCCGTATATACATATACTATACTTATAAAGCCTTATAGGCCCCATCCTAAATCCTAATCCTAATTAGGTAACTCCCGGTTAGTTTTATAATTGGATATACACGGTATATGCTTATAATAACTATAGTACGCGCCGCTGCAGCAGCTACCGGAGGAAGACGTAAGTGCATATGGAGTTGCATATCTATTGCATATACTAACTATATATAGCTCCGGCTGTTACGGTCTAAGATAACGCAAGTATGTAGTGCAACGGCCCTATACACTGCGCATGTATATACTAAGCCTATACTAGACCTACCTAACCCCGCCTCTATACTCTCCTCGGTAAACAGTATAGTATATATTGCTTATCTATACCCTATACGTAGCATATACTAAGTAGAAATTTAAGTGCGACATAGCCGTCAATAGCACGTAGATATGCGGCCGTGTCTTTACCGCCTAGCCTAGCGTAAGTTTTGCATATATATAGCACCTGCGTATATACTAATACGGCTATAGTATCGCCGGCATGTCCGCAATAAGCACAGCGGTACCTATATGTACTACTCTATTATTATAGCCTGGCATATACTTACCATATATAGTAACTAACCCAACTACTAACAACACGCCAATTGGGGAGCTAGTCGCAGGAGAGAAGTATATGCTACGCATATACAGCGTATATACGAGGCTAATGCAGAATAGCTCCCTAAAGCTCTTCGTTCTCTCTAGTACCTAGCGGGATGTAAGATATCTATATAAGCCCGGGTATATCTATACCTATACTCTGTATATACATCGCTAATAGTATATAGCCGTGGCCCTTCGGGGTCTAGGATCTTAGAGTATACAGATACCTACACGCTTTTCGCGTATATCTACTCTATGCTACGTATATACATTATATAAGCTAACTATATATAGTACCGCAGACCAAGCGTTTACTGCCCGCTTTAGTCGGCAATTCCATTAAGAGGTAAGACTACTAGTGCTGCTCCCGTATATGCACGGCATACATATATTTATATCTACATCTATATCTATATCTATATCTATATCTATATCTATATTTATATCTATATCTATATACTTATCCCCCCTAAGTTTAACTCTAGGCCTAAAGGTACTTAAATATTTAAGGCTAGTATATACAAAGCATAAGCACGCCCGCCACTTGGGCTACTACCCAATTCTAAAACCAACGCCTAACTCTATATTTAGGAGACTAGTAACGTCCAACTTTATATATACCCTATATATATATCCCTAAAACTAGCACTTGGTTATATTACTAGTTCTTACGTATATATACTACGCATATACAAACCCCTAATATCTTCTACTAACCATAGGTTAACACGCGCTTATACTAAGCGTATGCTAACTAGAGGGAAACAGCGCGTTGGCCCTACCACTCCCTTGACTGGCTTAAAACGTAAGGTTAGTATTTTACCTGCATATATTTAGCATATGCTAACAATATATATAGCGCGGCCCGACCCCACCGGGCGACCGTAAGGAGTCGCCCTCCCCCTTACTATCCACTCGCCGCTAAACCGGTAAGTCTACCGTGCATATGCTCTATATATATATAGCTAATTTTAGGAATAGGCAGGAAAAGGATAACGGGCGTACCCCGCCGCCGTGGTTGTGGTAGTAGTAAGAGCTCTAGCAAGTTTCGTCCCCCCCTATTACGTATATTATGCTTATACTCTATATAAGCCGCGGCTACTATAGGCGGAACCTGTTGCTTGTCCCGCCTTACCTATAATTCTAAGCTATAAGTCCTAGTATATACTAGGCCTGCATACTATATATACAGCGTACAGTATATATAGTTAGTGTTTTAGTGGAGTTTACTTAGTAGATAGGCTAGGCATATACCTAACGTAGGTATATATCAATTAATTCTTCATTTATGGTAATAGAACTCTATATAACACTTGCTCTACATATACTATATATATACTCCCTATATACTAATACTATGATCCTATACCTACTTCTTAAGATCTACCAGTTCCTTTACCTTATCGTATACGTCTTTAGCCTGTTTTAATTTATTAATTCATTGCTCTATATTTTCTATACATAGTATATATACCTCCTTTTCTAGCTCCTCTATAGATAGGTAAGACCTATATCTTTTACCCGTGGTCTGGGGTGTTTAACTTCAAGATAGTAGTGGTATCTGCGCTGCATATACTATAGATACAAGCGACGTATCCGATACTGATGCAATATTATTATCTGCTATACTTCTCTATAACATAATCTCCCTACTATATATAGTAGGCTTAGGAGTATTAAATGGGTTCTAGGGGTTCTAGGGAAGATTTAGCTTAGGATTTCTAGCTTAATGTTTAGCTACTTTCCGCTATTTCTAGGCTCCTTAAGCTTAGTATATACTTTATATATATAGCGCATATATATATATTGTTTCTGTAGCTGTACTGCTATCCGCTTTAAGTTATAATAATTTCTCCATATATTATCTACTCCCGTCTCTTTATATAGCTCTTATATATTAAATATTTCTTATATATAGAGTTTAAGCCTATAATAAAATATTAGTATATATAATACATATACAGAACATATACATATACCGTAGTACTGTAGTAAGTACGCATAGGTTTCGACCAGTAAAATTATTGTCTTAAAAGTGACTACTTTCACTAATTCTAGTATACTTCCGTATATATACCTACCACTTATAAGGGACCTTTAACTTTTCCTTTACAAGCCCGGCTAGTATCTATATTTTCTTCTTATTATTTATCTAGGACGTAAGCTCTAGATAAAGCGTGTATATGCTTTATATACGCTCAATCAGTTTCTACTCTATCTACGCTTCCTATATCTACTCTATAATATATCTTACTTTATAGATTAAAAAGCGCTTTACAAAGTTCCGTTTTATATATACTAGGTAGAATACAAGTATATACTAAAGGTGTTCATCCTATTTACGGGATGGGTTAATTATATATAGGAAATCTCTAAAGCCTATATATTGTTAGCATATATAAAGCGTATATAAAGCATATGCTGAGTATATACTTACCGCCAGCTTATTTCTTGCATATATTAACTATAGCCGTACGAAGTCCGATTCTATAAATATATGCAAATTATATAGACGATTAGGCAGTATTGCCTAAAACCTTAAATATAAGCTAAAACATTTTTACGTACGCAGTACGTGTTTCTAGGTTAAGAAAGGCGTATACCTATACCTTAATTCCTGTTATAGGTATTAGCTTATATATAGCATATACGTAGTATAGGGTATATATACGTTTAGAATTCTTATCCCACCCTACAATTAAGAATAGATTCGTTTTACCTTAAACCATTTTAAATAATAGGTCCATTTCAATACATATTACGCGTTAGAATACCTTAGCTTATATATACGTATAGCATATAATAAGGAAATGTTATCGTCAAAGTTATAAATTTCCCAAATCCATTACTTGGTATTCTCTTTATATTAATTAATAGAGAATTCGCGTTATACACCTGCTACGCTTAGGCTCTATATATACTTAGCATATATCTAACCTATACTTACCTATATATGCTATTCCTTCTAGGAATTATAGCATCCTCTCCTTTTAAATTAAAGCAGTAATTCGATCCTTAATATTAAGACTACTATACACTACGCGTAGTATCTACGTCCTATACTTTCTATATAAAGCATAGTATTACGGGGATAGAATAAATCGACCTATATTATAGTAAGCAGTTGCGTTTATATATACTATACATATGCGGAGTATACGTGTAGTAAGGCTTAGGACTTCCACCTGCTTTATTGCTTTAACTACATCATTTATAAGGTTAATTAGTAGTTTTATTAGGTATAGTGGATAGTATATATAAGAATTCCGCGTAATAAGGCAAATATAAGGATACTATACTATATTAATAGGAATATAGCAATCTAATAATACACCACATATTCGGCCTACTACCCTACCTTAGCCTTACGGGTGGTCGAATCCTATATAGGGTTAGTATATGCGTTACGTATATAGTATGCATACATTACTTACCACAATATTTTCGCTTTAATGTTAAATATCCAATATAGGTATATTCTCGTTTAAGTTCCTAAACTCTATATTTAACAAGTAGACAAAAGTACTAAATATCTACCCTAGCAGTCGTTGGTAATAAAGGCCAGGCAGTATACTATAGTTTAGTATTACTGCTACTAGAATAACTAATAAACTCCGTCTGTATAATATAAGCATATATTGCGCATATACTAACTAACGTAATCTATAAGCCAGTGGTACCAACAAGCAAGTGGTACCACTCCAAAAACTCACCAAAAACCCCAAAAATCGTTCTTTTAATATCTTAACAACGGCTTAATAATAAATTATAAAAATTTAAAATGAGACTCTTCTACCTATTTTAAGACCTCTATTAAAGTTTTAAAGTAATTAGTTTCGCCATTATTAGTATATTAAGATTTAGCTTTTAAATTTAAGCCTAATTATTATATCTTAAGAATTACTTACTAAATTACTTTAAAACTTTAATAGAGGTCTTAAAATAGGTAGAAGAGTCTCATTTTAAATTTTTATAATTTATTATTAAGCCGTTGTTAAGATATTAAAAGAACGATTTTTGGGGTTTTTGGTGAGTTTTTGGAGTGGTACCACTCGCTTGTTGGTACTACTGGCTTATAGATTACGTTATATGTATACTCTATGCCGAAAAAACATTATTAGTCTACTTTTACTACATACACGTTCTTATATACTAGGGTAGATACACTACCGCCATAATTATAAAATACCGTGGTAATAGCTGTATATTATAAGTATATACCTAATATATATAAATAATGCTTACTTCTCTATACTTTGCTTAAGCTTTTTATTAATCTCTACTGCCTTATATAGACGACTGCTAAGCTTTCATAGGTCGTTAATAGATTTAAGCTTAACCCTATTATATGCGGGGCATATATAGAGGACATCCGTATAGGCGTACTCGCAGTATCTAATACCGCTATATTTAAACGCTTAATAAAATACTTTTCTACTCTCCTAATTACTATTTTCTCCAAGGAGTTATAGTTATATAATTTTAGGGTCGCCGGTTTTATAGAATAAGAATTAAATCTATAAAAGAGGCATAAATCTAGTATATGCCTAGCATGTGCATTGCTTACCTTAGACATATACCGCTTAATAACCTTATATACCGTTTCTTTATCTACATCTATAGATAGCAGAGGTATTACTTTATAGATAAAGTATGCAATTCCTTCTTTTCCAGTTGCTAGATATTCTAGTATTATAATATAGTCTACTACCTCTTAGACGACGATTTAATACTTGCCGCAGGAGCTAATAAGTGCTCCATAGTCTTAGAGTGTGCTCTAGCTATTATAAGTATATACATAGCCTATGCATAGAGTCATACACAGTCTTACCCTTAAGAGACCCATATAAAATAGAAGCCGCCGTTATATACCATCTTAACCCTTCTCTTCCTCCTCCTCCTCCTTATCTCCAATACTCTCTCTATTAATTATATCATCTTAAGAACTATCGTCTTCGTATTTAACGTTAGGTGCGATCTAGAGTACCTACGTATACTTAGCATATACGCAGCATATGGTTGTAGACACTAACTAGTAGGCCGTTCAGCCACCCTACTATACTCTCGTTTACTTTAGTATAACTTTTACCTATTATTAGTATAGCGGGGCACGTATAAATACGCGTATATATATATATATATATGTGTTTGTATATATATGTCTTTATATCTATATCTTCGTGTATATACATAGCATATACTCTAGATATTTTGGTTTATGCGGTCGCTTAAGTCAAATGCGGCGCTCTGTATGGGTAAAAGTTAAGTACCGCCGACCTTTTTCCGGTGGCTCCATCGGTAACCACGCTCAGCTTTCGCCGACCCCCATCGGCGACCACGTTCAACTTTTTCTGGACCACGCTCAGCTGCACCCCGCGATCGCCCAGCTCTTACGATCGCCCAGCTCTCACGATTACCCAGCTCTCACGATCTGTCACGAAACTCGTATTGAGCTGTTCATTGATGAAATGGGTTGATTGATTGATGATCTTGTCTTGAGGTTGATTGATGGTGTCCGTTTGGACCTGGGGCCCCTAGGGCTCTATGAAGAGATTTACGATGCACGTGCCCCGTGCACGTGACTCGTGCACGTGTCCCACGCCTTAGAGAATACCGATTATCTGACACACCCCCTTAGCTTCGAGCTCTTTGAGGTCAAAGCTAACCACCTTCTCGTGCCCGTTAATGTGTCAATTGAACCATTAATCTCATTTGAATCCTTCCTTCTCCCTTAGGTCCTCCAGTTGCTTCTCCTCATCCAGCTGCTCCTTAATATCCACCATTCCGACTAGGTTGACGAAGTTCTAAAACCTCTGCTTGGGCAGGGCCTTCGTAAGTCCATCGGCGATCATCTTCGTTAGCGTAGATTTACCTTCTATTATCGCTTTTAAGGTAGTAAATAAATTTATTAGAGTAAAAGCATAGATTATCGCGAATGCTTTATAGCTCGCTATAAGTTAAGCGGGCAGAGACTCTAGTAGGAATGGTAAAATATTATTTTATTTTACGATAGGCTAAATAAAAAGAGGCCAAAGTTTTAACCCTTTTATTAGCTTTTATTAGAAATCTTCTTTATATTTATATCCTATACTTATAGATTTAAGACTATAAAGCTAAGGCCACTATATCTAACCGTCGCCTATATAGCCTCGTTGCTTAATATCTCTTTATTGCTATCTACCCCTATTTCTTAATCTTTAGTATTAAAGTTATCGTTATATATTATTTTTATATCCTATTCTTTATTCTTATTACTTAAGTTACTTTCCTAACTAGTCTATACCTCTACGTTACCGTTATTATATCTAAAGTTAGTTTCTCTATCTATAAATACTTACTTACTAGCTAGTAATTTAGGGATAGTATACTTATAGGTACCCGGGGATTGCGGGATACTATTTAAGGAGTTATAGTTAATGCTATTGGGATATTGTCAGATAATCTATATTCTCTAAAGGCGTAGGTCACGTGCACTATAAAGTCTCTTTATAGCTTAAAGCCCTAGGGCCTTAAGACATAATTAACTAACCTCAAGACAAGATTATCAATCAATCAACCCATTTCATTAATGAACAGCTTAATACAAGCTTCGTGATAGTTATAAGCCCGGTCCGCCGACTTAAGAAGCTATTCAGCTATTACTTAATTATTTAAAGAAATTCTACCTTATCCTTATAGGACGATCCTAATACGAATATTGGTTATAGCACGACCTAACACGAATATCAGTCAAGGGACGATCCTAACACGAGCATCCTTATTGTTAAAGGACGATCCTAACGACAGGACGATCCTAACGACAAAATTCTACCTTATCGTTAGACTCTAACACCTCATCATTAACGACGCAGACTCTAATAGAAATCCTACCTCAATTGTTACAGGATAAGATTCTATAAGATTCCACCTTAATTGTTAAAGGACGATCCTAATAACTAGGACGATCCTAATAACAAAATACTATCTTAATTCCTCCTTTACCTATTAGTTAAATAACTCTACTAACGAGTTTATTAACCACAATTATCCTTAATAAGCTAGAAGACTGGGAACAATGGCTATAGCAACTCCAAGCCCTTGTAGATTAGCAAATTTGGGCCTATATTAACCTAGCCATAAAAGCACCTTAAGAAGGTCTACTTGAAAAACCACCTCTTCTAAAGGTTATAGATTTTAATAAGAATGCAACCTTATATATATAGCTCTCGACAAATTAACAGAAAGCGTATAAGAATAGTAGATAATACTACGACTAGGATATAAAGTATTTCCTAAAATAGGAAGATTATCTTTAATAGATCCGTATCTAAATTACGTCTATAGTATCGATTTAGAAGAAGCTACTACTTAACCCTTCCTTAACTATTAAAGAATAGCTAATTTAACTAAAAGAGAATATAGAACCTATATTATTATTTATTAGGAAGAAGGCATAATACTAGTATATAGAAGCCCTTAAGGGGTTCGAACACTTATTAAAATTAAATTAATAGCTAGATTAATAGGAGCATATAATAATACTAGGAGAGAAGTATAATATCCCTTAAATATCTAATAGAATCTAGCTTTAAGAATTAGCAGAAGTTATTTAACCTTTTAGCGATGCCTACTGTATAAAGTATACTACTAAGTCAAATAATTAGTAGAAGTTAAGATCTTCTAAATACCGTAGAGTAGTAAAGGAGCTGTAAGAAGGACTTAGAAGACCCTTAGAGAAAGCTAATACTACTATAAGAGGGAGTACCTTTAATACAGACTTCGCAGAGTAAGCTATTAAGGATTACTCTAATACTACTAAAGGTTCACGAAGAGGAAAGGCCTTAGTACGCAAGAGCCGCTTAAAGAGAGCTGGGTTACTGGTTAAGGAGACGTCCTAAAAGAAGCTAATACCTAAGTGCCTAGCGTGTGGAATATGAGGACACTCCCTTTGGGACTATTAGTGTTTATTTAAAGATAAGAGACCTATAGGGGTTATAATTAGAGATACTCGCATTAAAAAGGTACTAAGGAAGATAGAATAGAATAAAGATCTTACTAATCTAGTTACTAAAATTAGACTTAAATAAGAAGACGAAGCTTAATAATAATAGGATAAGAGTTAGGAGACAGTTAAGAAGATTAAGGGAGTATATTTAAGCCTTTGGCGCTATAAACCCAAGCTTAGAACGGTACCGCTAAACGCTTAGGGGGTGACGAGATCGTTAACTGCGCAGTCTACCTTTAAGACCTTAATACACACCCTTTATAAGACCACTTCTAAGAGCTTAATAAGCCTACCTCTAATATTATTATTAAATAAGATTATATTAAGAAACAGACTATCGACTAACTAGGAAGTCTATTAGCTTTTAATTTAAGCCGTCTACTACGCCGTAAATGGAAGCGCAGGATATCGTTAAGAGACGCTCGTCTAGATTAAAAGGTAATGTATAACTATAGCATCTGCGTCTAAGACATCTAGGATATATAAACCTTTACTATCTAGGTATTAACGCCCTAGGAGTTAAACTTTAAGGCCCTAAAATAACGGAATGTTAACACTGCAGTCTCGCTAAGATTAAGCGTTAGGTCTTACGAAGGTTCTTAGATCGGAATATTAATAAACCCTATCTTAACCTCTATATTAACTGGACTAACCTTAAGGAAGTATATATAGGAGCTATGCGTTATATTAAAAGGTAGAATAGTTATCTTCTTCTACGTTAATAATATTATCTTCTACTACTAAAAGATAGAAAAGAAGAAAGCTTAAGAAGTAATTAAGGAGCTAAGCAAGGAATACCAGATAAGTACCCTTAGAGAGCTAAAATAGTTCCTAGGAATTAATATGCTACATAATTATAGCTAGAGGCTCCTATAGCTATCCTAGGAAGCCTATATTAAGAAGATAGCTAATTAGTATAAGATAGATCTTAAAGGGCGTCTTCTAGACTCTCCTATAGCAGAATCGGAACTCCTCCCTACCGATTACCGATCGATCCGTCCGACGCTTCTATCCCCTAATATCCGTCCTATATCCCTACTAAGAGACGTAGCTTCTACTATAGAGAAGATAAGGAATAAATAAATAGGAGAGATAGGAATAAGCGATAAAGGACGAGACGATGGAAGAGACGGTAGAAGTGAAGCGCAATTATTTATCTATGCTAGCGATGTATTATTCGCGGATAACTCCGTTAATAGAAAGAGCTTATAAGGATATATTATAAAGCTTTTTAGGGGACTGATCGCCTAGAGAGCAAATAAGTAGGGTACGGTTATAACGTCGAGCACAGAAGCCAAGTTGTTGGCCCTATTACAAACAGTAAAGGAAGCTATCTTTATTAGTAGGCTATTTAAAGCAATAATATTAAGGCTAAACGAGCCCTTAATTATTAAATACGATAATACCTAGACGCTCTAACTAATTATAGAAGATACGGTAAAGCTAATTACGAAGCTCTAATATATTAATATCTATCAATACTAGCTATATTAGGAATACGTAATAAGACGAGTATAATTTCAATAGATAGCGATAAAGGAGATAATCGCTAATAGACTTATAAAGGCCCTGCTATAAGAGTACATATATTAGATCCCGCAAGTGTTGCAATAGATTCGCGATCACTCTCGTCTTTTTGGCTAGATGGCGACGTGGAGCGGGACACGTTACAATTGTGATCGCGAATCTACTGGAGCCAGGTGTGGAGGGCTGTCGGGGGGTCGTGGGTTCGACGCTCGATGGTCGCACTTCGCTTCGGTACAGTCTAACACGTGCCTACAGGGGTATGGTAGGCCATACTAGGCACGCATGAGGCGTCGGGTGGGTCCGATTGCTTACGTTACTGGAGACACTAATATATGCGACTCTTGGTGTGCGACCCCCTGCGGCTTGGCGTTTCGAGGGCGAAACGCGTAGAGGGGAGGGCAATTGTAAGAGTACATATATTAGATCCCGCAAGTGTCGCGATAGATTCGCGATCACTCTCGTCTTTTTGGCCAGATGGCGACGTGGAGCGGGACACGTTACACCTGCCCAAGTAGAGGTTTTAAAGCTTTGTTAATATAATTGGAATAGTGGATATTAAGGAGCGGCTAAATAAGGAGAAGCAATTAGAGGACCTAAGGGATAGTATTAGAGCAAGACGGAAGGGTTTAGATAAGATTACAGTTCAATTAACTCATTGACGGACATGAGAAGGTGGTTAGCTTTGACCTCAAAGAGCTCGAAGCTAAGGGGGTGTGTTAGATAATCTGTATTCTCTAAAGGCGTGGGTTACGTACACTGTAAAGTCTCTTCGTAGCTCAAAGCCCTAGGGCCTTAAGACACGATCAACCAACCTCAAGACAAGATCATCAATCAATCAACCCATTTTATCAATAAACAGCTTAATACGAGCTTTGTAACAGATATAGAATAAGTCTATAGACCTCTAAGTACTAGCTGCTCAGCGCCTTAAATAAAAGATCTCCCCTAACGTAAGGTAGATTAATAGGAGTTAGTATACCGCCTATATAAGGCAGAGCGCTTATAAAGGGCTTAGCTAGAATACTAATTAAACTACTTTAGAGGCACTAATAGCTCCTTTGCTATAGATAGGGAGTTAATATACAAGATTAACTGGCTAGGATAAGTCTACTACTTAGGTAGTGTCTTGCCCCGGGAAGGATAAGCGTTAGAAGTGGATTATATAATGCTATTCCTACTAAGGGAGGCGTTATTAGGGGTTATTGTTAACTTCTAATTCTAGTTTATAACTTTATGTAAACATCTCTAAACCTTACTAAGGCATACGGCGTCCGTTGGGGATCGTTAACTATTTAAATTTAGCAACAGCTTAGCTAATAGCTACTCTTAATAATGCCTTACTTGTAGATTACTCCAGGCACCTATAGTCTCGGGCGTAGACGATATATAAGCTAAGAGTAATTATAGCTACTAAATTTTATACTATAGATACTATATAAAGTGGAAAAGGGCGGCTGGTGTGCTCCGTCTTTCCCTTCTACCTTCTACCTTCTATCCTAACTCCTTACTCTGCCCTAGAAGAGAAATGGAATATAAACGGCGTGCTCCTAGTCCTTATATACTATTAATTTAACTTACCTTCAAATCTAACCTCTTAACTATATATTCCTTACTATCTTTATAAGAATACTAGATATTATATATATTACCTTAACTAAGCTTAGATACGTTGCTAATATAACCTATAGGTCCTTAATTAGTGCTTATAAATATATTACTATATACTACTGCCTTAAAAGTAATATACCTAATTATTAACCTACTAGAAACCTTAAATTATCCCAAAATCGCATTGACGATAAAGATACGGTATCTACTAGTAGGGAGAAGAAATAATTATAGCTTTTTAACCCTATGCAGAAATAGATACCTTATACGCCTACTTAAACACCTAATAAGGTTAATTCTTACGAATACAATTATAATATAAAGGGCGATATATAAGAGGATATGGAAATGTACCCTAATTACCTTAAGGGACTAAAAGGCTATAATAAGGCGGAGGAAAGCTTATATAAGCTAATAGAGGACAATAGCGAGACTAAGATAAATTCGCCTTAACTAAAAGAGAACTATATTAAAGGTTTATCCTAGCTAACGGATATAGTTATAGGTCCTAAATATGTGTCGCCGGTACCTCTAGGTATATTTATAAAATACCTATATATTATTTAGCAATACTAATAGTTAAGTAGAAAACGGTTTAGCCGATTTAATAACCTCCCTTAGAGTTCTAGCTCCCCTATATAAAGTATTAATAATTTCCAATACTATAATTTTAGATGGATAACTAAAGTATCTCTTATTGTGGTTACTAACTTACTATATAATAAAGGATTAAAGCGTCTCTAAAACCCTAGATATAGATATATCGTATCTACGTTTGGTCCTATTATAGTAGTATACTAGTATCCTACCTAGGTTTCACTCGCGGATATACCGCATAAGAGACTTATATTATTCTATACTAAGAATCCACGTCACCTCTATTATTATACTAGAATATATAAACCACTTAAAGATGTTATAATAGAGATAGCTTGGAGAAGTAAGTAAAGAGACTAACTAGGAGAGGTGCTAGATGATTAATTAGAAGATCTATCAAGGAGAGGGACACGTAAGAGAAGGTTGGATTATACTGTAGATGGAGCCTCTAAGAAGCCAAAGAAATAAGAAATTTCTTATAAGAAAAGACTTTTATAATCACGTTTTTGTTTTCTAGTATTAAGAATTAAGGCATTAGTTAGGATTTCCTTGGCTTGGTATTATTTTTCTATCTAGTTGCTTCTATATTAAGAGTATCTTATTATTATTTATATATACATTAGATTAAAGTTAAAAACTTATATTATAGTAAGCTTAATAAGTCCTCCACCTTTATATGCTTGGCAGCGATAAGTTAGCTACCCCGTAACTTGCTTCTCGTATCTATATACCTAAGAGATTGCCCGCAAAGCCCTACTGCACGTGTCTATATCGCCGCGGGTAGAAACATTATCTAGAATCCGTTCCTCTTGATAGCTAAGTGTAGAGGCGAGAGTAGAGAGCCGTCGCAGCGCGTGCAGCGCTGTCGTTTAACCCTGTGGTGATGAGCACGCGACGTATATATCGCCCTTAACAACACTAAGAGCCTTACTACCTCTACTTAGAGCTCCTGTTCTACTATCTAGGGAGGCCTATTAAGGGAAACTAGGATATAAAAACCGCCTAATATATAACTACCTAGCTCGCAGCTAGGCCTAAAACTGGCCTTATCTAGCTAGTCGACGTAGATACGTCCTAGGCGTATAACAGGACACCCTTGGGCTTACACTAGCTCTAAGATTATAAAGTATGCGCGACTAGGGCGTAGGGATCCTCTTTTTATAAGAACTTGTTAAGGTTAACGCGTTATAGATACTTTATACGAAACTTATTAAGGCCCTAAGGCCACCGCGAAGAACTTATTAAGGCCCTACCTAGAGAACTCGTTAAGGCCCCTTTATAAGGGCCTATCTGGTATCTGGTATACCTAGGTAACTTAGAAGAGGGTCTTAATAGGCGTAGTGCGCGTGACCTAGTCGACAGCGACAGTGACGCAACAGCGACGTAATGGTGACGCGACGGTAACTAGACGGCTTAACGAGGTAGAAATATAGGTAAAGCCCTAGGCAGCGGAAATATAGGCTAGCTTCGACGGCCCTATAGCGTTAAAAGGTAACTTATAGGAGGGTCTTAATAGGCGTAGTATATGTAACCTAATATATATATATAAGGCGACTTACAGGAGGGTCTTAATAGGCGTAGTATACGCAACCTAATATATATATATAGGGGAGGCTGTAGGGGAAATATAGGCTAGTTAAATAAGGACTTAATAGTTAGAGATATAGGCTAGCTTATAGGGAGAGGGGATATAAGCTTGGTTAGTAGGAGAGGGGGGAGTAGGTTACCTAGCATGGGACCTATCTCTATAGCCCCCTCCTATAAGATACGGTCGGCCTATTATAAGGAGACTCTTATAGGTAACGCGAAATGGGAACTAGTAGTAGTATATAGTGTTACGCCCCTATACTACTACTAGCCTCCTACGGGGTATAGTACGTAGCAGCTACTGCTAGCTTTAAGGATCTTACCCCTTAGCTGGGCTCTAACCCTTAGTACACCTAGTAGGTAGGCAGGATTATATCCTAGCCGGAGAGACTGCTACGTGGCTTAAGAGAACGGATACGCGTGTTGGTATATTAATAGACGGAACTGTTCGCCTCTAGGGCGGTACGCTGGTAAGATATACTTAAGGAGTAAATAGAAGTTACCTAGGCGTAAGGGGTCTAGTCTACCTTAAGAGTTGTATTATTATAGGCGTAAACTAGGGTAAGGGCCTAGATAAGTAGGTATATAAACCTTACTGTTAACTATTAGGTTATATGGCTACCTGCTAAAGCGTACTGACCTATCTCCCTCCTCGCGACACTAGGGAAGAACTTAGAGGCGGTAGTAGTAGAAAGATTGTCCTTCTTAGTAGAAGCGTATTACCTACTCCTAAAAAGCCACTTCAGGGCAAGAAAGGGTAGGTTAACTACCTAAGCGTTAACTATACTCTAAGAAAGCGTCTTCTAAGCCTAGAGAGACAAAAGAACTCTAAGTTTAGTGAGCTTCGACATAAAGGGCGCCTATAACGGCGTTAATATTAAAATACTTATAAAAAGACTACGGAAGAGGAGAATACCTAGTGCGTTAGTGGATTAGATAGTCGACTTCTATAATTAGCGAAAAGCTTTAGTTATAGTAAACGGATATGCTATAGGGACGACTAATCTACTATAAGTAGGGTTGCCTTAAGGATCCCTACTGTCTCTAATCCTATTTTTATATTTTAATACGGACCTAGTCTTATTTAAAATAAACTACAATAAAGGGGTAATAGTATTTATAGATAACTATACAGCGTAGGTCACCGGGGTATTAGTTAAAGAGAATACTAATATACTATAAGAGACGGTTATAGTAAAAGCGGAACAATAGGTATAGGAGAGTGGTGCCACATTCGAAGCTAATAAGACGGCCTTTATTTACTTTACGCGTAGGCATACTAAGCTACCGGATAATCCACTAATTATTAATAAGGAAGCGATATATTTATAGTTAGAGGTTAAGATTCTAGGGGTGGTTTTTAACCAGAAGCTTTGATTTAACTAATATACAGCTAGAGCAGCTAAGAGAGGGGTGAGGGTAGGGCTAGCACTAAAATATATTAAATGGATAACTATAAGGGTAGCTAGGCAACTCTTTACCGCTATAGTAACGCCTATAGTTAACTACGTATCCCTAATATAGTCTTTAAGTCTAATAAGCTAAATAACTAGAATACTAAACTAAATATAGCGGATTAGAACACAGGCTATAATTAGAGCCTTTTATATAGTAGCGCTAACTAGGGCCGAAATAGAAGCGGATATTAAATAGCTTAGGACTTGTATATATAGATAGAAGTATAAATTCTGGGTTAAATACTATACTCTTCCTATAAGCTACCTATAGTAGAAAATACACTAGGGAATAGATATAAGAAATAAACGTTTCCTATTACCGCTCTAACGAATAGCATTATAATTAGAATTAGTTAAGCTTACTAAGTTAGAAAAGATTAACCCGTTCTACCTACCCCCTTAGTAGTAAGGGATAGAAGCGTATATCCTAGATAGAGAAGAAGCATAAAAGTGGGCGGAAGAGTCCGACAAGCTAAAGGTTTTTATAGATACTTTATATTAAAGGAGTAATATAGGAATTGGAATCTACTATTCTATAATAAAATAAGATGGTATAATAGCTGAATACCGCTAATCTATTCGGATCGGTAATAACCTAGGGTTGACTTCTATACGCGTTAAAATTATAGCAATTTAAAAAGCAATAGAGCTTATCTTAGGTATTTAGTCCCCTAAGATAATCTAGCGCTATATAAGAAATGCTAAGGACCTTATATATATAATCGTAAGTAACAGCTAGGCAGCTATTAGAGCGATAGTATAGCCCTTATATTAGAATAAATAGGTACTAATATAACTAACCGTAAACATCGTTTTTGTAACGGGCTCGTATAAATGCTTCTGAACTAAAGCTTATAGATTGCTACTATATAAGAATACTAAGCTAAGGAGGAGAAGAAGACTATTAAAGACTGGTAAGATACAAAGGGGTCGCCAAGACGCTAGTAGTAAGCGAGCCAGTAGCGATTTTCCATGCCGGGTATGGAAAATCCTAATTAGCTAGTAGAAGTTAGTAGAAAGTTAGGGTCGGCAGAATATGGCAGAAGTTGGCAGGTGACGCGCTCCAGTACTGTTATATTACCCCCCCCTCCCAAAAAAGCCTACCCTTAGGCTTTATCCAAGTTCTTTATCGTTGTCTAAATTATTATAGTTATCTAACCCTTCTTCCTAGCATTTAATCTAGCTATCTAGTTTACGTGGTAGTCTAGGGAGGTCTAGGTAGGCTAGGTAGAAATCTCGTAGCTTATAGGGAGAGTACTTAAAATTAGACGCGGGGTACTATTCTAGGTCTTCGTTATAACCTATCCAGCTCGCACGGTATTTTAAGGTACCGCGGTTCTTCTTAACTACTATGATCCCCTTAACCTCCTATTCCTTATCCTCTGCGATCTAAATTAGCGGTAGGGGGTCGTTATACTGTCCAGGCAATGGGTCGTTAGCGGCCTTCTATAATTGGTCTGGAGAGAAGATAGGGTAGATCTTTATTAACTCTGGTAGCTTAACCTTAAAAGAGTGTCCTATCCTCTTAAGGATCTTATAGAGGCCAGCCATTTAGTAGTCTAGCTTATAGCTCGGCCTCTAGGTCTTCTAGTTCTTCGTTAATACCTATATCTTATCTCCTACGTAGAAGTCTACCTCACGACGATATTGGTTTATGTCGGCCTCTTTCTTCTCTTATACCTTTTTTATAATTACTTAGGCAGTCTCCTAGGCTCTATGCATTCTCTTAGTAAATATCTGGGCCTCTTTATAGCTAAGGCGTTCGCGGGCCGTTATAGGTCCTGTAGGTCTATCCTAATTAAAGGATGTTTATAGCTTATATCTATAGAGTAGCTTAAATAGTAACATTCCTATACTATTATAAGGGAGCGTAAGCTATGCGTAGTCTATTATGGGCAGTAGTTCCAACTAGTTATCCTAGTAATAGCTGATAAAAGGGCGAAGTTGCTGGTTAAGGTATTGGTTTATAATCTTAGTTTAGCTATTAGTCTAAGGGTAGAATATAGTAGAGAGCTTAATCTTAATCCTAAGGATATAGCAGAATTTATCCTAGAAGTCCAATATAAATTAGGGTCTACGGTTAGAAACAATTAACTTAGGAGCGCTATAGATCCAGTAAATATTGTTAACATATATACGGGCTATATCTTTTATAGTTATAGTCTTAAAGTAGGGGAGGGAAATAGCTTACTTACTTAGTCGGTCGACTACTATAAAGGCTATATTATAGCCATATTTATCCTTTAGGAATAATTTAAAGTCCATTATAATATACTGCTAAGGGCGTTTAGGAACTAGCAGTGGTCATAACTATCTAGGGGTT
This sequence comes from Cenococcum geophilum 1.58, assembly GCF_001692895.1. Lineage (NCBI taxonomy): Eukaryota > Fungi > Ascomycota > Dothideomycetes > Gloniales > Gloniaceae > Cenococcum > Cenococcum geophilum. Next base: position 376,879 of record NW_027137654.1, read on the forward strand.
TAATCCCTAGGGGTATCTACCCATTTATAAGCATAATAGTTCCTAATAAATCGTTCTATGTCGGATAGGAGTCCTTACTAGTAGTAGTAAGGCGCTAGTAGTTAGTGGGTCTTATCTTAACTAGGGTGCGCCGTAGAGACTTAACAGTAGGCTTTATAGATTAGTTCCGTTTATAGGTTATTAACGTCTAGAACTATAAGCCGCTCTTAGTATAAGAGCAGTCCGTCTTCCATTTCTAAATTAGGGTCGCCTTCCATAGCTTAGTCGCGGAGGGCTTTTAGGGATTCGGCTAAGCGGTTCGCGATTAGGATGCAGTTAATTAGTCCTATTAGTTTATCTAGGATCTCTCCTTCTATAGGCGCCAACTTACTCCGTTTAGAGCTTAGTTCCTTAAGGATACGTAGGTTAAGCTATTTAGGATAGAGGAGGGCACGTATCCAGTACTAAGCCTTTAGCTTATCCTATAGTTCTATATCCTATTCTCTCCGAGTAAGGGCATCAGCTTTAGAATTTTATCTACTAGGGCGGTATATAATTGTAAAGAAGAATTAGCAGAGTATTTTAGCCTACCTAGCCTATTAACCGGTAAGCTACTTTATTATTATAAAATACTTAAGGGCTTTATAATTAGTATAGACTTTAATCTAGGAGTCTGTACTTCTAAGCTCTACATACTACTAGGACAATAATTATATAATAGCCAGCATTTCCTTATCGTATACTTTATAGTTACACTTAGCTAGGGCTATTATCTTTAAGAAAAACGCAATAGGGTACTACTTGCCATCTAGGTATAGCTATAAGAGAACCCCCGCTACTACTCCGTCGGATGCGTCTATTTCTAGCATTAATTCTAGGTCTAGGTTATAGTAACAGAGAATTAGGGAGGAGATAAGTTGGTTCTTTAACTCCTTAAAGGCTTTTATATAGTTATCCTTAAAAATAAAAGGCGTATTATTCCTAGTTAGTTATATAAGAGGCTTAGCTATAACCCCATAATTACGGATAAACTAACGGTAGAAATTATAAAAGCTAAGAAAGGACTGGATGCCTTTTACAGTACAAGGGGGTTACTAGTTACAGATTACTTCAACCTTCTTAGGGTTAACTTTAATTCCTTCTTACTAACGATAAACCTAAGGTATTTTATACGTTTTACTCTAAATTTATATTTCTTAATATTAACTTATAGGCCTGCATTCCGTAGCCTCTCTAGGACCTTCTTAATATAAACTTAGTGCTTAAGTTTATTATCTAAGTATATAAGAATATCGTCTAGGTACGCCGTGCAGAATTTATTAAGGTAGTTAAAAAGAACATTATTTATATACCGTTAGTACGTAGCTAGCCCATTTATTAGTCTAAAAGGAAGGACTTTATATTTATAAGAACCGTAATAGGTACGGAACGTCGTTAGATCTTCTAATGCCGGGTCTATCCTAATTTGGTAGAAAGCTTGGCGAATATTAAGCTTAGTAAAGATTTTAGCTCGGCTTAGACGTATAAGGGTCTCGTTAATTAAGAGAAGGGGGTAACAGTCTTTTCGGGTAATAGCGTTTAGCTTTTAATAGTTAATATAGAAATAAAGGCCTTTATTAGGCTTCTTTATAAATAGGATAGGGGAAGTAAAAGGAGCCTAACTTAGCTCGATAAACCCTTTATAGAGGTTATTAATTAAGTACTACTTTATTACTTTTAGTTCCTCTATAGTTTACTAGTAAAGGGGGCTATAGCCTAGGGAGTTATTGGCCTCTAATTAAATCTTATAATCGTAGGTTTAGTAGGGAGGTAGCGTATCTAAAGCTGCTTTTAAGAACGCGTCTCTATAGTCTAAGAGGTAAGTAGGGAGGAGGCGCTTAACTAGCTCCTTATTAGTTTCTTTTACTAGCCCCTCTTCTTTCTCGTTAATAATCTAGTTAATTTTGTATAAGCTAGTTATAAAGACCTTATTGTCCTTTTAATATATATTAAAATAGAAACCTATAGCACTAATTGCCGCGATATCTACTATAGGGGTATTATGTGGTAGTAGGGGGGTCCATAGCCTTAAGGGCTTTTAGTATATTAGCGTTGTCCTTACTCCTTTTAGCTCTTACTACATCTTCCAAAGGTTGTCTTTTATATCCTATTGGTACGTCCTCTTCTATACTAGCCGGATCTCCGTAATTTAGAGGTTGTCTATATTACTATCCGTTTTACTTCCGTAAGTAGAGTCCTTCTTAACTATAGTGCTTCGGGGGAGTATCTTTGTTAGTACGGAATTCTTACCGGCCTTACGGCGGGCATCTTCTTAGGTAAAGGCTAGGTTATAGTCTCTAATATCCTGTTAGTAAATAGGGTTAGCCTTTACGGCTAATATCTTATAGTTAGTCCGAATTTCTCTAACAAAGGAGGGTAGTTTTAGTCTATTCTCCGGCTAGATAAACTATCTTTATTATACGTTTAACCAAATATTAAAGTAGGATATCCATTTTCGGCCGAGGATTATATTATAGGACCTTAGGTCTAGGATATAGAAGGGGATGCTAAACTAGCGTCGTCCATCTATAGCGATATATAGCTTTAAGATATAGGTAACCGGCTTACCGGCTTGGCCGTTATAGCCTTTTACTTAAATAGGCTTCTCTAGTTAGGTAGCATTTATATTTAAGAACTTAGCAACGTTATTTATATAAGTAGTATTTATAAAGGTAAAGCTATTTGCTCTAGTGTTAATAAGGGCATTTATATTAACTCTATATCCATTTTAAGATACTATATATAAAACTATAAAGTGTTTTCCACCTATTAGCTAACTTAGATTAATCTCTTTAAGATTAATAGGATACCCTAGGGGGGAGTCTTTCCCTAGGGTTCTTCTTTTCCTAACTCGTTAGATATTTCTTCTTCCTCCATCTCCTTAATATTACCCGTATCCTTTAGCTCTAAGCAGGATATAGTAAAGTAACTATCCTTTCCGCAATTAAAGTATATAACTGTGGTAGGGTTAATTGGGGTATTATAATAAGTATTAACTAAAGATATAGTGCGTGGCAAGTTAGGCGAGGCTTACGGGTATATAGTTGTGACCGCTTTTGGTGTAAGGGCGGTTATAGTTTATCTTCCAACGCTAGCTCCCGTTAGTATAGTAGATAGGTTCCGGTTACTGCGGGACTACTTTAGTTAATTAGAATAAGTATTAATTTGTTTTAGTTCTAAATCTAGCAATAAATATTGGGCTGCAAGTCTTTAGTAGGTTAGTAGGTCGTCCAAAGCTACCGCGATCTTCTCTTATAGTTGGACCGTTAGTTTATTATATAGGTCTAAATAGTAGTTCTTAGGGGGAACCTAGCCTTCGCCTACTAGGTATAAGAACTAGGTCTAGAACTTAGTAAAGGATTAGTTTAATTTTATTATTAGGCGGTTATAGTTATAACGGGTATCCCGTACTTTATTTGGATTAATATAGATAGTAGCTAGATACTATATTATCTTATTAATAGATATAAACCGAATAGGTAACTCGTCCTCAAACTTAGCCTGGAGGTGTCGCTAGGCGTCCCTAACGGTTCGACTAAAGAGGTAGAGTATTTTAGCTTCTTTAGAGGGGAAATAGTTATAGTTAACATAAAGCTTTCCTTACACCTAGATTCTCTAGTTCTTAAAGGTTGGGTCTATGCTATCCGATAATAGTGGGGGGTTAGGAAGCTTAACGGACTTTAATTGCTTTATTATCGTGTCCGTACTCTCTAGTATATTACATTTAGTTAAGCGAATGGGTTGGCTAAGGCTTTATAAAGGGGAGGCTGGGCTATTTTATAAGGCAGCGAGGCTTTCCAGGATCTCCTTTAGAGTCTCTTATATACTTTAGGCTTAAAGATAATCGACCTTCTAATTAGCTGTAAGGGCACGAATCTGCTCGTGTATACCTATAATGTCGTTATTATCTTTAATTTCTAATCCTAACTAGATCTCATATTCCTCTTAGGTAGAGGCAGGTCTTTTAAATAAGCTTGCTTTAGGTGCTATTATTAGCTTCCTAAGGTTTATTAGAATTATATAATTCAGTTTTAATTCCCGGGTTCTTTTAGGGGTGCAGGTTAAGTATAGTCTGGCCTATAAAGTAGGATATTGTTAAGGCCTTCTTAGGCGTAGTAGTGTGAGTTTTCTTTAATGTCTAAGTATAACGCATTAACGCGTCGTTATAGACGAAGGTCTTCTTTTAGGGTGGGATATTATTAAGGCCTTCCCAGGCAATGTAGGGAGAGCTTAGTATAATATAATGGGCTTATATAAATGCTTCTAAACTAAAGCTTATAGATTACTACTATATAAGAATACTAAGCTAAAAAGGAGAAGAAGACTATTAGAGACTAGTAAGATACAAAGGGGTCGCCAAGACGCTAGTAGTAAGCGAGCTAGTAGCGATTTTCCATGCCGGGCATAGAAAATCCTAATTGGCTGGCAGAAGTTAGTAGAAAGTTAGGGTCGGCAGAATATAGCGGAAGTTGGCAGGTGACGCGCTCCAGCACTGTTATAGTTTTGGAAATTAGAAAACAAGGAGGCCCTTAGATCCGCCTCTAATAGGTCCTAGTACACGTAATAGTAGTAGGAGATAAAGTAGTGGACGAACTAGCAAAAGAACGAAACGCACCCTGCCTCTAATACCTGGTCTTACGCTAATAGTAGCCCTAAAAAAGGCTAACTCCCTCGTACTAAAGACGAAGTTAGAGAGGCCCGTTTACTTAAATAACGCACTACCTAGTTAATACACGAAGATTATCTATAACTCGCACACCTATAAGAAGGCGGCAGTACTGTGCTAGCTACGTACTGGGAAGTGCTGACTAAAAAGCTACCTAGTGAAAATAGGCGTTATAGACTTAGATATATGCGAATGTAAAAGACCCTAACTAGAAACCGTGCGCTATTTCCTATTTAAATGCCCCCATTAGAAGGAAGAATATAAAGCTGTATAAGAAATCGCGGATACTAGATAGGGTGACTTGTCTTTCTTCCTTAGAGGCCGATCTAAATAATAACTACCGTCCGGCGAGCTCCTAGACAGAAAGGCTAAGTTTTAGAAACCGAACCTTAATATAGTAAACTAGACTATTAAGTTTACCATAGCTACCGGATACTTATACTAATACTACTACAGCTAGATCCTAAATTATTTCTAGAGTATAGCTGGATTACCTCTAAACGAACTTAAAGTTAACTAGCCGATAATATAAAGGCCAATAGCTGGGAAACCGCTCTTAGAGGCGCAGGATAGGGAGGAAATAGAGAAGGATACTTTAGAAAGTACCTAGTACTAGTAATAGAAATAGTAGGGATAGTAAAGAAGAATAAAACGTGGATTTAATAGAATTTTAGTTATTTTAATTAGATTTAGATTAGATTAGTAAGCCTATAGGCCTTCTTAGTACCTTATAACGTAAGAATAAAACTAAACTAAACTAAACTAAACCTAAGAGATCTGCTTCTGGGGCGGTAAAATATTAGCAGCGTGTCACGGGACTCACCCGTTCGCACGTCCCTACGCGTTTTAACGTTCTTGACCCGTGCTCACGTTCGTCCCGAGACACCTACGCACGTACCCCTACAACCCCTATTTATACCTTATACCTAGCACACAAAGACTCTTCTTCTTTATCCAATGTCTTTGTATTAAACACGCATAGTTACGCGTACGTAGCCTTCTTCAATTACTACCCTGTTTAGTACATTGTATTCTAGCTCGTGCCTACTTCCGTAACACAGCGCGGTTAGTTAAACTAAACGGCTTAATGGTCTTGATGTCTAAGAGTAAGTATAAGGACTAATATTTTTAGTTCTAACTTAAATTGCGATTCTAAAGACTATATACTAATTCCGGTTTAGGATATAGGCTAATTAACTACTATAAAAAGGGCGTAATTCTAAAAACTAGATCCGGTTCTAAGAACTAGAAACTATTTTTAAGAAATAGGTTAATTAACCGCTATAAAAAGGGGTTAACTATATTTAGTATATTAGGTTTAGCTCGTTTTAGGACTAGCTACGTAATTATTTATAGGCGCTTATATAACTAACCCTAAACTAAAACCAATAGGTATAACTAGAAAACGCTACCTCCTTGCACTTTTAGGTTATTGTGGCTTAGTATTTAACTAAGCCCTATAAAGCCTTAGTCTAAGCCACATCGGATTAGCTTAACTTTTCCGCGCCCTATCTTCCTATATTCGCTTATTCCTTACTTCCTCCCTTATACTTTTCTCTCTAGTTATTTCCTTATTGCAAGACATGCCAAACATGTCCTTAACCTCCCTATACTTGCTTATATCTCTAGTATTATACTATCTGCCTCTTTAATCTCCCCTTATCGCCTACCTACCCGCCTACTACGTCGGCCCTCCCAACGTAGCTCTCGTCGCGTTCTCCCGCGATAGCAAATCTCTCTAGATTAGAGGTAATTAAAATAAAACCTATCGGAGAGGGACTGAATGGTTTTCGCGATTTATTTAACTCGACTTGTAAGGATCTAGGTGTCTCTAACTCTTTAGATACGTCGCGTTAGATAAGTAATAAAGGTAACCGTTAATTTACCTAGTATAAGCTCTATCTAACACTCGTAGAACTAAAGGATATTTTGCTTAATCTAATACTTACTCTATATAGCCTTCCTACTTCTTATTTATTGCCGTCTAATAGCGGTAATAAAAATCTCCTTAGTGATCTGTTAAGACTTAATTTAGTAGTTAATTCTAACGGCTTTAATATTAAATAGTTCCTACCTCTCCTAAATGCGATCCTTTATATTAAGCCTAATAAGATTATCTAGGAGAAAGTATACGTCACCGTAACAGAGTCTATACCTCCTCCCTAACTACTACCACTCCATATTTAATAAACCCCATATCTGCACAATATAAGTAGCTTTACTCACTCGTCCAAATATAGGAAATATATAGATTATATTCTAAAGGAGGAGCTGGGCTCCCTTTATATTGGGATTCCTAGCTTATATAAAGCATTCTTTAGGGAAGTAGAAGGTCTTAAAGCAGTAAGCGCCGCCGTTTTTAAGAAATGTAAGGAAGGGGACAATCCACTATATACTAAGAAGGGCGGTTAGCGTAACTGGCCTAAAGACGCGAAAGAATATGGAGTCCTGAAGTGGTTTAATAAGCTAATTATATTATTTCTAGACTTTATAAAGGAGTATAGGTTCGTTCTAAAGGAATAATAAAGACTAGTAGAGTATACTTAGCAGCCCTTGTAAGGATCTACGGCCGACTAAAAGCTAGATATCGGCTTCGTGGACGATCTAATAGCCGGCGAAAGCTCCTAATACTATTGGTTACATATACTTATACTAGGAGAGCTAAAGAGTAATCTAAACACTAATATAGCCTTAAAGGCACGGTTTGATTTGGGGAAATACATAAGAGAAGTCTTCGCCGCTTTGGACACTTATTGCTTTGTCCTAGGCTTTACCCTTTATAGATCTATTATACGGCTATAGAAGTATAACTAGGTAGGAGGCATTATATTATTACTATTCGATATTAATAAAGATAGACTATAATTTACCTTAGTAATATTGGGATTTCTCTAGATAAACAAGGAGTAGCTTAGGTTCGACCCTACTATTCTAATATTAGATAGCAAGCGATATATTAAGGTTGTGCGCAATAATTAGACTAAGTGTCTTATCCTTAATAAACCTATAAAGCGGGCACGCTATATTACTAGTTAAGCGACTACTTGCTGGAAAGTATACCATAAGGGGGATACCTCTAAGATACCCCTCGTTATTAAAGACTTATAGTAGTACCCGCAGCGCGAGGAAGAAGGTAAACTGCTACGTAAGGTAACGGAGAAAGAAGTAGTTAATATAGCCAAGTACTATTACTATAGGACAGTTTATATAGGCGGTAAAGAAGATAATATTTATAATAATATCCGTAAGGGGCTAGATATTATAAGAGCGATAAATTATAAGCTAGGAGATATAATAATACCTCTAGGACCGGCTAGAGTAAAAATTAGTATAAGGGAAGGCCGAAGTTCTAGCAGAAAGAGGTTGTCTAGCTACGCCCTATTACCGCCTAGTAAGCGCATATATTCGGGCTCTCCGCCTAAAGGCGGAAGGCGCCCTATAACCCTAAATCGAGTATATTAACGCGTTATTACTAGGGACTATAGAAAGCCTCTTTACAAGGTAAGCTCTTAGGCTATAATACTTACTATACTAGAGGGTGGCATTAAAGGATATAAGTCTTTATATACGCGGGCCGGTATTATCTAATATAACATTTTAATAGGCAACCTTATAATAAACGAGGAAGATAATAATCCTTCTTAGCCGGCATTCTTAATCGACTTTAATCTTGCGATTAAAGAGCTATAGGAAGGGCCTTTAGAAGCGCGGGGTAAGACCAGTATAAGAGCGTTTATAGTGATTGGAGTGCTCCTAGGCGAGATACACTTAGCTTAGTATAATTTTAAGTCGTTCTTTTAGGTGCTATTCTAGATATATATTTACTATAATGGACCTAATAAGAAAGGTAATATTATTAATAGGTTTAATAAGTAGAATTCTATAGATATAGAAGAGCTAGCTAAAATAAAAAAAGGGGTAGTAGCTGATAAAGAGGATTTTCTTAAGACTGTAGGTGATAACTTTTTACTATACTATTAGCCACTAATCTCTTAGGTTAATAGATTATGGAAGGTAGTATTTCTAGGCGGTAGGAGGCGAAAGGGAAAGGATAAAAAACTTCCTTCTTAAATAAAGGAGGTGCTTTAGGAAGTAAGGAAGGATCTAAAGGTACTAGTAGAGTAGATAGAATAATATTTTATTACTCTTCTACTATATAAGTAAAGTTTTATAGAGATTTGGGCGACTAAGACTAGATAGTAACCTTTAGTTAAAACGTATATAAAACAGCGTTGGGCGAGTCGCCTAGGCTAAATAAACTTAGGAAAGTAGATAATCTAATCTTCCGCTAGATCGCCAAGTCCCTATACCCTACTATCCCGTATAGGCTTTATATTTCTATAAAATATATAATCTACTCTCTAGCCTATTAGAAGCCGCCTTATACCGCCTAAGTAGGGGCTATAGAAGAATTAATCCCCTACTCTAACTAATCCCCTTCTCTAACTAATCCCATACTTAAATAAATCCCCTACGGTAGCTAATGCCTATATATTTTGCCGCCCTATAGGAACTAGTCCCCTACTCTAATAAATCCCCTATAGGATTTAGTCCTCTACTTAAACAAATCCCCTATACTAATAAATCCCCTATAGGATCTAGTCCCCTACTCTAATAAATTCCCCACGGTAATAAATCCCCTATAGCAACGAATCCCCTACGGGTGCCAACGCCTACATATTCCACCGCCCTACGGGAACTAATCCCCTACGGCTTGTATTCCCGTACGGCTTTTACTCCCCCACGGGAGCCCATAGCTATATTTTCCTCTCCCGTACGGGAACTAATACCCTACGGCTTCCGTTCTCCTATTCCCAGATCTACTAGTAATTTGCCCGCGTTATAGCCTACTATATAGGCCTTATTATTATAGGAGCAAGCAAGTATATAGGCTTATGCCCCGTATAGGGATAACAGCTATTTACGCTCCCCTTAAGAGTAACGTCCCCTACTATAAAGCGAGATATACACCAAGCTAGGATATATAAAAGGTACTTTAACTTTTAGTAACTAAATCTCTTTATATATATTAATATTTGCTATAGTTCTGCATATACTTTATACTATAGCTATTTATAAATATTAAAGACCTCTCCTACTTAAAAATTACGATTATATTGTTACCATTATGCTTAAGTTACCGAGATTGTTCTTATTACATAAAATAGTATTCCTTCGCTATAGGACTACTTATAAGCTCTAAACACTTAAAATATATAGAGAGAGTATTACCTAAACTGGAGAGCCTAAAAATAACGTAGTAAGCTATTATTAGCCTAATGTCTACTATCGCGCGCAAATTTATATAAGGTTGCCACCCTAGTTAATACTTCTAATTAGACCTATTAGGGATTCTAGGCCAAGCCAATACCGTAACTAAATGTATATAAGTAAGATAAGGTTAACCTATAGCTTACGCCTATAGCTTACGGTATATATAGCTGGTATTTCTTATAACCTTAAGGCTAAGCCCTACGCGGTTTAGAATGGTAAGGACTCCTAGCCTAACGCTATTGAGCTTACAGAATGCTATAGGCTGTTTAGTATACTACCCTAAGTTTTAAGGCAGCGGTAATAGAGCCTTAGTAAAGCCTCCTATTCTTTAACCATATAGACACAAAGTCGAAGCCCAGAGCCACCTCCGCCGCCGCCTCTGAGCATCTCTAATAACGCGTTTAATCTGCGACTTCTTAAGGCGCGACTTATAGTAGACTGTATTAGCTGCGATAAACTGCTTATAGTATTTAATAGACCACATCGTCTCCTAACCACGTCCGTCCTGTCTTTAAGCTTGCTGCCATCTACCCTATTCTATAATCGCGCCTCCCCATTACGGACTAACGTGCCTCGCTACCTTCTTTAAGCCACTTCGCCGCTATAGCTATATTCCCTAATACGGTTTTAGTAATAATATCCCTCTCTTAACCCTTCTATAGAAGAATTATACCCTCTAGTAATAAATAGCTGCTTATACAAGCCGTACAAGTTATATTAACTTAGGACCGCCCCTACTCCTCTACCGCGCAACCAAAAGATAACCGCTATTAGATTCCTAACTGGGTTTAATATAACAAACTACCTTAGCTCTAGACTTACAAGTATAGTATACCTAGACTCCTCCTCTAATTCTATTATTAAATATCCTTACTAAGTAGAAGAAGAGCCCGCTATTAAAGTTAAGAGACGGATCTACAAGCGGTTCTAGCAATACGGCGGGTATAAAGGCCTACTAAAGTTTTATGGTACCTTTAAATCTAGTATCCGGCTAGAATATGCGAGTAAAAATAGACTCCGCTAATATATCTAAACCTATAAGATTTATACTAAGTAATTGTTGGTCACACAGGGTGACTTACTAATAACGACTACTTGAGTAGGGTTACAGTGATGTTGGTTAATAAAGCTTTTTGATTGGAATAAGGAAGGGCGAGGAGCTTAAGGCTCCTCGCCACGCTAGTGCCGCGGTGACACGTGATGGCAACTTGCCATCACGTGACGGCAAATTGCCTCATTCCCAACACTGGCAACTCTTCTTTTGTGGTTGCCCTCTATATATAAATACTGCTTAACTATTATAATAAATATAGATCCTCCTTACTTACTATTGCCATTATAATATAAGTCTCGCTGTCCTAAAATTTGCCTCTTAGTACGTGGTGCTTTCTTGCTAAGGAGTCGTGGGTAGATATTGTGTTAGGGCCGTTAGGGCCGCCAAGGCGCTAGCTGTAAGCGAGCCAATAGCGATTTTCTATCCCGGGGATGGAAAATCCTAATTGGCGTTATCTACCTTACTAAGTTCCATAAGAAGCTTCTGGCAATTCTTCTTTTGTGGATGTAGTGCTATAGGAAGGCAGTAAGGTATTGGTTTAGCTGCAGGTGGAAGCAGTAAAAGTCTGTTTGGGTAGTAGTACGGTACCAGCGGTGGTAGTAATAGTAGTTAAGTATAGAGCTTGTCTATTAGTTGGTTGGTTAATCGTAGGCGTATAGGTATAATTATTTGGTTAGTAGATCGCAGGCGTATTGGCGCGATTAGTATCGTAATAGTAGGCATAGCGGCGCTATTAGTTTGTTGATAGTATGTGGCAGTACGGTACTAGCGTAGGGTCGGTTCCGTAGGTAGATTAGCACGGAGTCTTATTATAGGGTTGGTTCGTAATAGTAGGCGTATTAGCGCTATCATTGTCTAGTTTATGGTTCGTGTCGCGGGCATATTGGCATAAGGCTTATTGGGTTTATAGCTGCCGCAAATACTAGCAGTTCTTTCTTTATGCTTTGCCTGCGTAACTATGCCGTTCCAACCGCTCCCCCCCCCTACATTACTCTCTCTTTATAGCACCCTCTATAAGAACTTCCTGTCTGGATTACGCTGGTAGCTACCTTTGTAGCTACCTTGGGAACTATAGGAGTCTTGGAATTCCCCTCTACGCTAGATCTTCTGAAGCTTATTAAATGTTTATAAAGAAGTAGAGGCTTATTGCGGAGATTGCTGCGGAGATTGCTGCGGAGATTGCTGGTGGGATAGAGCTTAAGCGGACGGAGCTTGTGTGGACGGAGCTTATATAGACGGAGCTTGTGTAGGCGGAGCTTATGCGGACAGAGCTTATAGGGACGGAGCTTAAGGCACGGGTTGAGATACGACAGCTTGAGGAACTTGAGGTGTTTGATAGCCTGAGGTTATCTATGGTGGTTTCTGCGGAGGCTGCTGCAGAGGTTGCTAGTAAGGTTGCTGCGGAGGTTCTTACGGAGGTTCTTGTCGAGCTTGCTAGTAGGATGGAGCTTATGCGGACGGAGCTTGTATAAACGGAGCTTGTATAGACGGAGCTTATGGCTGTCCGTTATTAGAATTCCCTTAAGAGTTAAACTTCTTTATAGCGCGTATTTGGTGTTTAATCTTAATCTCTTATAGAGTCTATTTGTGCTCTTCTTTTGTATTAATAATATGCTCCTAAATATTGTCTCTAATAACACCCCCGTTTATAGGGACGAATACTCTATACTCCCGTAAAAAGTCATAGAAGTCTTATACGATATCCTTGTTCGCGGGAGCCTATGTTTCCTTTATCCATCTAATAAAGTCCTCCCTTATATATTCCTATAGCGCGGTATCATCGTATTTACTGTCTTTGTAGTGTGCTATGCGGTGTAATAAGAATCCGTTTAGGTCTTGTGGTTTAGCGTTTATAAGGTTAATGTCTCTATTCTATGTCTTTAGGTTAATATCTTTCTCATACTTCTTTGGGTAGGTTAACGCCATGGTAGGTATAGAATTAACGGGGTGTTATACGTCAAAGGTAGGTAGGATTTTCGGTTTTGTAGGATCTCGTAGGTTTGCTGTCAAGAGGTAGGCAATTTAAGATGTTGTTTAACGCGTTTTGGACGTTAACTTAGGACCTTAGGTTTAGTAATACTTCTGACCTAAAGTACTCGACTAAATCTTTGTAAACGTGGTTGTTCTACGTAATAGACGTAACTTAGTATCTCCTAGTACTTAGTAACACTTCTGTTACTAGTTTTTCGCAAGTCTAAGGTAGCATAGTGTTGCCGGAATCTATTCCATATAAGCGTATATAGCACCCCTACACGAGACTATCTCTTCTGTTCGAAGACCTAGCTGCTCTATAGTTGACTGTATATTTAACCACTAATTAGTGTTGGTCACATAGGGTGACTCACCAATAATGACTACTCGAGTAGGGTTACAGTGATGTTGGTTGATAAAGCTTTTTGATTGGAATGAGGAAGGGCGAGGAGCTTAAGGCTCCTCGCCACACTAGTGCCGCGGCGACACGTGATGGCAACTTGCCATCACGTGACGGCAGTTTGCCGTACGTGACGGCAAATTGCCTCATTCCTAACAGTAATACCTTTAATGGACTTAACAAGTTACTAGTACGCTTGCTTTTATTTATTTAATAAATGTTATTTATACGAATCTAATATGCGGCAATATTTCCTTAGATAATAGCCTATACGCGAAGCTCCTTAACTTTAGTAGCTCCTTGTTAGATAGCTCTAAGCTATCAATTATGGTAACTACGAGCTATAAATATCCTAGAGCCGCCCTAAAATTAACTTAGGTAGACCTATTTGCCCTTAGCTCTACCCTATATAAAATCTAGACAGGTAAACCTCTATACTTTAAGCTCGGGCTTAAAGAGATAGAAATTACTGATTTATTTAAATAATCTAAGTTTCCTAAGATAAAAAGTCTAGGACTAATAGGCGATATTATTACGGGGTGCTAGTGAGGTAGGTTTATAAGTGTAGATAATATTCTTAAAGGTATGCCACTTATTAATCTCCCTTAACTGTTATATACTAACGCTATTTAGCTATTAACTTCTATAGTAGAATCTATTCCTTCGCTCCTCCTCTCCTTAAGACAACTATTATAGTTTTAGTTCTTAGCTTGCTTGTGTTCCTTACCTATAGATTAGTAAGGCGATAATAAATTAGGAGGATAGGGCTATATAATAAGCGCAGAGCGGGTATTTCCTAGGCTTCTTAGAACTGCCAAAGGTAATCGTTTATCCGTTTACCCCTTTAGCCGGTATAGGATTATTATAAGGGCCGGTCGCCGCACTGCTATCCTAGTAGTAATCGTATAATCGTCCGGGGAAGGTGTAGTTCTACTTGTATTTAGAGTATAAGTAGGGGTTATTAACGTAGGTACATATTTTGCTTAAGTTAAGGTGCGTCTCTATACTTAGGGATAGACGTTAGATAAGCTAAGTTAGCCATCTTATACCTAAGAGCATTGGCTATAACAGCACGCCCCTAGCTAGCTCTCAACGCTAATAATACTAAGCGCCTATATTGGTCAGCTGGGATATAGTATATATTAAGTGTCTGCAGGTCGCTAGATTTTAGAGGTGTAATTACTATATTTTTTTTTTTTTTTTTTTTTTTATCCGTTGTATTATACTACGTACAATACTGCGCATGCAGCCTCTAGGCTATGGCGCTATAGTTCTATATACATGAATCCTTTCTAGGCAGCTTAACATGTACTAGTAGCTATATCCTAGTAGTTTATAAACCCCTAAGGGTATATAGCTCCTTAATAAAACACTAAGGTGCTGCAACTACTAGGGAATAAGAAAACGGTAGGAAAAAC